>NC_091619.1:6281174-6584204 GCF_027580195.1 Bos mutus | reverse complement strand
AACACTCTAAGTGTCCATGAACAAATGAACAAGGAAGATATATATATATATATATATATATATATATATACACACACACATACACACGCATATACATAAAGGAATATTATTCAGCCATTGAAAGAATGAAATAATTTGCAGCAACATGGATGAACCTCAGTTCAGTTCAGTTCAGTCATTCACTCATGTCCGACTCTTTGTGACCCCATGCATGGCAGCACACCAGGCCTCCCTGTACATCACCAACTCCTGGAGTCCACCCAAACCCATGTCCATTGAGTCGAATATGCCATCCAACCATCTCATCCTCTGTTGTCCCTTCTCCTCCTGCCCTCAATCTTTCCTAGCATCAGGGTCTTCTCCAATGAGTCAGCTCTTCACATCAGGTGGCCAAAGTATTGGAGCTTCAGCTTCAACATCAGTCCTTCCAATGAACAGTCAAGACTGATCTCCTTTAGGATGGAATGGTTGGATCTCCTTGCAGTCCAAGGGACTCTCAAGAGTCTTCTCCAGCACCACTGTTCAAAAGCATCAATTCTTTGGTGCTCAGCTTTCTTTATAGTCCAACTCTCACATCCATACATGACCACTGGAAAAACCATAGCCTTGATTAGACAGACCTTTGTGGGCAAAGTAATGTCTCTGCTTTATAATGCTGAGATGTTGATGCTGTCTAGGTTGGTCATAACTTTCCTTCCAAGGAGTAAGCATCTTTTAATTTCATGGCTGCAATCACCATCTGCAGTGATTTTGGAGCCCCCCAAAAAATAAAGTCAGCCACTGTTTCCACTGTTTCCCCATTTATCTGCCATGAAGTAATGGGACCAGATGCCATGATCTTAGTTTTCTGAATGTTGAGCTTTAAGCCCACTTTTTCACTCTCCACTTTCACTTTCATCAAGAGGCTCTTTAGGTCTTCTTCACTTTCTGTCATAAGGATGGTGTCATCTGCATATCTGAGGTTATTGATATTTCTCCCGGCAATCTTGATTCCAGCTTGTGCTTCTTCCAGCCTAGCGTTTCTCATGATGTACTCTGCATAGAAGTTAAATAAGCAGGGTGACAATATACACCCTTGATGTATTCCTTTTCCTATTTGGAACAAGTCTGTTGTGCCATGTCCAGTTCTAACTGTTGCTTCCTGACCTGCATATAGGTTTCTTAAGAGGCAGGTCAGGTGGTCTGGTATTCCCATCTCTTTCAGAATTTTCCACAGCTTATTGTGATCCACACAGTCAAAGGCTTTGGCACAGTCAATAAGGCAGAAATAGATGTTTTCCTGGAACTCTCTTGCATTTTCCATGATCCAGCAGATTTTGGCAATTTGATCTCTGGTTCCTTTGCCTTTTCTAAAACCAGCTTGAACATCTGTAAGTTCATGGTTCACATATTGCTGAAGCCTGGCTTGGAGAATTTTAAGCATTACTTTACTAGCGTGTGAGATGAGTGCAATTGTGCGGTAGTTTGAGCATTCTTTGGCATTGCCTTTCTTTGGGATTGGAATGAAAACTGACCTTTTCCAGTCCTATGGCCACTGCTGAGTTTTCCAAATTTGCTGACATATTGAGTGTGGCACTTTGGAATAGTTCAACTGGAATTCCATCACCTCCACTAGCTTTGTTTGTAGTGATGCTTTCTAAGGCCCACTTGACTTCATATTCCAGGATGTCTGGCTCTAGGTCAGTGATCACACCATCGTGATTATCTTGGTCGTGAAGATCTTTTTTGAACAGTTTTCTGTGTATTCTTGCCACCTCTTCTTAATATCTTCTGTTTCTGTTAGGTCCATACCATTTCTGTCCTTTATTGACCCCATCTTTGCATGAAATGTTCCCTTGGTATCTCTAATTTTCTTGAAGAGATCGCTCATCTTTCCCATTCTATTGTTTTCTTCTATTTCTTTGCATTGATTGCTGAGGAAGGCTTTCCTATCTCTCCTTGCTATTCTTTGGGACTCTGCATTCAAATGGGTATATCTTCCCTTTTCTCCTTTGCTTTTCACTTCCCGTCTTTTCACAGCTATTTGTAAGGCCTCCTCAGACAGAGAGATTATCATACTAAGTGAAATAAGTCAGAAAGACAAAAACAAATGTATGATATCACTTACATGAGGAATCTAAGATATGACACAAATGAACATATCTACAAAACAAAAATAGATTTGCAGATATAGGGAACAGACTTGTGATTGCCAAGGGGGAGTAGGGATAGAGGAGGGAAGGACTAGGAGTGTGGGATTAACAGATGCAAACTATTACATATAAGACAGATTAAAAAACAAGGTCCAACTGTATAGCACAGGAAACTATATCCAATATCCTTTAATAAACCATAATAAAAAGAATATGTAAAAGACTATATATAATAACTAAATCACTTTGCTGTACAGCAGAAATTAATATAACACTGTAAATCAACTATAATTCAATATTTTCAGTTTCAAATATATTAACATAAATAGAACTAAAAACAATCTATTTAAGAACATTAGCATTAAACATAGAATACTAGCAAAATATCCTGATGAAAGTGGCCTTTTTAAGCTTTCTAAGAAGCTTTGATCCATAAAGCAAAGTTTGACAGATGGTTTCATAAAAAGTAAACATTTTCATTTGCAAAAAAAAAAAAAAAAAAATACCATAAACAGAGGCAGAAAAATATTGTCAAAAATATAGTAGGCAGAAAATTAATATAATTTTTATGGAAAGGGTTTTAGCTATTAATAAAAAGAAAATCAAAATAGTTTGGAATGAATATGAATAGTAGCAAAATGTAGATATGGGCAGTGAAATTTTATAAATGTCTTCAACTTTATGAGTGGTTAGGACAACACAAGTGAAAACAACAAGATGTCACCTCTATCCCATCAGATTGGTAAACCTGGAGTTACGGTAAATATGGCATTATGACTTATTTAATGCTATAAAGATATGGCGCAATTGACACTATTCAAATGAATGTGAATTTTTAACACTAAAATGTACTTACTCTTTTTTTTTTTTTTAATTTATTTATTTATTATTATTTTAATTAATTAATTTTTAATTTTATTTATTTTAATTTATCCCAGTGATCTTATCCTTCTTCTGGGACTCCATCTCGGAAGATACCAACATATAAGGATGTAGTACAAGGATGCCTATTATTGTTAATTTATACATTGCTAATATAGATCATTGTTAAACATGCATTTTTATCAATTAAAAGTGAAAACTTCTTGAATCAAATATGGTACATTTAAACTATGGAATTTAATGAGGCTATATTAGAAATAATTGGTAGATGGTTATACCCTTGGGAAATTGTTCATGATATTTTTTAAGTGAACAATGAAAATGGACAGAGGAGTCTGGTGGGCTACAGTTCACGCAGTCTCAAAGAGTCAGACACGACAGCACTCACTCACACACATGCATATACCTATATGATCATGTATTTTTCTTCCAGTTTTCTTTAACTTTTTATTTTGTGTTAGAGTCAGCAGATTAGCAATGTTGTAATAGTTTCACATGCACAGGGAAGGGACTCAGCCGTGCATATACATGTGTCCGTCTTGCCCAAACTCCCCTCCTGTTCAGGCTGCCACATAACATTGATTAGGGTTGCCTGTGCTGTACAATAGGTCCTTGTTAAATATAGTCATTTTAAATGAATCAGTGTCTTCCAGTTTTATTGAGATATAACTGACATCCAGCACTGTTTTAAGTTTAAGGTGTACAGCATAATTATTTAAATTACATAATTATGAAATGATTACCACAATAAGTTTAGTGAATGTCCATCACCTTATACAGATACAAAATAAAAGAAAAATATTTTTTTCTTGTGATGAGAACTCTAAGGATTCATTCTTTTTTTGACTTCCATATATAACCTACAACAGTGTTAATTATATTAATCAAGTTGTACATTACATCTCTCCCCTGGAAAAG
This sequence comes from Bos mutus, assembly GCF_027580195.1. NCBI lineage: Eukaryota > Metazoa > Chordata > Mammalia > Artiodactyla > Bovidae > Bos > Bos mutus. Next base: position 6,580,272 of record NC_091619.1, on the reverse strand, counting down.
AAAATGGCAACCGACTTCAGTATTCTTGCCTGGAGAATCCCATGTACAGAGGAGCCTGATGGGCTGCAGTCCACAGGGTTACAAAGAGTTGAACACAACTGAAGCAACTTACCATGTAACACATTATATCTCTAGTATTTCTTTATCTTATAACTGAAAGTTTGTACATTTTGACCATCTTTGTCACCATACAAAAATATTAATTATTCTTGACTATATTCCCTACACTGTGTATTTCATCCCCATGACTGAATCATGACTCATTTATTTGGTAACTGGAAGTCGGTAGCTCCTAATCTCCCCCACCTATATTAGTCATCTCCCCACCACCCTCTCCTCTGACAACCACCTGTTTGTTCTCTGCGCTTATGACTGTATTTCTGTTTTGTTATGCTTATTCATTTGCTCTGTTTTGGTTCTTTTGCTGTTGTTGTTTGTTTGCTTTTTAGGTTCCACAAATAAGTGAAATTGCTTTTTCTGACTTATTTCACTTAACATAGTACCCCCTAGATCTACCCATGTTGCTGCAAATGCCAACATCCCGTTCTTCTTTATGGCTGAGTAATATTCCACTGTATATTTAGACACCAAATCTTCTTTATCCATTCACTCATTAATGGACACGTAGGTTGCTTCCGTATCTTGGCGATTGTTAATAGTGCTAAAATGAATATAGAGGTTCATACATTATTTTCAAATTAGTGGGGTTTTTTTTCTCTAGGAAATACCCCAAAGTGGAATTGCTGGATTGTATAGTAGTTCCATTTTTAATTCTTTGAGGAACCTCCATACTGTTTTCCATTTTGGCTATACTAATTTACATTCCCACCAACAATACATGGGGCTTCCATTTTTTCCATATCCTTACCAAAACTTGTTAACTTTTTGATACTAGCCATTTTGACAGGTGTGAGGTGATATCTCATGGTTTTGCTGTGCATCTTCTTGATCATGAGTGATGTTGAGCATCTTTTCATGGATCTGTTGGCCATCTGTATGTCTTCTTTGGAAAATATCTGCTCAGATCCACAGCTTATTTTTTTAGACACTTTGTGTGTGTGTGTGTGAGTGTGGGTTTTTTGCCACTTTATTTTTTATGAAGGATTATCACTTTACAAAATTTTCTTGTGTTCTGCCAAACAGGGGCTCTGTCACATATTTTTTAATTGGGTTTTTTTTTTTTTTTTCTCTTTTTGATGTTGAGTTGTACGAACTGCAACCTCACAGTCTCTGTGAGAGTCTGACACACCTAGAGTGTGTGAGAATGTTGGCAGCTTTGTGCATTTTGGAGTTGCAAGAGTTTCCTTTAAATATTTATGAGGAGTTTGGATTTCTTTGTGTATTTTTCTTAGTATACAGTTCATTGTTTTCATCGGATCCTTAAGAGGATCTATTCCTCAAAATAGCATAAGACCCTTTGTCCCTAACACCTTGTAAGCATGAGAGAGGTAGGGGGAGGGGGGAGGTCTCACGACAATACCTACGACTGTAAATGTGAACGTTCTATGATGTTTTTTCTAGGGAAAACAATGCGTAAAAGAAGAAAAGCATTCTGAGCCATTTTGGCAGGGGTCTGTTTATCTGTCATCTGTAGCTCCCCTGCTCCTGCTCAGTCCCCTCCTGCTTCCCTCTTCTCTCAGTCAGTCTGGAAACGGAGGTAGAACAAGTGTCGCTCTGGGAGGTGAACTCTATCCCTTGAGAATTTATTGAGGACCTGCGCGTAAACCACCAAATCTGCTCAGCGAAGTCTCTGAAGCCAAGACTGCCTCAGTTCTGTGAATAAAGGCAGACAGAGCAGTGGCAGGAACCAAGACATAAACAATTTTCATTTTCCACTTTCTTTCCCAGAGCCGGCATGGGAGAGAGAAAAACCTGGTGACTAGCCATTTTCTACAATTGCCCCACACTCTGCTATTATTTCTCATAACATGTCTCTGTGGATCATTAACGTGTTTGCAAGCAGATAGCTTTGTATGAAGTATTTATTTACCCTTATTATTAAGTTGTGTGTGTTTCACTGGATGCATCCGCTTTGAGGCTGTTAAAGCACATGATGATAAAAATGGGCATGCGCATGGAAGGAGTATTCTGTCCATGGACCATGAGCAGGTAAGCTCAGCATGCCAAATAGTGATGAAATAAGGAGGGAATACAATGGAAAAACACACTTGAGAAATGTATTACATAAAATAATTTACTTCTCATTCAAAATGACCTTCCCGACCTATTGGTGAGACAGCAGTCTGTGAGTACAGACACGGTCTGAAAATCATGACAGTTCTAATAGGGCAAGACCGATAGAGTTACACATTTGGATCCTGGAGTTAATTAGAGACAAAGTGTGGAAATGTGTATAACAGAAAGAGACACTGATGAGAAATTCTAGAGGCATGGAAATCAAAACTGCTAGAGATATAGAAAGGGTACAGTTGAGGAAACCTATAAATTTAATACAATGAGACTTTTATACACACACTCCAATGTCTTCATTTTACAGCCCATTGTATTGGCTTAAAAACCACAAAGGTGTCCATGTTTGTAAGTTATACTGGAAGAATCAGTGCAGTGTTCATGCGTGAATATGTGTGCACGTCAAAGGCAGTAATTTTAGAAGAATGAGAAGAAAATTACTTCCTGGCCATTCATTAATAATTCAGGTGATACCTTGCACCTCCGTTTATAAAACAATACAACAATAAAAACATTACACAAAACATCATAAATAACATAAATGAGACATTTTCAAGTATTTCATGTGCCTTGGAAAATTCTAAACAGTAGTTTTAAAATTGATATCCTTTTTTTCTTTTATCCCTTTTCTCTCTCATTTCATCTCAGAGCCTAAAATGAAATGCTTTCAGCCTCTGTTAGTCCTGATGTTTGGGATTCAATGAGCCAGGTTCCACCTTCAAAACAGAAATTTATGTGGGCTTTTCAGTTTGTGAAAACATGTTCTCCCCTTATAAAATGTAATCTTTCCCCTGATGCTGGTTTATAAGGAACAAGTATATAGCCTAGAGCTATTATGGGGGGGGGAAACAACCACAACGAATTAAGGAGCGTCATCTAATGGCTAAAGTTCTCAGGGAAAAACAAAATGAGAAGAGCACCTTAATCAAGAGAGGAAAAAAGAGTAGGGGATAAGAACATTAACCTTTAAATTCTGTGCCCGTACTAAACCAGCATCTTATAGTAGGTAGAGCTGGCAAGGCTTTACCTATGTTTCTTCATTCAGTTCAAGCATTCTTTCTCCAACTCCATACCAGCCTGGCCGCTGCTATTATGCATCAAGCACCCAGGCAAAGAAGGGGCGGCCAGCAGCTTGGGGACTCAAAAGTGCCATTAGTGACAACCGGCCAAAGACAGCACTGTGTCAGACAGGCGTAACATTTTTTAATGTTTGCTCCTTAGAATACTATCCAACTTGGAAGCTGTCGATGGTTGAATTAAGCATGAAGTCCATGCTTCTCCAGCAAGACTCATGGAGTTTTACAGAATCAACTTTCCACAGGTTAGCATTCCTTTTGTAGCCTGCAGGGCAGCCGGTTTAGTTTGCTCTGTTCAGTTGCAGAGTGAAAGGCAGGGGATCAAAACATGTAAATATGTTCACACAGTCTAATTATGAGCACCTTGGGTCTCTCTTGTCTATTCTTCCAGAAATATATATGTATGTATACATGCATACATATATACAGACTGCGAGTACGTATATATGTGTGTATATATACATATACACACACACATGCACACACAGAGATACATAAAATAGATGAACCCCATCTAAACATCTCAAGATGTTTACAGAACACATGTGCCTGTGGATGTCACATGAAGTGTACCAACCATGAACCAACCAACCTGAGGTCACACTGTTGGCAGGAGTGTGACCTCCAGGAACTGCCAAATCTTTGAAAATCCAGACCCACAAGGCCATTATTCAGATATCTGCTCATATGGCACATTAAAGGAAATCTGAGACAACTGGACTGGGATGAGGTCCTGCCCTGATGAACACCAAACTGTTATCTACTTTTTGTATGGGAGTGACTCACACATAGCCAGCAGCATGAACACTAGGCTGCAATGTGGGAAAAGCACTGGTGCTTAATAAAGATCATTATTTGGCCTCGGGTTTTCCGGGCATAGTCTTGGCATCTCAGCCTCCCACTGCTGAGTGAGGACTAGGCGCACTGGGGGACCAGGGAAGCACAGTCTGTGGAACTCTTTGCTCCTTTCTGCTTCTCTGACCCACAGCTGGAAAGGTTGACCAAATCAAGGTAGAATCGAGATTTGAGGAAGCGGCGGTATGAATCCTTTTCCATCAGGTTGAAAATCTTCCTCTGAGCCTCGTCGAAGCAAGTTATTGTGGGCTCCAGCATGTTCCGGCTTGTCTCCTCCCTGGTGCAAGAGTCCAGGTTTACCTGAGGGGCAGAGGCCAAAGGTCCATTACACATTTTACCCCGTAAGGATGGGAGGTTGTGAGCTCTGTACGAGTGCTCACCATCTATACCTCAGGAGCGAATAAAAGGACACTTGGCTCCACCCTGGCACATGTGAGAGAACCCAGGGAAATATCTCCCCTTATTTCTCACAAACTCGGAAGATTCATTCAAAGCAAATTCATGAAGGCAGATAATCTGAGTCATCTAGATGAAAAAGCTTTTTACTTAACGAACTTATTTGAGGCCATCAAGATTGTCATAACCTGCTCCAACTCACATCATCTAAGGATCCATGTTATTGAATGTCTAGAAAGTTTCTTTAAGATCTGTACAGTTCTCTTCCATGTATACTTACCTCTTTGGTTGCCTGGACTGAGATGAATTCATTATAGATCTTTTTGGCCTTGGGACTTAGTTTAGAGGGTGATTTGATTTTCTTGTATTCTTCACAGCTGATCCAGAAGTCAATGTTCTCCTCACTGTATTCAGACTTCAAGAAAGCTTTGAAAGCTGCCAGCCCACCTGTGGCAGAGGAGAAAGAACCACAGTTGTCACTGCACTGGTGGACACTGTATTGCAAATAAAGCTGGGGTACTTGAGGGAACAAAGCATTGGTTCAAATAGTTCCCTATCTCCCCTGCTGGAGGGATTACTGAGGGTCAGAGAATTTTAATCTAACGTTTGATATCTGTTGGATACCATTTATACCTAGTGCTTCTTGCTCATGGTTTGAAGTTTCTTTCGGGAACATTCTATGCTTCTGAGATACCTATGCTGCCCCTAATTGCCAAAGTGAGTTTGGGAAGAGAAACTGAGGTCAATTCTGAAAGAAATCTAACTATTTGGAGTTTTTCCTCTGCCTTTTTTCAATGTGGTGAGAAAGATGGTTTTCCACATGGACTATGTATGAGCTTTCCATTGCATACCACAAAGATCTAGGGTATGGTAAAATTTTAAGGGGACTAATTTTTCTGAGCCTGAAATTTAGGAGAAATCAAAGTCTTTCTGTAATTCCTATCAGATCAAGTATAGTATGAAATAACTTGTCTATCCAGCATGCTTTATCTTCATCTTGGGGAGTGGTGGATGGTGGGAAGCTGTCATACTTACATTCATGACTAATCAAGTTTTCCAGTGATTCAGCCCATTTTTTTACTTCCTCATGGCTCACCCTAAAGACAGTAGAGAAAAAGAATAATTTGAATGCTAAGATATAAAATGGGGGCAAAACATTTAAGATTTTTAATAAAATGCAGAGATTTTATTTTTCATCATAACAATGAGACCTGTTGTTGAATAGGGCAATCTTTTCACTAGATGTATGGAAATTTCAAATGCAACCATAATCTTTGTGAAAATGGAGGCCTTCATGATCCAAATCTAGGTTAACTAGGGACATAGCTTCTTTTTCCCTCACAGAGCATCTCTGTCATCAGATAGTTAATACTCAGTGGCTCTTCGCCAAAGCCTTTTCTCTTACCTCTGACAAATCACCACTTTGTCCTTCTTGCTGTGTGAAGAATTATGTTCACAGGAATCTGACTTCTGCAGCAGGAAACCTAGCCGATGCTTCATATCTTTTGCACTGCACACAAGAAGGGGGAGAAACAGAATAATGACAATCAGTTCTTTTAAAAAGATACCTTATTGGTACAGTTCAGAGTCCATTACTAGTAAGGAGGCAGAGGCAGTTTATTTAGGAAATAGGAGTTAAGGATGGCAGGAACTCTCAGGAAAATGAGATTCACCTCTGCTTCTTCCTATGACTCACTGCAAAACTTGGAGCACAGCCTCCTTCATCTGTAACTGGATTTCTGACCCTTCAGTCTACCTGTAACCCTGTCATTTTGACCAATGGAACACTTAGTTATCTTCAGGAGAAACATAATGCAAACTTGACGGTTTTCTAAGTTTTAGGAGTTGAAGAGCAGGGAACCCTGAAGTATGGCATCTGGTTGTTGCATGCCACCTTCTGGAGGGTGGTTGCTATTTCCATCTGCCTCATTCTTAGCAGAGGAATGTAGGAGCACCTCAGGAATTAAAGGTTTGTTCAGTTTCAGCCTGGATGTAGTGAGCAAGTCATGTTATGGGGTATACACAGATGCAAGTGGCTCCAGCAGAGAGGAGAGGGGAATGAGGTGGTTAACTCAAAAGCTCAGGCTGAAACCTGAGCTCCTGCAGGCTAGCTTCTAAAGACTCTCCTGCTTCCCTTTGAAATATCTACACTCTAAGGATATTTATACTATTAAGGACATCTGAGACTGAAAAACAATAACAAGGAGAAGCATCTAAGAGTCATCACTGAAGCTCGTGACTAGAGCAAAGCTTCCAGGTTATGGCTGCTGTTTAATAGGTAGCTAGGGTATGGCAGCGCACATGACTTACTAAAAAGGGGGGGCCTTCTAATAAGCTTTTAGCTCAACTTTCTCTTTCTTTATTTGTTCTTTTGCTTGGATCTCCTTTTCTGTAAAAGCGGAGACATAGTTTTAAAGTGAAAAATGTCATTTTGAAGGAAATGAATGACTAATTGAATGACTAGATGTTTTTACTTAGAGAGAGGAAAATAAAGCCACAAGGATAAAAGGACACTTTAGGATGGCTACTAATATATTAGTTCCTTATCTATGTGCATTTCTCCAGGAAGTTTGAAATCCATTATGTTCTTGTGCTGCCCTTAAAACAGTATTTTCTCTCCACCCCCACCCCCAAGATTGTTCTCCTTTCTCTGTTTCCTCCACTGCTTATGGGCTACAAAGTCTTTCTTAACAATAGCAAAATCTAAGCATGAAGCCTAAGATGATGATGTAAGCATATTGTGATCTCATATTTCCATGTGCCAGGTCTGGCTGAGATCTGACAGTTATTGACCGATACGGAGTCATTTCATGAAGACCCGGAAGCATGCTTAGCAAGCACATTACACTTGTCCTTATAACACAATACAACCAAAGAAATAAAAGTCAAAATGACTCCAGCGACCTCTGAAGTAAGAAGTCTGGATGTGATCTGCCCTCCACCACCCACCACCTAGGTGACCTTGAGCCTTTCCTGTTCCCTCTGGAGCCTCAGGCACCAATGTGAGAATGAAGGTGCTGGGTAAGATGATTCACAGTTCACCAGTGAGGGAAGGGGAGAGCAGTGTGCCCTGCTGACACACAGGTTACCTCCTCAGGTTACCCTCTTAGCTCCTGAGAGTAAAGCTCTAGAGCAATTATTTATCTGTCTCCTAAAATATTTACCAGAGCAAAACTTTCACCTGACATTCCTGTTTTCATGATTAATTTTACATCTGAGTTAACTGAAGCTTGGATTGATTTGCTCTATTCAATTCAGGAAATTAATGATGGAGGTCAGAGCCACTGTTTTCATAAGCACTCTCTGCCAGATCCTCCTGCTTCATTTGAAAGCAGCCACGAAAGAATGGGGAAAAAAGAACATTCTTCGTATTCCTGAATGACAGGAGGTAAACTCCTTAGGATTGTATTAAAAACTGTGTTTTCTGAGATAATTCTAAATTAAAATTTAAGGTGATTTCTATTTGCAGAGGAACATGAAAGGGGGTAGTACTCCTATAAAATGACTTTTTACCTTTAATTGTAAGGTTAAGTAATGTAAAAGACACTAGTTTTGTATTTTTTAAACTGGCTAATATATGAGCATCTTATGAAAGCATTTATATGTACTTTTTTAAAAAAGGCAAAGACATAGGAGCAGCTGCATATCTTTGTTTGTTTATTAATCAAGAGACAATAAATTGATAAAACAATGTCTTTAAGGTGAGACTTTCCACAGAACCCTTAGCTGATTGGTTATGATCAGTACTTGACAACCACATGGCATTTCCAGAACTAGGGTAGGGAAAGAGATAACGGAGATCTAGTTTTGAGACTCTTATTTTACTGTAGCATTTGCTTTTAAGAACAGAGAGTGGAAGATACTGGAGCATCACACAAATAGCACAGTGCCTTTCTGGTGATGTAGCCAAACTTCAGTCTGGAGTATCTTCCCCAAAGTGAGATTTAATATACCATCAGAAAGCCCAGACCCATGATTCCATGTGCCTCAGTGATAGTCAAACAGCAGTAATCACAGGTAGCGATATTACAGACCACCGTGCATAGTCCAAAACCTCATATCAGTCCTTAATTAGAACTAGCTTGGTTAGAGGATTAAAAGAGTCTTCAAGATCAAGGTCATAGAAAACAACATATAGGATGCCAAAATCTGGAGTGAACACTTCCACAGTCACAATTTCTAGCTAGTTTTAAAGGAAAGCTAGGAGGTCGAAGATTTCTGCATCAGGTTGTTTCTAAATCCAAAGAACCAGGTTAGTAAGTAGAATATGCAAATAACTTAAAGTCTATTTGAAAGTTTAATGCAGTCTGGTTCAGTGGCTGAAAATAATCTTACCTCCTCAAGCAAGAAGCCGGCAGACCCGCAAGTCCTTTGCACATCTTGCGTAGTGTGGGATTCACGACAGGAAAGAAGTGCTGCCGGAGGAGCTGTGGCTTCTGTTCTGAGCGCACTTTGCCTTTTCTCCGGTGAAGATACTGTCAGAATCCTCTGAGCGTCTCCCTCCCAAGCCTGTAGGGGTCTCTTTTATAGCCCAGCCGCGACCGTCCAGCCAATCAGATAGCAGGTCTGTAATACCAGCTCCTCTCAGCCTCCTTCTGGCTCTCCATCCTCTGCAAGAGATAAGGAAGAAAGGGCTGACGCAACAAAGCAAAGTGAACGGGCAGAAATCTCCTCCTGCCAAATAGACATACAGAAAATATAAACTTGCTTACTGTCTCTAAGGCTGTCTCAGGTTTCAAACTTCCAAGGAAGGAAATAAGAAGTGTACAGTGCTTCAAAACACGGGTTTATTCATTTGTCTATAAAAACAATGTCAAGGAAATTTGCCTCCTGGAAGGAAATGACCCAGCAAGAGTTTCTGGGCTTACTTTGGGGCTGACACTTAACGTCCTTCCTCTTTCGGGTTAGAAATATTATACCATCCATGGTCCAAAATCTGATCCTCACTGTTTCCAAAAGGGTGTGGGCAGAATCACTGTTTCCAGGCAGAGATTTGCAGAAGTTGATTTCTTGGTTGTCACATCCACACAGGGATGTGGGGGAGGAATAGCTGGAAGACAGGCAGTTATACGCCTGGCAGCATAGAAAACTAGCTTAGGGAAAATAGATTAGCTACATCTGTAATCAGCCTGACTGTGGAATACTTTTCTAGAACTCTTACTAAGAACAAGATTCAGCCAAGCACTGACAATCTCTTTTGTACATGCATATCTCCTGCAAAAAGCTTCAAAACAGCAGCTTGAAGACAAGAACAGGGAATAAAGGAACAAATATAGACACCTATTCTTATTCAACAGTGGATTTTTATCTTATTATGTCTTATTCAATTTGAGGTATACAGACTAATATTTCAAAATATTGAGAAACAGGGAAACATAGGAGAAAAATATGTAGCTTGCCTTTCATGTTACCAGGGTTCACAATGAACATAAAAATATCTAACCCTGCAGCTGGTTCTAAACACATGGACAATTAGTATCTTTTGTATACAGTATGATGGATCAAATACTTCAAAGAATCATGCAGGTGTTTCACATCTTGTAGCTGTAGCTCAAACATTCACATCAGAGTTATAGAGGGATCTTCTCCATATAGGAAAGCTATGAGGGGAAGGAAAAATTAATTGGCTATGTCAGAACTGAACAGCTTTCACTTTGAAAGCAGAAAGTTTCCTGATCATAAGATATAGTGAACTGTGCCTTAAGTATGAGAAGCTGAGGCATCTAATTGTTTAGGTGATGAAGATGAAAAACAGATGGGTTACAGTGAAATACAAAGGGACTCTAGAATATTAAAGGGAAAGTGATAAATAGGAATGCCCTGACCACGTATGTGGCTCTCAGCGTCCCCTCACTGACCCCATCCATGTCCCAAGCCCTGTCTATGGCTATCAGAACAGAGATGGCTAAGAAATATAAAAGGCTGGAAAGACCACTGTCTCCAGAAGATACCTTTAAATTACAGGAAAAAATCTTTGGTTTTCTCACATGAAGATAGAAAAATGTATTAGATTAACAACAGGGCAACTTTTCTTTGAACATAGAACCAGTGAATTTCTCTGTGAAGTTGGTAGCCATTCTTTGTGGTGTTGTGGAGGGGACTATAGTGCAATGCAAAATGACAGAAGCTGAAGAAGGTAGGCCCAGAATGATGGATCAATCAAAAATGGCATCCAAGAGGAGAGACTAATTAATTAAAAGGGAGAAAAGGTCACCCAAAAATGGACCAGGGGCTTCTTTGCTTACCTGGACATCAAGATAGTGATCACTTAAACAATTTGATTTTGGAAACATGAATGAAGATTTAATAGGATATTAAGGACCTAGGCCAAAGAAAAGCCTGATTTGTCATGAGTTGAATATAAATAGCTTCAATAGATGAGCTGAATAAGATTTAATACAACCTAGACTAACACCTTAATTTTACCAAAAAGGAAACAGAGAGAAGGTGACTTGTTAAAGTCACAGATTCCCAGTAACAGGGCTAGTTTCTTGACATTAGATCATGTGGCCTTTTTACTATACTAACCTATCACTCAATTGTCTTATCAAATGAGATAGACTATGTAAACAGAAGTAGTTTATGTAAAGTTTATGTAAAGTGCTATGCAAATATTTTTTATTGTTACATTATACACAGTAGATAACAAAAAGTAATATTAATTTCATACATTTCCTTCCAGGAAAACTCACTCGTCTGTCCAATTTTTTTTTTTTTTTCTCCACAACAGTAGGAGCTGCTGCAAACCTCACAGCTATCTTTTTCTATTAAAACCAGGTCTTTTTGGCTTTGCGACTAGTCCATTAATCTGTCAAAGCACTTCACATTTATTTACTTCTTTAATTATGATTTCTTGCTTTCTTAGGAATTTTGATATTTCAGAGGGTTTGGAAAAGCTTTTCATAATGTATTTTTCACTATGGGAGGCAAAGATTGGTACATCATGATACCTTGACAAATTTCCACCCTCTTTCTCTGACATGCAGAAAGCATTACACTCTATTATCCTAGGACCTGTCATTCCTGGATGATTCTGGTGATGTGAAAGAGCTTTATTCTGAAACGATTTAATTTTTATTTATTCACTTATTTAATACATATATTTTGAGCTCCTACTCTGGGACAGGTACTGTTTGAAGAACTGCTGTTAGTATGATGAGCAAGCAAACAGGGTCCCCACCCTAGTGGAGTTTTCACCCCAGTAGAAAAAAAGAGTCAGAAAATATAAAAATAATTCTAGAGTCACCCATATCATGAAAAAAAATTGACAACTGATACAAAAGAAACTGAATAGCAAAGGGTGCATTTAGCCAAGATATCCGGGAAAGTCTTCCTTGACCAAGTGATATCTGAAATGAGATTTTGATGGCTGAGAAGGAATAAGAAATGAGAAAAGCTTAGGAAATATATACCAAATAGAGGTAAGAGCAAAAGGTATACAGCAAATAGAGGTTAGATAAAAAATGAAAACATTCTTTATCTGAACTGGAAAGGGATAAAAAGGGCCCAGCATGGATAGAAAAATGTGAACAAGGAGAGAATAACATGGAGTAGAGATGGGAAGGTGAAGGCCAGGTCTTGCAAAGATTTGTAAGCCATGGTCCAGAGGCTGGACCTTACCAACGTGCCATGGAAATCTACTGCGGGAATTCACACAGGTGATGGGCACTGTCTGCTTATTCTGGCTATCAGGGAGAATGAATGGAAGAGGAGTGAGGAAGCAAGTAGACCAGTCAGCAAAACTAACAATTTGGATCCTAGCTCAAGTGTTTCTACATTCCAAAATGGATATTTACTTTACAAATATATATTGCAGTCTATGTGCTAGACATTGTGCTAAGTTCTAGTGACCTTAAGTAAAAATCAGAAATAGTTGATGCTTTTTAGGAACTCACACTCTCAGGAGAAAGATTTTTAGTTGAGTGTCATTATTACAAATTTGTTTATACAAAATTTGAGGAAAGCACAGAATAAACTCAAGCTCTGAAATTTGGAGGATTTTTTTTGCAAAGGAGACTGTTAAAAGACTTCAGTCCGTCAGTCAGTTCAGTCCCTCAGTCGTGTCCAACTCTTTGCGAGCCCATGAATCATAGCACGCCAGGCCTCCCTGTCCATCACCAACACCCGGAGTCCACCCAAACCCATGTCCATTGAGTCAGTGATGCCATCCAACCATCTTATCCTCTGTCATCCCCTTCTCCTCCTGCCCTCAATCTTTCCCAGCATCCGGGTCTTTTCAAATGAGTCAGCTCTTCACATCAGGTGGCCAAAGTATTGGAGCCTCAGCTTCAACATCAGTCTTTTCAATGAACACCCAGGGCTGAGAATAGAGACTTAGCAGGTATATAAGGAAGAGAAGAACATTACAATAGAGAGCAAATAATACTAGCTTATTTCATTAGGTACTAAGAATGCAAGGCACCAAGTTAAGCACTTTACATAAATACCTCAATTATTCCTTGAGTCATCCTGAAAAAAGTCCTGAAATGTCCCCCATTGTACAGATGAGACATAGAGGGGTTAAATAATTTACCTGGGGTTATATAAGTAGTGGTGACAGGTGTTTAGTTCACACAGTCCAGCGTTTCCACTATTAACCTCTATACCATTGACCTCTATGCTGCCATGACCATAAATTGTGAAAGAAAGCATATGTTTTGGAGACTATAAAGAAATAGAGTATATCTTTTGAGGAGAGGGACAGTGAAATGAAGCCAGATGGTTACTCTGAGACCAAAGGGTGTTTCTGGTCACCTTAAAAACCAGATTTTAGCCTGTAGTGGTTGGGGGAATAGCCAAGTTATTTAAGCATATAATATTAATGTTCTAGAAGTAACACTGTAGGTAAATAGACTGGGCATGAGAGGAACTGGCAAAAAGTTTGAAGACTATTTCAACAGTACAAGTGAAAGATGATTATCATGAAAAACAATGCTGCACAAGATAGTCACAAGAATCAAATGAGGTAATACCTATAAATGTAATCCTTAAACTGAAAAGTTGAACATCTGAAAGGTATTGCTAACAAAAAGGATAAAGAAATACTGTTTTCTACTGAGGGACATTAAGCCACAGCAAGATATGAGCTGTGTGGGGTCTCCAGGTAAGTTTCTAATTTCTCCACCCTTACCTCAGGAAGAACAAAGGAAAGCATTGCTCAAGCTCTGAGGGGATCTAATACAAGGAAATAAGCTACTGTGGCAGGCATTGCATTGTTCGATTCTAGCAGGTTTAAGAAAAGGACACTTCTCCCCACTAGGGCAGGATGTGGGTCTGGTCTCAGCCTTAGGCACCATTCACAGCATCTACAATTTCCTCCCAGCTGTCAGAAGCCTCCCTCTCCCTTTATTGTTTACTACAATGGCCTGGCCATCAGTGAGAGTTCACAGTTATTGATTTTTCAAGTTAAAAAGCAAACAGACCCAGCTGGAGGTTGCTGTATACCAGGAAGAGGGACAGGGATTTTCCCAGTCTGTCTTATGTTTGGGAAATGTATCCTACTCTACGTCAGTTTTGTGGGCACCTGCGGGAAATCAGAATCTCTCACCCTGACACTTGTCACTTAACTAACTGGCAGGGAAATTTTTTTCCGAGAAGAATAAAAATATCTCACTCTCAAAGATAAAATCTTTCTTAACAGAACTTAGCCCAAAATAGAAACAGCAATTTCATGAGAGTTCATTTACCTTGTGCCAGTGGAAGGAGATGGCATGATGTCAAGGAATGTGCTTGAACTTTATAAGCAGGCAGACTTAAATTTTAATTCTAGCTCCTTCATACACCAACATGGCCCTGAAAGTTAATCTTTGTGACTTCTAGCTACTTAATGTTTAAAATTGGTCAATAGTAAATTATCTGACAGCAGGTGCTCATAGTATTTTTAGAATAAATATTGTTAACATTTTATAACACAGTAGAGTTGATTTACAATGTGGTACAGGAAATTTGATGGATAGAAAAAACACAATGGCTAGAATGCAGTGAGTAGAAGCAGGAATAGCATAAAGTTAAGGTGTTTGATAAGAACCCTGGCAATGGCACCCCACTCCAGTACTCTTGCCTGGAAAATCCTATGGATAGAGGAGCCTGGTGGGCTGCAGTCCATGGGGTCGCTGAGGGTCGGACACGACTGAGCGACTTCACTTTCACTTTTCACTTTCATGCATTGGAGAAGGAAATGGCAACCCACTCCAGTGTTCTTGCCTGGAGAATCCCAGGGACGGGGGAGCCTGGTGGGCTGCCATCTATGGGGTCGCAGAGTTGGACACGACTGAAGTGACTTAGCAGCAGCAGCAAGGGGGCTGAAGTTTATTTCACCTACAATCAGAGGGTGTTGTGTGTCTGTTTCATGACTTATGTTTCAAGGTTCTTTAGCTGTTTTATGGATGATAGACTCTAAGGGGTCAAGAGGCTGTGGAGGAATCTGGAAGTTGTCTGGATAAGGAATGGTGGGGCCCACACCCGAGAGGTAAACAAGGGCCCATCCCTAACACAAGAGTTTGTGTTCTGGTGGCAGAAAGAGTCACTAAAACATTAATTTCAGCAAAATGTCAAACATTCAAACATAGAGATAATCATGGATGCTAAGAGAGCAGGAGGGAGAAAAAAGCAAGTGATTCTTGCAATGTGAAGTGAGCCTTGCAAATATACTGAGTCTGGGGTAGCTGGATGAAGCACAAGCTGAAATCAAGATTGCTGGGATAAATATCAGTAAGCTCAGATATGCAGATGACACCACCCTTATGGCAGAAAGCAAAGAACAACTAAAGAGCTGCTTGATGAAAATGAAAGAGGAGAGTGAAAAAGTTGGCTTAAAACTCAACATTCAGAAAACCAAGATCATGGCATCTGGTCCCATCACTTCATAGCAAATAGATGGGGAAACAGTGACAGACTTTATCTTTTGGGGCTCCAAAATCACTGCAGATGGTGACTGCAGCCATGAAATTAAAAGACGCTTGCTCCTTGGAAGAAAAGTGATGACCATCCTAGATAGCATATTAAAAAGCAGAGACATTACTTTGCCAACAAAGGTCCATCTAGTCAAAGCTACATTTTTTTCCAGTAGTCATGTATGAATGTGAGAATTGGACTATAAAGAAAGCTGAGCACCAAAGAATTGACGCTTTCAAACTGTATCGTTGGGAAAGACTCTTGAGAGTCCCGTGGACTGCAAGGAGAACCAACCAGTCCATCCTAAAGGAGATCAGTCCTGGGTGTTCATTGGAAGGACTTATGTGAAGCTGAAACTCCAATGCGTTGGCCACTTGATGCGAAAAACTGACTCATTTGAAAAGACCCTGATGCTGGGAAAGATTGAAGGCAGGAGGAGAAATGGATGACAGAGGATGAGATGGTTGGATGGCATCACTGACTGGACATTAGTTTGAGTAAACTCCAGGAGCTGGTGATGAACAGGGAGGCCTGGCGTGCTGCAGCCCATGGGGTCACATAGACTTGGACATGACTGAGCAACTGAACTGGGGTAGCTTATGTTGTGAAACCCCCCACTCCCACTCTGTAAACCTCTACGCTGCCCTGGTGTTGGTCCTTCAGCATTTGCATCTTAAGAGTAAAGCAATGATCCAAACACCAAGCAAATGTTAATGATGGCACCCAAGCCCAGGAACTACCCATGGCTGATTCCACATTGGGATGGAGACATCAGTGAGATGATCAGGAAGCAGTATGTTGATTTGTATCCCGGGAAGCTGAGGATGGAATGACAAGATAGGACACTGAAAAGAGGGAATGGAAATAGAACAGAGACTTGAGCAAGTCACACATACCTGAACTTCCATGGTCCCCACCCCAGCCCACCAACTTCCAAAGCATTTACGGATTCATTAAAGCCCAGCTTAAGATCTTGTCCCTCTATAAGCCTACTCTGAATATTGTAGTTAAAAGTCAGTTTTTTTCTTCCTGCAATTGTAGTCTCTGCCAATTTAAGACAACATATCCCTTTGGTTTATGTTTTCCTGTCTCAACATTTAAACAAACCTGTGAATTTTTTAAGTACTTCCTGTTGCTTTTGCACAGTGTTGAGCTTCTAGTAGGTTCTCAATGCTGAGTGGCTTGGTGCATATATAGCAAATTGTGGCATCATCCCCATGGGTCTATAAATTCCCTTACTAGCTAATTTGAAGTGTACCTGCCTTTTTACATGTAGTTATATCTACAGTCTCTGTTATAAAACCAGTTTAATTTTTTAACTTGTCAGACCATAAGTTCTATGATGCTTGTGAATTATATTGTATTATATTAATACAAGAAGAGCTTTGGAAAATAATAATAATAAAGCCCATCACAAAATCCATTACAGGAACTTCCTTGGTGGCGTGATGGATAAGAATCCACCTGCCAATGCATGAGATGAGGATTTGATTTCCTGGTCTGGGAAGATTGCACATACCAAGGAGCAACCAAAGCCATGTGCCATAACTACTGAGCCTGTGCTCGAGGGCCTGTAAGCTGCAACCCATGTGCTGCGCATACTTTCAAGCCCGTGCATGCCTAGAGCTTGTGCTCCACAAGAGAAGCCACTGCACCGAGAAGCCCACACACCACAGAGTAGTCCCTGCTTGCTGCAACTAGAGAAAGTCCATGCAAAGAAATGAAGACCCAGCACAGACAAAAATAAATAAACAAAGTTTATATATATACATACAAAATTTCGTATATGTATAACAGCAAAATCCACTACAATGAGAAATAATGATACTTAGCAGGGGATCTGGGTTTTGTTTAGCTTTGGCTGGAAAAAAAAAAGTTAGATTGAATATCTAAGTTCTTTTCCTCATCAAAGTCTCATCCGACTTCTTATTTATGCATCAATAACACTAAAATCCAGCTCACAGACGAAAACCAAGATGATTTCAGAAGTTTACCTTAAAAATCAGACATCATGAGCGATGAGGAATGCCTGAGAGTGAAGAGAGCTGGACCTTCGGAAGAGTACCGGCATGAGCAGTTCTGTACCCTGGACCCAGTCTATACGTTCTGTATCTTCCTTCAGGTGTCTCCTTCCACTCTTCATCAGCTCTAGCTTTGGCATTATTTTGGTTTTGACTTCAGTGTTCCGCACACTTAATGCAACTCTTCCCCTACAGCAAAAATCAAATCTGGGGGTCTTGACCTTGCTCTTTCATTTCAGTCTTGGGCCTTCCTCCAGGTTTATACCTCTCTTGCTCTCAGCAACTCATAGTAACAGCTGATTCCAACAGAGCTCTTCACATGTATCAAAACATTACCTTCATAACTCCCTCAAAGGATAGACATCTTTATATTCTAACTGTATAAATGAGGGACCTGAGGCACAAAAAAGTTAAGTAAGCTCTTCAAGGGTTACCCAGCTTTATGTCATGTGCTTGCTGTTCTAAAGATAAAATGTTACTTAACATGTATGCATTTCTTCCTTTCTTTCAGGGACCAGGGTGATAAGAGTCAACCTCGATCATGTCCATGAATTAAGCTTCCTATATCCACTTTGAATTTAATGACTTCAATTTTCACTCTTCAGCTGGCACTGATACAATTGCAGACTCTAAGTAAAGGCAAGATAAGGAGGAGAGGACAGTTCTAGAAGTCCTGCATATAAATTCATGTGGCAGCTCCTGCCAGGATGAATTCCTCTGAGTGTAAACCTTATTTTTAAAATTACGTGTTTTAAAATTTATAATTAACCGTTTGACATGACAATTAAGGTATGAGGCAGTAACTAACTATATCTGTTTCTAGATAGGTCAAGTTTTCAAGAAATACTGCAACAAAATCCTAAAAAGAGGACCCTGAGGAGCTCCTATTAAGTTCTGCCCCTTGCTTCTGAGCTCAGTGTCACCCAGTTCAAGATTGGATTCACCTGTATCAAACTATAGGAGCAGCTGCCCTTCGTTTCAGAGGAAATCACAGTGATTGAAATGGTCTCATAACGCTGAGGTGTTGACCTAGAAACAGGACAGGGTGCCCCGCAGTATGTAGTTCATGTTCCTCCATTGTTTTTGCAGGAGTGTTGATGGGCTGTGTTGAGTCATAAAATGGTCTCATCCATTTCCTCTTAAAATAACGCTTCCATTTCTAAAACACTTCACAGTTTGCAAAGTACTCTTTCCTACATTATCTCATTTGCCTTTCACATCAAACTCAACATATCCAAAATTGAAATAATTTCCCCTCTCAAAGCTACGCTGCCTTCAGTGTTCTTCATTCCCGTCAAATCCACTCCCACACTGTTTTTCACTCTGCTCTTTCTCTCCATGCCTCACTGCCTCAACGGGTGAGTTCCGACCCTCCTCACCCATCGCCTGGAACAGACCTCTTCATTTTTTATATTAGGAAGAGTGTTCCTGTTTCAAAATCTTTAGGCAGAACAGAGCAGATTGACATGAAGCAGTTGGGAGAAATGAAGAAGAGCTTTGTACACACTGGGGAGATCCCCTGAAAGCCCTAAAGTTTTATTGAACAGCCATCCATTTATTTTGTTGCCTGTGTCTATGTCCATGCTACAGTGGCTCAGCTGAGCAGTTGCAATACAGACTATAAGGCTCACGAAGACTAAAATATTTACTACCTGGTCTGTACAGAAAAAAACATGTTGACTGCTAGCTTACACTATAGCAATAATATGCTAAATGAACTTTCATATTAACTCTTCTCTGATAAACTACTGTCATAACTGCCTTGTAACTGATACTACCAAGTTTCTACAAAATAAAGTTCAAATTTGTTAACCAAGACTTCCCAAAACATGAGTTACAAATACCATTTTTACATTAATTTCCCTTCCCATTAATTAATCCCTTCACAAATACTCTGAAATATGTTTTTCTCTCTAAGTGGTCCATACTTCCTTACACCCAAGTCATTTTTTTTCTTTTTTTTAAATTTTATTTTATTTTTAAACAAGTCATTTTTATCTAGGAAAAGCCTTCTTGCTTTTAGCTATTCTATCTTTAAAATTAGTCCTCCTTCAGAAAGAGTCTTTTGAGCTCACAGTAAAAAGGGATCTTCTTTCACATTTCCCAAAGTACTTTTATCACCTCTAGGACTTTTCCCACTACCAAAATATTTTTATCACAGACCTAGTGCCATCACTGATCAATTTCTGTCATAAATTCTAACTACAGATATTCCCCAACTTACGATGGTTCGACTATTTTTCATATTTATGATGCTACAAAGGGCTTCACTTGTGGCTCAGCTGGCAAAGAATCTGCCTGCAATGCGGGAAACCTGGGTTTGATCCCTGGGTTGGGAAGATCCTCTGAAGAAGGGAAAGGCGACCCACTCCAGTATTCTGGCCTGGAGAATTCCACGGACTGTATAGTCCATGGGGTTGCAGAGTCAGACACGAATGAACAACTTTCACTTTCAAACGAAATATACATTCAGTAGAAACATATTTTGAATTTTGATATTTTCCTGGGCTAGCAGTATGTGATATGACCCTCTCTTACAATGCTAGGACCTGCAATAAGCCACAGCTCTGAATCAACCACACAATCATGAGGGTAAACAACTGATACATGACAACCATTAAATTGTTCACTTTCAGCAGATTATTCAATAAATTACATGAGATATTACAAATATTATTATAAACTAAGCTTTGGGATAGATGATTTTGCCCAACTATTGGCTAACATAAGTTTTCTGAGCACGTTTAGGGTAGGCAAGCTAAGTAATGATGTTTGGTAGGTTAGGTGTATTAAACGCATTTTGGACTTGCAGTATTTTCAACTTACACTGCTTTGTTGAAACGTTACGCCCTGGTAGCTTAGCTAGTAAAGAATTCACCTGCAATGCAGGAGACCCTGGTTTGATTCCTAGATCAGGAAGTTCCCCTGGAGAGGGGATAGGCTACCCACTCCAGTATTATTGGGGGTCCCTGGTGGCTCAGATGGTAAAGAATCTGCTTACAATGTGGGAAAACTGGGTTTGATCCCTGGGTTGGGAAGATCCCCTGGAGGAGGGCATGGAAACCCACTTCAGTATTCTTGCCTGGAGAATCCCCATGGACAGAGGAGCCTGGTGGGCTACAGTCCATGGGGTTGCAAAGAGTCAGAAACAACTGAACGACTAAGCACAGCACAGCACAATCCCACTGTAAGTCAGAATATGTGTGTGTGTGTTCTTTATTATCTTCTAAACTCATTGATGATAAGAATCTAACTATATTTTCTCCCTCCAGAATCTGTTGATACCTAGCATGTGTCTTGCATTTCATTAGCTTAAGCTAAGGAGTTGCTAAATGAATAAACCTGTAGTCCTGTAGTAAGAACTACTGTAACATCCATTTTACAGATGAGTAAACTAAGACATACTCCCAAGCCTCAGTCACTGTCTCCCACCAGGAAGCCTCCATAAGCCTCTTATCCTTATCCATCAGAGGGCAGGCAGAATGAAAACCACAGTCACAGAAAACTAATCAAAATGGTCACATGGACCACAGCCTTGTCCAACCGAATGAAACCATGAGCCATGCTGTGTAGGGCCACGCAAGACGGACGGGTCATGGTGGAAAGTTTGGAAAAATGTGGTCCACTGGAGAAGGGGATGGCAAACTACTTCAGTATTCTGGCCTTGCGAACCCCATGAACAGTATAAAAAGGCAAAAAGATAGGACAGTGAAAGATGAACTCCCTAAATCTGTAGGGGCCCAAAATGTTACTGGAGAATAGTGAAGAAATAACTCCAGACAGAATGAAGAGACAGAGCCAAAGCAAAAACAACACCCAGTTGTGGATGTCACTGGTGATGGAAGTAAAGTCCAATGCTGCAAAAAACAATATTGCAAAGGAACCTGGAATGCTAGGTCCACGAATCAAGGAAAATTCTAAGTGGTCAGTAAGGAGATGGCAAGAGTGAATATCAACATTCTAGGAATCAGTGAACTAAAATGGACTGGAATGGGTGAATATAACTCAGATGACAATTATATCTACTACTGTAGGCAAGAATCCCTTAGAAGAAATGGAGTAGCCATCATAGTCAACAAAAGAATTCAAAATGCAGTACTTGGATGCAATCTCAAAAACAATAGAATGATCTCTGTTCATTTCTAAGGCAAACCATTCAATATCATGGTAATCCAAGTCTATGCCCTGACCAGTAATGCTGAAGAAGCTGAAGTTGAACACTTCTATGAAGACCAACAAGACCTTCTAGAACTAACACCCCCCAAAAGATGTCCTTTTCATTATAGGGGACTGGAATGAAAAAATAGAAGTCAAGAGATACCTGGAGGAACAGGCAAATTTGTCCTTGGAGTACAGAATGAAGCAGGGCAAAGGCTAATAGAGTTTTACCAAGAGAATACACTTGTCATAGCAAACACCCTCTTCCAACAACACAGAGAAGACTCTACACATGGACATCACCAGATGGTCAATACCAAAATCAGATTGATTATATTCTTTGCAGCCAAAAATGGAGTAGCTCTATACAGTCAGAAAAACAAGACCAGGAGCAGACTGTGGCTCAGATCATGAACTCCTTATTGCCAAATTCAGACTTCAGTTGAAGAAAGTAGGGGAAACCAGCAGACCATTCAGGTATGACCTAAATCAAATCCCTTACGATTATACAGTGGAAGTGACAAAAAGATTCAAGGGGATTAGATCTGATCCACAGAGTGCCTGAAGAATTATGGATGGAGGTTCATGACATTGACAGGAAGGAGTGATCAAGATCATTCACAAGAAAAAGAAATGCAAAAAGGCAAAATGGTTGTCTGAGGAGGCCTTACAGATAGCTGAGAAGAGAAGAGAAGTGAAAGCCAAAGGAGAAAAGGAAAGATATATATACTTATTTGAATGCACTGTTCCAAAGAATAGCAAGGAGAGATAAAAAGCCTTCCTCAGTGATCAACACAAATAAATAAAGGAAAACAATAGAATGGAAAAGACTAGATATCTCTTCAAGAAAATTAGAGATACCAAGGGAATATTTTGTGCAAAGATGGGCACAATAAAGGACAGAAGCAGAAGATATTAACAAGAACTGGCAAGAATACACAGAAGAACTATACAAAAAATATCTTCATGACCCAAATAACCACAAAGGTGTGATCACTCACCTAGAGCCAGACATCCTGCAATGTGAAGTCAAGTGGGCTTAGGTAGCATGACTATGAACAAAGCTAGTGGAGGTGATGGAATTCCAGTTGAGCTATTTCAAATCCTAAAAGTGAAAGTGCTGCACTCAATATGCCAGCAAATTTGGAAAACAGCAATGGCCACAGAACTGGAAACGTTCCGTTTTCATTCCAATCCCAAAGAAAGGCAATGCCAAAGAATGCTAAAACTACCGCACAATCATACTCATCTCTCATGCTAGCAAAGTAATGCTTAAAATTCTCCAAGCCAGGCTTCAACAGTACGTGAACTGTGAACTTCCAGAAGCTGAAGACCTAGAAAAGGCAGAGGAACAAGAGGTCAAATTGCTAGCATCCATTGGATCATTGAAAAGGAAATGCAGTGGCAAGACATGCTTTATTGACTATGCCAAAGCCTTTGACTGTGTGTATCATGACAAACTGTGGAAAATTCCTAAAGAGATGGGAATACCAGACCACCTTACCTGCCTCCTGAGAAATCTGTGTGTGGGTCAAGAACCAACAGTTAGAACTGTATATGGAAAAAAAGACTGGTTCCAAATCAGGAAAGCAGTATGTCAAGGCAATATATTGTCACCCTGCTTATTTAACTTATATGCAGAGTACATCATGCAAAATGCTGGACTGGATAAAGCATAAGCTGGAATCAAGATTGCTGGGAGAAATATCAATAACCTCAAATACACAGATGACACCACCCTTATGGCAGAAAGCAAAATACAACTAAAGAGCCTCTTGATGAAAGTGAAAGAGGAGAGTGAAAAAGTTGGCTTAAAACTCAACATTGAGAAAACTAAGATCATGGCATCTGGTCTCATCACTTCATGGCAAATAGATGGGGAAACATTGAAACAGTGAAAGACTTTATTTTGGGGGGTTCCAAAATCAGCAGATGGTGACTGCTGCCATGAAATTAAAAGATGCTTGCTCCTTGGAAGAAAAGCTATGACCAACCTAGACAGCATATTAAAAAACAGAGACATTTCTTTGCCAGCAAAGGTCCACCTAGTCAAGGCTATTGTTTTTCCAGTACTCATGTATGGATGTGGGAGTTGGACCATAAAGAAAGCTGGGTGTCGAAGCACTGATGCTTTTGAACTGTGGTGTTGGATAAGACTCCTGAAAGTCCCTTGGACTGCAAGGAGACCCAACCAGTCCATCCTAAAGGAAATCAGTCCTGAATATTCATTGGAAAGACTGATGCTAAAGCTGATACTCCAGTACTTTGGCCACCTGATGTGAAGAACTGACTCATTTGAAAAGACTATGATGCTGGGAAAGATTGAAGGTGGGAGGAGAAGGGGATGTCAGAGAAGGAGATTGTTGGATGGCATCACCGACTCGATGGACATGAGTTTGAGCTAGCTACAGGTGTTTGTGATGGACTGGGAAGCCTGGCGAGCTGCAGGCCATGGGGTCACACAGAGTCAGACATGACTGAGCAACTGAATTGAACTGACTGAAACTAAGACATAAGATGTGTATCAGTAAGGTTAGGTCAGAGTACGCTGCAGCAACTACAGCACCCCACCCCTGCTACTGCTAAGTCACTTCAGTCGTGTCCGACTCTGTGCGACCCCATAGACGGCAGCCCACCAGGCTCCCCCGTCCCTGGGATTCTCCAGGCAAGAACACTGGAGTGGGTTGCCATTTCCTTCTCCAATGCAGGAAAGTGAAAAGTGAAAGTGAAGTCACTCAGTCGTGTCCGACTCTTAGCGACCCCATGGACTGCAGCCTACCAGGCTCCTCCATCCATGGGATTTTCCAGGCAAGAGTACTGGAGTGGGGTTCCATCCAAATCCAAATGCACTTAAAAGAACAAAGCCTTATTTCTTGCTCATACCATATATCCTTTCACATGAATTGTGGCTGTTCACTGTTATCTTGACTCCAGGACTACAGACTGTTGTTTTGACTTGGAACAACCTCTGTCTGGAATATTGCTGATATTCATGATATAGAGAAGGGAGAAAACATAGCAAAGTATTCACAGTCTTTGAAATTTACTACTTAGAAGTGTCATATATTAATTTTGTTTATGTTTCATTGGCCCAAGCAAGTCATTTAGCCATGCTTGATGTCAAAGGGGCAGGTCAACCTCTACCACAAGGAGGTTGAATGATTTGTCTCAGATGACACAGCTAGCAAGTGATAAAATAAGTAAGTACTTGAAAGAAAGCCATTTGAAAGGGAGTCTTTTCATTTTGTCATAAAGCAAATAATCAGAAGGAATAAAGCAGTGCCTATAGAAGCAACTATGCTTTTACCACTTGAACTGATCCACCAGCTAAGAACCTTTGAAGGGGTAGAGAACAAGTGAGAACAGTCGTGTCTTTAGGTCAGTTCTTTTAGTGTATCACTATTGGAGAATCAATAGTGGCCATAGATGGAAACACAGGAAGTGACAGCTTCTGTTACTGTTGATTGCTTTAAGAGGATGCTGGAAGCAGTGAGAACGCAGTAAATGGAAAAAGCTTCAACTGCATTACCTGCACTCTAAATACCATTACCAGCACTCAGGAATAAAAAGGCCTGGAGAAACTTGACAACACAAGAGTTAGAGGGACATTTATAAGGATCAGGGTGACTTTGCTCATTGATGTCTCTTTAAATCTATTCACCTTCCTAATATTTAAATTTGGTTTGTATAAGCAGAGCAGATTTCTGATCATTTCTATCAAGAATTAAACAGCTTGTTAGCTTCCACTGTGTTCCAGGAACCATGCTAAGACAAGGGAACAAGACGGATATAGTTTCTGGCTTCAGGGAGATTATAACCTAGTACAAAATACAGACTTTAGGTAGCACATTATTATAGGAATGCTGAGAACAAACAGGGAAGACCAGGGTTGTAGGATACACTACTGCTGTCCCCAAAAGGTTCCCCTGAATCCCTTTTACTGTTGCTTTGAGTTTCTCCCCCCAGCTTCTGAAAACTTCCACTTCTTTTTGTCTGTGTGTGTGTAAATTAATTTGTTTATTTTAATTGGAGGCTAATTACTTTACAATATTGCAGTGGTTTTGCCATACACTGACATGAATCAGCCATGGATGTACATGTGTCCCCCAACCTGAACCCTGCTCCCACCTCCCTCCCCACCCCATCTCTCAGGGTCATCCCAGTGCACCGGGCCTGAGCGCCCTGTCTCGTGCATTGAACCTGGACTGGCGATCTATTTCACATATGGCAATAGACATGTTTCAATGCTATTCTCTCACATCATCCCACCCTCGCCTTCTCCCACAGAGTCCAAGTCTGTTCTTTACATCTGTGTCTCCTTTTGCTGTCTCACATATAGGATCATCATTACCACCTTTCTAAATTCCATATATATGTGTTAGTACTGGTGTTTGTTTTTTTTTTTTCAGACTTAACTTCACTCTGTATAATAGGCTCCAGTTTCATCCACCTCATCAGAACTGATTCAAATGCATTCTTTTTAATAGCTGAGAAGGAGTGGCGGATGTGATGGCACAGGAGCGGCCGAGAGGAGGTACCCTACGTCCAAGCTCAGGGGCGACCGCCCAGAAGAGCTATCCCACATCCAAGGTAAGAAGCAGTGGCTGTGCTTTGCTGGAGCAGCCGTGAAGAGATACCCACGTTCAAGGTAAGAGAAACCCAAGTAAGACGGTAGACACTGAGAGAGGGCATCAGAGGGTAGACAGACTGAAACCACAATCACAGACAACAGGCCAATCAGATCACATGGACCACAGCCTTGTCTAACTCAATGAAACTAAGCCATGCCATGTGGGGCCACCCAAGATGGACGGGTCATGGTGCCATTCCCTTCCAACTGGAGAAGGGAATGGCAAACCACTTCAGTATTCTTGCCTTGAGAACCCCATGAACAGTATGAAAAGGCAAAAAGATAGGACACTGAAAGATGAACTCTCCAGGTGCTTAGGTGCCTGATATACTATTGAGATCCATGGAAAAATAACTCCAGAAAGAATGAACGGATGGAGCCAAAGCAAAGAAAATACCCAGTTGTGGATGGGACTGGTGATAGAAGCAAGGTTCGATGCTATAAAGAGCAATATCGTGTAGGAACCTGGAATGTTAGGTCCATGAGTCAAGGCAAATTGGAAGTGGTCAAACAGGAGATGGCAAGAATGAACATCGACATTCTAGGAATCAGCGAACTAACTAAGATGGATTGGATGGGTGAATTTAACTCAGATGACCATTATATCTACTACTGTGGGCAGGAATCCCTTAGAAGATATGGAGTAGGCCTCACAGTAAAAAAAAGAGTCCAAATTGCAGTACTTGGATGCAATCTCAAAAATGACAGAATGATCTCTGTTCATTTCCAAGTCAAGCCATTCAATATCACGGTAATCCAAGTCTATGACCTGACCACTAATGCTGAAGAAGCTGAAGTTGAATGGTTCTATTAAGACCTACAAGACCTTCTAGAACTAACACCAAAAAAAGATGTCCTTTTCATTATAGGGGACTGGAATGCAAAAGTAGGAAGTAAAGAAACACCCGGAGTAACAGGCAAATTTGGCCTTGGAATACAGAATGAAGCAGGGCAAAGTCTAATAGAGTTCTGCCAAGAGAACACACTGGTCATAGCAAACACCCTCTTCCAACGACACAAGAGGAAACTCTACACATTGACATCACCAGTTGGTCAACACCAAAATCAGATTGATTATATTCTTTGCAGCCAAAGATGGAGCTCTATACAGACAGCAAAAACAAGACCGGGAGCAGACTGTGGCTTAGATCATGACCTCCTTATTGCCAAATTCAGACTTAAATTGAAGAAAGTGGGTAAAACCACTAGACCATTCAGGTATGACCTACATCAAATCCCTTATGACCATACAGTGGAAGTGAGAAATAGATTTAAGGGACTAGATCTGATAGACAGAGTGCCTGATAAACTATGGACAAAGGTTTGTGACATTGTACAGGAGACAGGAATAAAGACCATAGCCAAGAAAAAGAAATTCATAAAAGCAAAATGGCTGTCTGAGGAGGCTTTACAAATAGCTGTGAAAAGAAGAGAAGCAAAAAGCAAAGGAAAAAAGGAAAGATATACCCATTTGAATGCAGAATTCCAAAGAATAGCAAGGAGAAATAAGAAAGCCTTCCTCAGTGATCAGATTAAAAAAATAGAGGAAACAATAGAATAGGAAAGACTAGAGATCTCTTCAGGAAAATTAAAGATACCAAGGGAATATTTCATGCAAAGATGGTCTCAATAAAGGACAGAAATGGTAGGGAACTAACAGAAACAGAAGATATTAAGAAGAGGTGGCAAGAATACACAGAACTGTACAAAAAAGATCTTCACAACCCAGATAATCATGATAGTACATTCACTCATACTCAACTAGAGCCAGACATCCTGGAATGTGAAGTCAAGTGGGCCCAAGAAGCATCACTATGACCAAAGCTAGTGGAGGTGATGGAATTCCAGTTGAGTTATGTCAAATCCTAAAAGATGATGCTGTGAAAGTGCTGCACTCAATATACCAACAAATTTGGAAAACTTAGCAGTGGCCACAGGACTGGAAAAGGTCAGTTTTCATTCCAATCTCAAAGAAAGGCAATGCCAAAGAATGTTCAAACTATCACACAATTGCACTCATCTCACACCCTAGCAAAGTAATGCTCAAAATTCTCCAAGCCAGGCTTCAACAGTACACAAACCATGAACTTCCAGATGTTTGAATTTAGAAAAGGCAGAGGAACCAGTGATCCAATTGCCAACATCCACTGGATCATTAAAAATGCAAGAGAGTTTCAGAAATATATCTACTTCTGCTTCATTGACTTCACTAAAGCCTTTCATTGTGTGAATCACAACAAACTGTGGAAAATTTTGAAAGCAATGGGAATATCAGACCACCTGACCTGCCTCCTGAGAAACCAATATGCAGGTCAAGAAGCAACAGTTAGAACTTGACATAGAATAACAGACTGGTTCCAAATTGGGAAAGGAGTACATCAGGGCTGTATATTGTCACCCTGCTTATTTAACTTATATGCAGAGCACATCATGAGAAACGCTGGGCTGGATGAAGCACAAGCTGGAATCAAGATTGCCGGGAGAAATATCAATAACCTCAGATATGCAGATGACACCACCCTTATGGCAGAAAGTGAAGAGGAACTCAAAAGCCTCTTGATGAAAGTGAAAGAGGAGAGTGAAAAAGTTGGCTTAAAACTCAACATTCAGAAAACGAAGATCATGGCATCTGGTCCCATCACTTCATGGCAAATAGGTGGGGAAACAGTGGAAACAGTGGCTGACTTTATTTTTCTAGGCTCCAAAATCACTGCAGATGGTGATTGCAGCCATGATATTAAAAGATGCTTATGCCTTGGAAGGAAAGTTATGACCAACCTAGACAGTATATTAAAAAGCAGTGACATTACTTTGTCAACAAAGGTCCATCTAGTCAAGGCTATGGTTTTTCCAGTAGTCATGTATGGATATGAGAGTTGGACTATAAAGAAAGCTGAGTGCCGAAGAATTGATGCTTTTGAACTGTGGTGTTGGAAAAGACTCTTGAGAGTCCCTTGGACTGCAAGGAGATCCAACCAGTCCATCCTAAAGGAGACCAGTCCTGGGTGTTCATTGGAAGGACTGATGTTGAAGCTCAAACTCCAATACTTTGGCAACATATTTGGCAAAGGGCTGACTCATTTGAAATGACCCTGATGCTGGAAAAGATTGAGGGCAGGAGGAGAAGGGGACAACAGAGGATGAGATGGTTGGTTGGCATCACCGACACAATGGACATGGGTTTGGGTGGACTCCGGGAGTTGGTGATGGACAGGGAGGCCTAGCATGCTGTGGTTCACGGGGTCACAAAGAGTCGGACACGACTGGGTGACTGAATTGAACTGAATATTCACTTGTGTATACGTACATTGCTTTCTTTTCCATTCACCTGCCGATGGACATCTAGGTTGCTTCCATGTCCTGGCTATTGTAAACAGTGCTGTGATGAACATTGGGGTA
Organism: Bos mutus; assembly: GCF_027580195.1. Lineage (NCBI taxonomy): Eukaryota > Metazoa > Chordata > Mammalia > Artiodactyla > Bovidae > Bos > Bos mutus. The sequence continues at coordinate 6,550,654 of NC_091619.1, read as the reverse complement.
CACATGTCTCTTTCAATTCTGGTTTCCTCAGTGTGTATGCCGAGCAGTGAAGCCTCTGCTTCTAATCACCTGAACATGACCCTCTTTTTGGAGAACTGACTTCAGGATGCTGGAGCAACTTTGGCAGGAATTATAGAAAGCGTGAGTTTCCTAGGAGTTTAAATGCCCTTAGCCAATGACTGATAGAAGAGTCTGAAAGCACAGGTCTCTTGCCTTCCAGGGAAATAATGTCAGAGGCATAATTCACACGTTCCCCTGATGGGGCTGAGACTGGACCTGATGAAATTATTTGCTTGCTAGATGTCAAGGCCATGAGAATGCACCCCTCAATCATCTGACTATAAAGAGTATAAATGGCCAATGGCTGGGGGCCCTCTAAAATCCAAGGCCACACTCTACAGGCTGCTCCAAGCCTGTGACTGAGCATGAAGGGACATAAAAGTGGAAACATGCGACTCCTCTGACAGATGGCTTTGGTCGACTGACAGCCTTTCATTACACCGGACATCATCTGGGACTCTCCCACTAACCTTCCTTTTCTTTCTCCTTTACTTGGGGTGAGATCTGCATCATAGCCTTGTGGCTTCCCAGCTGTTCTGACTCCCCTCTACTCATCTCATCACAGTAGCATTTCCCCAATAAGATCATCAAATGGTTTATCACATCTCAAAATCTGCTTCTCAGAGCATATGAACAAACACACTGGTTTCCTTACCCCTTCCTCTATCCTTCACCTGTTTTTTCAAATTTATTAAAGTATAGTGCTTTGCAATGTTGTCTTAGTTTCTGTGGTGTGTGCTGAGTAGTTTCAGTCATTTCTGACTTGTTGCAACCATATCGACAAGCCCTCCAGGTTCCTCTGTCCATGGGATTCTCCAGGCAAGAGTACTGGAGTGGGTTGCTATGTCCTACTCCAGGGGATCTTTCCCACCCAGGGATTGAAACCACGTCTCTTATGTCTCTTGCATTAGCAAGCAGGTTCTTTACCACTAGCGCCACCTGTGAAGCCCAGTTTCTGCTGTACGATGAAGTAATTGAGCTATATGTATACATATATTCACTCCTTCTTGGACCCCCACCCCCCACCCCATAGGTCACCGCAGAGCACTGAGCTGAGATCCCTGTGTTACACAGCAGCTTCCCACTGGCCATCTATTTTACATGTAGTAGTGTATAAATGTCAATCCCAATCTCCTAATTCATTCCACCCCTCTTCCCTGCACCATGTCCACACATCTGTTCTCTGCGTCTGCATCACTATTCCTGCCCTGCACCCCAATGTTCATTGCAGTGCTATTTACAATAGCCAGAACATAGAAACAACATAAGTGTCCATGGAGAGATGAATGGATAAAGAAGATGTGGTACATATACACAATGGAATATTACTCAGCCACAAAAGGGAGTGAAGTTGGGTCATTTGAGAGACATGGATGAACCTAAAGTCTGTCATACAGTGAAGTAAGTCAGAAAGAGAAAAACAAGCATCATATATATAGTATATATAGTATTTGGAAAACCCCAACTTTATTGTTTCTCCTGTGAACATCTACATATGGTTCCTCATCCTGGATCTGCTTCCTGGGAACTCAGTGTAAGATAAGGGCTCAATCAGTTCAGTTCAGTTCATTTCAGTCGTGTCTGAATCTTTGCAACCCCATGAATTGCAGCACACCAGGTCTCCCTGTCCATCACCAACTTCCGGAGTTCACCCAAACTCATGTGCATCGAATCGATGATGCTATCCAGCCATCTCATCCTCTGTTGTCCCCTTATCCTCCTGCCCCCAATCCCTCCCAGCATCAGGGTCTTTTCCAATGAGTCAACTCTTCGCATGAGGTGGTCAAAGTACTGGAGTTTCAGCTTTAGCATCATTCCTTCCAAAGAAATCCCAGGGCTGATCTCCTTCAGAATGGACTGGTTGGATCTCCTTGCAGTCCAAGGGACTTTCAAGAGTCTTCTCCAACACCACAGTTCAAAAGCATCAATTTTTCGGCACTCAGCTTTCTTCACAGTCCAACTCTCACATCCAATACATGACCACAGGAAAAACCATAGACTTGACTAGACGGACATTTGTTGGCAATGTAATATCTCTGCTTTTTAATAGGAACACACAATAAAGTGAACTTAACTAATAGTATGATAGTTACATTGAGGCTCAAAAGAAGAGTAGATGTCAACAGGCAAAGGGATAAGAATATTCCAGGTGAACAAAATACCACATTCAAAACCCACAGGCAAGAATGAGAATGTCAGAGTCAAGGAAGGACAAGTGATGATTAATGTGGACGGAGGTGAGGAAGAAGCCAGATCTGAACATCCTGATTGGCTGTGATAAAGGTTTTCAACTTTCCCGAAAGTGTAAAGAAGCCACTGTAAGATTTTAAGCAGGAAGCAACAAGGGTCAAATTTGAATTCTTTAAAACAGACTTACAGACTTATGTAAAGCTGGGGACACTAGAGAGAAGGTTATGCAGTGGTCTGTGTGAAGAGTTAGGATGGCTGACTACAGCAGGGATCTTATAAACCACAGTCCATAGCCTGAGTCCATATGCTTCAAGATCAAAGAATAATTTTTCACTATTAAAGGGTCATTAAAAAAAACAACCACCAAAGAATAAGACTAACTTGGAACAAAGGCTGTATGTGGTCCTAAAAGCCTAAAATATTCACTATCTGATCCTTTACAGAAAAAATTTTTGCTGCTCCTGGACTAGAGTGATAATGATGGAGATGGGGAAATGCACTTGGATCAAAGAGATATTTTGAAAGTAGAATCAATCAAAATGGAAATGCAAACATAGAGGACAGACTATGGACAAAGGTAGAGGAGAAGAGAGAGAGGGTGAGATAAATGCGGAGAGTAGCGTGGATGAATATCACTAACATATGTAAATGGACGGCCAAAGGGAACTTGCTGTATGACTCAGGGAACTCAAACAGGGGCTCTGTAATAACCTAGGGGGTAGAGATGGGCGGAAGGTGGGAGGGAGATTCAAGAAGGAGGGGGCATATGTACACCTATGGTTAATTCATGTTGATGTATGACAGAAATGAAGCCAATATTGTAAGCCAATCATCAATCAATTTAAAATAAATAACTATATATTTTTTTTAAATTTTGATCTATTGAATTTAGAAGAGAGGAGGAAATAGGCACCCAAAATTTCAACCTGGGCAATTGGATGGATGGGGTATTATTTCCTGACAGAGAATACAAGCTGAGACTCTAGTTTGAGAGAGCCTGCAAAACATTCACAATGCATCAGAATTTACCTTTCCTCTTTTTAACTAAATTCCAGTTTTAAAGCACAGACTGGAGAGATGAGAAAATTGCAATCTTTCCTGTAAGATACTTTATAATCTTATAACAGGAAGAAAGTAAAAATAAAGTTAAACATATCATAATACAAAATAGAGACAGATGACTGTCACAGGAGAGGTACAAGATGCCAAAGAGGTTCACAGGAGGAAGAGAGAGACTAATACCACATCAATTTAGGGAAACAGGAAGGATTTCATTGACGATGTATCACTTGAAGTAGGCTTTGAAGTATAACTAGAAATATAGCATAACTTGAATTAATCCCAGGTTCTCTCAGTGCCACATTCACACATCCACAGAAGACGAAGCAAAACTTATTGAACGTTAATTCCAATCTTACATATTATCGATTTGTAACCAACAACTGCACTTATTAAATTCCTCCTTCCTCTCCTAGCCTATGATCTGACCTCTTCAACAGCTCTGGACTCTTCCTCTAGCCCACTTACACCCTCTCCCAGAAATCTGGCCGTCTTGGGTGGCTTCATCTCTCCTTCCCCTCCATTTCCTTCTACTTTGGCAGTTGACACACATGGTATCTGGTGAAATAAATTTGGTATCAGGTTTTCTCAGGAAAACCTGAGAATTGCAGTGGCTAGGACAGAACTCTTTCTAAAGAGTTTGGAGAAAGGAAAGATGAGATGGCTCACCTGTTAAAAAGTGTCATCCTTGTTCCGAGTAAATAGAGTGGACAACGTGGAGGCTTGTATTCAAGGAGAATTGTGGGTTTAATAAGAAGAGTTAAGCCCGACAGCATGTCTCAGGCTATACTGTGTAGATTTGTCTTCCGTGGACCCAATAGGTGCTATAGTGTGAGATGTAAAGGCTTCAGTATTTATTTGCCGGAGGAATGACTGTACTTAGTGAAACAGAGAAAGCAGAGAAGGCAGGTAAAACCTAGCTTTGCTGAACTCCACACAGCTTAATTCTCTGTTGTACTGTTGAAGCTGCATTCAACATTGTGGAAGACAAGTCAAGTTACAGGGGAAAATATTTACATTGAAAATCTATTCAATATTTTCAAAAGCTTCCAGAGTAGTATCTAAAATCAGCACACAGTTGACCCAAGCTCTTTCTTTGGGCCCCTCCTCTCCTTCCTGAGGATCCTATTTCATTGATAAATGAGAATTAATGGTTATGCTCCTGTTCCTACAAGTCACTGAGTCACCAGAGATTCAATTATGCTCCTTACACATTCTCCCTTAAGGCAGAAAATGGATTCATGCACTTTAGATTTTTAGTGAGAAGTCTTGAGTCTGAGATGTTTTCCATCTTAAATTTCAGATAATTGGAAAATGAGGCCATGATGATTATCAACTACATTATGGACCTAATTCTAAGTGAAAAGTATAGTGTTTTTCATATCATGGATGTTTTAAAGACAAAGAAGATGGAGCTTCTGGTCTTAAAAATAGACACATACAGATGATGAGATAGAAGGGAAGGGAGAGAAAAAGAATCATTTGGAGTGTGAACTTTGGTAACTTCAATGTCTCATTTGAAGCACTGATGCTATCATGAGCTTCAATTTTGAATCCTATCATGACTTCAGCAGCAAATTAATATCCTACTCAAAACTAGATGGATGCCATTAATTCCAGTTTTTTTAATATATAAATTTTTCTCCTTGTCTTTCTGACTTGTCATGCTGAGTAAAACGTGGGACAGAAGGGAAAAAATGTCACTGTGGTTGACAGTACTCCTGCTCTCTTCTTTTTTTACAGATTCTTTTTCAGTCAGTTACTCCTTGACCCTAATCTAACCTAGACATCTGTGCATCTCTCCCCCTAATCACTGCTACCCATCCACATAACAGGCATTTATTGAGAACCTACAATATTCTAGCCCTTTCACACCTGTGAAAACACAAACTACTTGTGTCAAGAGACCAGTAGCATTAGACTCTTACATATTCACAATTTTTTTTTTAATTTCCAAGATGATCTCACATTTTGATCGAGGAATTTTTTTTCCTCTTTGGAGGAAATAAGAATGAGTTTTCTGTTATAAATTTTTGAAAAGAAAATTCACTAATACATGATTATTCATTCAAGAAAGCAATCTGGGGATTCTTCTCATTCTATATGAAATTTTACTTTCTAGATCAATTTTCTCTGCTAAATAATCAGAAAAGGAGTGAATGGTTTCTAAAAGTTTACAACCAACGCAGTATGAGAGATCCTTACAGACCCTCTAAGAAGTCAGGATGGAGAAGGCGGTGGCACCCCACTCCAGTACTCTTGCCTGGAAAATCCCATGGGCGGAGGGGCCTGGTAGGCTGCAGTCCATGGGGTCGCGAAGAGTCGGACACGACTGAGTGACTTCACTTTCACTTTTCACTTTCATGCATTGGAGAAGGAAATGGCAACCCATACCAGTGTTCTTGCCTGGAGAATCCCAGGGATGATGGGCTGCCATCTGTGGGGTCACACAGAGTCGGACAAGACTGAAGTAACTTAGCAGCAGCAGCAGTAGCAAGAAGTCAGGAAGCATGCATAGATCATATCATAGAGCTTCAGAAAACTGGCTCAAATCCCAGAAAATCCAACTCCTCTCTCCTGACCCAGTAAAGCACCCACATGCTTCTACATGCATATTCTTTGGTAAGCTTTGCACTGGGGGAGGGGGGAGGGGAGAGGGGGGATAGGGCAGGAAAACAATCTTTAAGTCCATTTTTTAGCCAGGGAAAGTATAATTCAGAGAGATTAACTTTAGGGAATTATTGAAGATAATAATTAGTAAGTAATAACTAAGACTAGGGTACTGGTCTTCTGTCTTTAATTCCAGTGGCCCTCCTGATGACTCATAGCTGCTCTCTGAAACGTGCTCTCTTTGAAGCCTAGTTGGAGATTCATATAGAGATGGCAGGGACTTCAAAAAAATGTTATTGAAGTATAATTGATTTAATGTTGTGTTAATTTCTGCTGTACAGCAAAGTGAGTTAGTTATACATATACATATTCTTTTTCACATTATTTTCCATTATGGTTTATCCCAGGATATTGAATATAGTTCCCTGTGCTATACATTAGGACCTTGTCTTTATCAAGCCTATATATAATAGTTTGAATCCTTCCTCCACCCAGCCCCTCTTCCTTGGCAACTACAAGTCCATTATGTATGTCTATGAGTCTGTTTCAGTTACGTAGATATGTTCTTTTGTGTCAAATTTCAGATTCCGCATAAAAGTGATATCATACGGTATTTATCTTTCTCTTTCTGACTTCCTTCACTTAGTATGATAAACTCTTGTTGTTGCAAATGGCATAGGTAGGACTTTTTGACCATGTTCATCCAGCTTCTGCTCTTACTTTGTAGGAGGCAAGTGGAAAATGTACCAGGCTATTAAAAATTATACCACTACAGCACTGTTGATGGGAATTGTGGGTGATTTATTCTGCTTGGAGATATCAAACAACATCCAACAGCAGGTTGCTATGGCAATGTTAGTCTTATCTTAGTGGCTTTAAACAAAAATATCTGAAGGGTAAAGTAATTAGGTAAGTAGAGCAGAGAATCTTCGTTGTTTCATGCAGTCATTTTCCAATGATTGCCATTTTATGGTTGTGACTTGCGCTTACAGCCCTACCTAATATAGCAGTTCTCCCTTGGGGGAGAACGCATATGTGTATTGGTGTGTGGGTGTGGTGGGGGCAGTATCTCTGATTAACACCTGCCCCCAAAACTCCTTTAGCAGGTGGCACCATATGGCAAGCTCCCACTCAAGTGCAAATGTAATGATTGAAGAATATGTAGGACTCAAGATAAACCTACAACTTCAAACTAGGTCTGTCATGGAGTTATGAGTGCATGTTAGGAGAATAATGTTCAACGGTGCCTTGTTTTTTTCCTTTTAAATTAAATTTGAATGCATGTCAATATTGCTTGTTCTAATTCTCTCTGACTCAGATGGTCGTTTCCCAAGGCTCTGGAAAGGTCTTTTGTATCTAAGAGCTGGCATTCCTACCCACTCAATCAGGCACCACCACTCATCCACATCCTACCCTCTCTTCACCTCGGAAATATAGAACTCTTTCCTTGAATTGATTATTCATCCCAGGAGAATGCTGCCAGAAAGCATAATAACTTTTATGGGCTTCCTGTAGTATCCACTTTCAATATGCCAGAGAGGATGAAAGAAACTGATTTTTTACTGAGCACTCACTATGTGCAATGTCTTTAGTCAGTCTTTGGACATTTTCCCAGTAGATCCGTCTTCTCAATAACTCAGATGAGAAACTGAGACTCATAGAAGTTCAAAACAAACCCCAGACACATCAAGCTAGTAAGTAGCAGAGCTAGAATATAAACTCAGGTCTGCATGAGCTTAAAGTCTTTAGTATTTCCCTTATGCCATGCTACTTCACTTAAGGAAGGTTTATATTTTTAAGCATAAGCTGGAATCAAGATTGCTGGGAGAAATATCAATAACCTCAGATACACAGATAATACCACCCTTATGACAGAAAGTGAAGAAGAACTAAAGAGCCTCTTAGTGAAAATGAAAGAGGAGAGTGAAAAAGTTGGCTTGAAGCTCAACATTCAGAAAACTAGATCATGGCATCCAGTCCCATAATTTCATGGCAAATAGATAGGGAAACAGTGGAAACAGTGGTTGACTTTATTTGGGGGGGGGGGGAGAGGTTCAAAATCACTGCATATGGTGACTGCAGCCAAGAAATTAAAAGACATTTGCCCCTTGGAACAAAAGCTATGACCAACCTAGACAGCATATTAAAAAGCAGAGACATTAGTTTGCCCACAAAGGTCCATCTAGTCAAACCTATGGTTTTTCCAGTAGTCATGTATGGATGTGAGAGTTGGACTGTAAAGAAAGCTGAGCACCGAAGAATTGATGCTTCTGAACTGTGGTGTTGGAGGAGATTCTTCAAAGTCCCTTGGACTGCAAGGAGATCAAACTAGTCAATCCTAAAGGAAATCAGTCCTGAATATTCATTGGGAGGACGGCTGCTGAAACTCCAATACTTTGTCCACCTTATATGGAGAACTGACTCATTGGAAAAGACCCTGATGCTGGGAAAGATTGAAGGCAGGAGGAGAAGGTGACAACAGAGGATGAGATGGTTGGATGGCATCACTGACTTGGTGGACATGAGTTTGAGCAAGCTCCGGGAGTTAGTGGACAGGGAAGCCTGGCATACTGCAGTCCATGGGGTTGCAAAGGGTCAGACATAACTGAGCAACTGAACTGAACTGATATATTTAAGATGTGGAAGGGTCAATTGTCCTGCTCTGCTTTGGTCTACTTTCTAGATTTTTAAGCACTCTCTCTACCCATTTGAACCAATGATTCTCAACCAGGATAATTTTGTCATCCAGAGGATATTTGACAATGTCTGGACCCATTTTTTGGTGGTCATAACTAAAAGGGATTGCCACTGGCAACTAGTGGGTAGAGGCCATAAAAGCTGTTAACCACTCTATAATGCATGTAAACATCCCCCACAACAAATAATTATCCTATCCAAAGTATCAATACTGCCTAGGTTGAGGATCCTGATTTAGAAAACCCTGTGGATTCTCAGGAGCTGGGTAATATTGTGTGTATCTTTTACCTATGGAAGTAAGTTTACTGATTTCTACACAGACTTCAGTGAGATAGGAGAGTCTAGAGCACAAGTCTGTTTCTCAGAAAACTGTGACCATCCTTCTTTCATCATAGATCTTGGTAAGTTTTAACACAAAAGTTAAGAAATACCAGTAGAGTGAAGAAGAATAAGAAATGTGACAAAACAATATGATAACTTGCAGGGGATACACAGGGAATGTAGTATTTGCCTAGAAAATCAAAGAACACTGCCTGCATAGAGGTGAAACTCTTTGAATGGAGACAGAAGGAAGGCACTCTCCAGGTACAGAAGTGAAGTGGTAGGCATTCCAAGGAGAGTAGACAATGTGTGCTATGTCGTGGGAGTTTGAAATAGCGTGGTCTGCTTGGGGAACATCGATGTTCAATGCATCTGGAGCTCGAGGGAGTGGCAGGGTAAGAAACTGGACAGGTAGCTAGGAGCTGGATCCAAAAGGACTTTGTATGGAGCTTCAGTTTTGTTTTCTAGGTACCAGGAAGTGCTCCACTGGTTCTCAATCTCCACTTTATAGAGGCAAGATAATCCCAGCCTAAGGATCTCCTGCAATTCCCCATCCAATAACAGCTCATGAGAATATGCTGATGTATTAGTTTCCTATGGTTGCCATAGCAAAGTACAAACTGAGTGGCTTACAACAACAGAAACTTATCTCAAAATTCTGGACACTAGAAGTCTGAAATCAAGGTGCCAGCTGGGTCATGCTGTCTCCAAAGATTCTAGGAAGGATCCTTTCTTGTCTCTTCTGGTTTCTCACAGTTGCCAATAGCCTTTGATATTCCTTGGCTTGTGGAAACATCATTCCAATCTCTGCATCAGTCATCACATGACATTCTCCCTCTGTGTCCAAATTTCCCTCCTATGAGGACATTGGTCATATTAGACTAGGAATCACCCTAATCCACTATGACTTCGCTTTTACTTGGTTACACCCACAAATACCCTTTGTCCAAATAAGGCCACATTGACAGGTTTTGGGAGTAAGGACTTCAACAAGCCTTTTTGAGGCAACGATTCAACGCACAACCACTGATTAGGTCATATTTCCTTCTTTAGAGAGGTCAAGCCCCTTTGAACTGAAATTAACACCTGTTTGTTGGGACCTCACTCAAAGGACAGCCTATCTTCTTTTTCACACTTGTGCTACTATCTAAAATGGGATAAATAAAGTCTTATTGTGTGTAAAGGGTTTTTTGGAAGAACGAAAAGAAGTTTCGTGTCTGAGACTGCTCAACTAAGGCAACATTTCACAATCTGACAAGATAAACTGTGCTCTGTCTTTGCAGGACTATCGTCCTGGCTTTTTCAGCCTCAACAAATGTTGTACCAAGTATTTTTTTCCCTAAAGTGGTTTCACAGGGGAAATTAGAAGCAGAAATTATTATTTTCATTATCTGAAACTACATAGCTACATTGTCAGTAGGTGGGTGCTTTTATTTATTTATTTTTTTTTTGGTGGGTGCTTTTAGACTTTAGGTTGTATCCTGTTCTGCTGATTTTCTGTTTGTTTCCAAGGCTGTCATCTAAATACAAATTTTGCCCTCAGGAACAATCTGTGAGCTGATTCCATGCCTCAGGGGCTGCAGCTTGTGGAAAAGCACAGTGCCAGCACCATGGAGACAGTAAGGCACATTGGAACGGACTCTAGCTTGAGAACTTGGGCCATCTTCTTAGAGCTGCCATGAATTTGCTGTGTGATCTTTGATAAGTCAACTTTAAACTTCAGTTTTCCTATCTAAAATTTGTGATAATAAGCACTCTCTGTGTCTAGCCTACGTTCATTATGAAGAAACAATCCTTTAATGTTCAACTTCTTTTTCTCTATCCTGAACATGGTAGTTAGCAACAATTGTGTTTATCTTTCATTATTGACTTGAAAATACTCCTGCCTCATTTATTCCATATAATTAATTATAAATTCTTCTTCAAATCACCTATTAACTTTCTTAAGGGAAAATCTACATCTTACTTTACAAAATCAGTCAGGCATATTCCCCCACTCAGCTCATCATGTACTCACTGACCCTCTCAAGGTTTTCCCCAATCCTCAGAATTTGATCCCATCTATATGAGAATGCTTCAATGCCAAGTCCTCTCTAAACAAAGTATATTATGTTTTATAAAGTAAGGTAATATCAAATTTTTAATTCATGTAGATTGTAGACAGGTACCACAAGGCTTAAAGCTGTGCTCCTCATAATTTATAGGAGAATTCTCCATAATTCCTCCAGAGTGCACAATGGAGGTTCTATTTACCCACATAAAAGGAAAGGTACACATGTAAGGAAATTTGGTAAAATTAAGAAGTTTGGCTTTGGAGTACAAAATGAAGCAGGGCAAGGGCTAATGAGTTTTGCCAAGACAGCAAATGGGTCATAGCAAACACCCTCTTCCAACAATACACTCTACACATGGACATCACCAGATGGTCAATACTAAAATCAGATTGATAATATTCTTTGCAGATGAAGATGGAGAAGCTCTATACAGTCAGCAAAAACAAGACCACGAGCTGACTATGGCTCAGATCATAAACTCCTTTTTGCAAAATTCAGACTTAAACTGAAGAAAATAGGAAAACCACTAGACCATTCAGGAATTACCTAAATCAAATCCCTTATGATTATACAGTAGAAGTGACAAAGATATTCAAGGGATTAGATCTGAAACACAGAGTGCCTGAAGAACTATGGACAGAGGTTCATAACATTGTACAGGAGGCAGTGATCAAAACCATCCCCAAGAAGAACAAATGCAAAAAGGAAAAATGATTGTCTGAGGGGTCCTTACAAATAGCTGATAAAAGAAGAGTGGTGAAAGGCAAAGGAAAAAAGGAAAGGTATACCCGTCTGAAAACAGAATTTCAAAGAATCGCAAGAAGAGATAAGAAAGCCTTCCTAAGTGATCAATGCAAAGAAATGGAGAAAACCAATAGAATGGGAAAGACTAGAGATCTCTTCAAGAAAATTAGAGATACCAAGGAAACTTTTCATGCAAAGATGGGCACAATAAAGGACAGAAATGGTATGGACCTAACAGAAGCAGAAGATATTAAGAAGAGGTGACAAGAATACATAGAAGAACTATACGAGAGGTCTTAATGACCCAGATAACCTCGATCATGTGGTCACTTACTTAGAGTCAGACATTGTGGAGTGCGAACTCAAGTGGACCTTAGGAAGTAACCTGACGAACAAAGCTCATGAAGGTGATGAAATTCCAGCTGAGCTGTTTCAAATCCTGAAAGATGATTCTGTGAAAGTGCTGCACTCAATATGTCATCAAATTTGGAAAACTCAGCAGTGGCCACAGTCTGGAAAAGGTCAATTTTCTTTCCAATCCCAAAGAAAGGCAATTCCAAATAACGTTTAAACTGCAGCACAGTTGCAATCATCTCACACACTAACAAAGTAATGCTATAAAATCTCCAAGATAGGCTTCAACAGTACATGAACTGAGAACTTCCAGATGTTCAAGCTGGATTAAGAAAAGGCAGAGAAACCAGAGATCAAATTGTCAACATCCATTGGATCATTGAAAAAGGAAGAGAATTCCAGAAAAACATCTACTTCTTCATTGACTATGCTAAAGCCTTTGGCTGTGTGGATCACAACAAACTGTGTAAAATTCTTAGAGATGGGAATACCAGACCACCTTAGCTACCTCCTGAGAAATCTGTGTGCAGGTTAAGAAGCAACAGTTAGAACCGGATATCAATCTAATTGATTGATATCTAATATCTATAATATCTATTGATATATAATATCAATAACCTCAGATATGCAGATGACACCACCCTTATGGCAGAAATCAAAGAAGAACTACAGAGCCTCTTGAAGAAAGTGAAAGAGGAGAGTAAAAATGTTGGCTTAAAACTCAGCATTCAAAAAACTAAGATCATGGCATCATGGTCGCATCACTTCATGGCAAATAGGTGGGGAAACATGGAAACAATGAGAGACTATATTTTACTGGGCTCCAAAATCACTGCAGATGGTGACTCCTGTGATGAAATTAAAATACGTTTGTTCCTTGGGAAAAAAAGTTAGACATCATATTAAAAAGTAGAGACATTACTTTGCCAACAAAGGTCCATCTAGTCAAAGCTATGGTTTTTCCAGTAGTCATGTATGGATGTGAAAGTTGGACTGTGAAGAAAGCTGAATGCCTAAAAATTGATGTTTTTGAACTGTGGTGTTGGAGAAGACTCTTAAGAGTCCCTTGGACAGCAAGGAGATCCAACCAGGCCATCCTAAGGGAGATCAGTCTTGAATATTCATTGCAAGGACTGATGTTGAAGCTGAAACTCCAATACTTTGGCCACCTGATGCGAAGAACTGAGTTATTGGAAAAGACCCTGATGCTGGGAAAGATTGAGGGCGGGAGAAGGAGATGACAGAGGATGAGATGCTTGGATGGCATCACTGACTCAATGGACATGAGTTTGAGTAAGCTCTGGGAGTTGGTGAGGGACAGGGAAGCCTGGTGTACTGCAGTCCATGGAGTTGCAAAGAGTCAGACATGACTGAGGGTCTGAACCGAGCTGAAGAATTTATTCAAGTTTGTCTTCAACTTTCTCCTCTACATCTTTTAGATATTCTGACTTTTCTTTAGACTGTAGCTCCATGGAAATCAGAGAAGTACTTGATATCATCTACATATTTAAAAAGAAAATTTCCTGTCTACATACTGTGCTAGTACTGGGATTCCAAAGACAAAATACCCTACACAAATCAAGAAGACCACAGTCCAGTTAGGGCAAAAATCAAGCAAATTAGTAAGGTGCTATAGAACTGTATATACCTCTTTGGAATCTACATTTGAGGGCAGAGATATTTCTCAGGCTTTGCCCCAGTGGTCTGTTTCTACTCACAACACTCTGATACCAAATAGGTTGGCTTTTTCCCCCTCCACACTAACCATGTCTCCAAATCTACAGACAAATTGGGTATCCTAAATACCTCTGGTAGAACTGGGATAAGAAGGTAAGAGTCAAAAACAGGAAGTAAGTTAGGAGATGATGTATATCTGGAGAAAGGCTGTCACAATGAGGAGGGAAATGAGAGAAGGTAAAGGTCAGGGGAAAGAAGAGCCAATCACAGAGCTGTGAGTGCCACAGAGGATCATGTTAGGAACACAGGACAGTGGGTTGGCCTGAGGAGAGCTTTGTTCCTTGGGTAGTGAAACACTTGCCTGGAAGAGGAGGTGCTTGGAACACTGCACTTTATTCTTCTCTTCTGAATATCACTAAAATTTAATTTGAAATTTTCTGCATTTACATTTTTTTTGAAGAACAAGCTCTTTGTTTCATTGATACTTCTAACTGTTTTTCTGGTCTCTACTTAATTTATCTGCTCTAATCTTTGTTTTCTTTCCCTCTGTTAACTTTGGGCCTAATTTGTTCTTTTTATAGTTCCCTGAGGTATAAAGTTAGGTTGTTGGAGATCTTCTAATTTCTTAATATATGTGTGTGTGTGTGTGTGTGTGTGTGTGTGTGTGTGTGTTTTGCTATAAATTTTCCTCTCAGAGCTGCTTTTGCTGCATACTACAATAGCTGATATATGTCCATTCTAATTTTCATTTTCAACATAATTTTGTATTTCACCTTTCCTTTCTTCTTTGACCCAATGATTGCTGAGAAGTACATTGTCTAGTTTCCACATATTTATAGATCCTCTCATTTTTCTCTTATTGATATCTAGTTTCATATAATTGTGGTTAGAAAATATAGTTGGTATGATTTCAATTTTCTTTAGTTTGTTAATATTTGTTTGGTACCCTATCATATGATCTATTCTAGAGAATGTTCCAAATGACTTGAGAAGAAAGTGCATTCTGTTGATGTGAAATGAAATATTCTGATATGTCTGTTAAGTTCATTCATTCTAGAGTGCAATCCAAGGTTTCCTTATTGGTTTTCTGTCTGGACCAGCAGTCTCCAACATTTTTGGCACCAGGGATTGCTTTTGTGGGAGACAATTTTCCCATGCGTGAGGGGGATTGTTTTGGGATGATGCACGCACATGACATTTATTGTGCACTTTATTTCTATTATTGTTACATTAGCCCCGCCTCAGATCATCAGGCATTAGCTCTCAGAGGTTGGGGACCTCTTGTCTGGACCATGTATCCACTGCTGTCAGTGGAACATTGAAGTCCCTTACTATTATTATTCTGTTCTAAGGGGCCTACAAATGAAGATGATAGCACAGCTCTCTTTAAGGTGTGATTACCTTCAGCAGGCCTCTCTCTCCCTTCTTGCTTCAGGCTCTCCATCCTTCTAGAAACTCTCCTGAAACACAGTCTCCCAGACGATTATTTCACTTTGGGTCAAACTGAGCCTGAGGTGTCTGAGCTTCATTGAATGGAAATGTCCGTGAGGTGTTGGAATTTACATACGTATATACATGCATGTGTGCATCAGTTGTTCAGTCATATCCAACTCTGTGACCGCATGGACTATAGCCTGCCAAGTTTCTCTGCCCATGGGATTTTTCAAGCAAGAATACTGGAGTGGGTTGCCATTTTTCCTCCTCCAGGAGATCTTACCAACTCAGAGATCAAACCTATGTCTCCCGTGTCTTCTGTATTTCAGGTGGATTCTTTACTTGCTGAGCCACCAGGGAAACCCATACATATAAGTACACAGTATAATGAAGCAAACAATGTATTAGTAAAAAAAAAAAAAAATTATATTTAATTATGTCATATATGTTAGTTTTTTTTTTTTTTTTTGTAAATAACCATGTGCGGAAAATCCAAGTCTTAACATTTATTTTCATGCTTTAATGTAAAAATACAAACCACAGTCATTTTTTCAAGTAATAATCATGTTTCATGTACAAAAGGAGTTACATAAGGGCTAAAACAATTACATAAGAGCTATTCCTTGAGGTAACCATTGTATTTCAGTATATAGCAAAAGTGCTTCATGCAAAATTTCCACTTCATCTTACATAATATTTAAAAGATGAATCCCAAGCTTAAGCTTTAAGAAAATTAGTCTTTTGGACTCTGTGGGAGAAGGTGAGGGTGGGATAATTTGAGAGAATAGCATTGAAAAATGTATATTATCATATGTGAAACAGATCACCAGTCCACGTTTGATGCATGAGACAGGGTGCTCAGGGCTGGTGCACTGGGATGACCCTGAGGAATGGGATGGGGAGGGAGGTGGGAGGGGATTCAGGATGGGGAACACATGTACACCCATGGCTGATTCATGTCAATGTATGGCAAAAACCACTACAATATTGTAAAGTAATTAGTCTCCAATTAAAATAAAAAGAAAAAAAAGAAAATTAATAATTTTACTGTTTATAGTTTTTATAAAGAATACTCTAAAGAGAAAATTAATTTTTTCTGTAAGTGAAGAATATAATGACTACAGGCACAGTTTGGTACTTTGATTCATGCTAAGGTGCTAGAAGTTTTACCCAATATTTTTTTAATATAAATTTATTTATTTTAATTAGAGGCTAATTACTTTACAATATTGTATTGGTTTTGCCATACATCGACATGAATCCACCACGGGTGTACATGTGTTCCCCATCCTGAACCCCCCTCCCACCTCCCTCCCCGTACCATCCCTCTGGGTCATCCCAGTGCACCAGCCCCAAGCATCCACTATCATGCATCGAACCTGGACTGGCGATTTGTTTCATATATGATATTATACATGTTTCAATGCCATTCTCTCAAATCATCCCCCCTCTCCCTCTCCCACAGAGTCCAAAAGACTGTTCTATACATCTATGTCTCTTTTGCTGTCTCGCATATAGGGTTATCATTACTATCTTTCCAAATTTCATATATATGCATTAGCATACTGTATTGGTGTTTTTCTTTCTGGCTTACTTCACTCTGTATAATAGGCTCCAGTTTCATCCACCTCATTAGAACTGATTCAAATGTATTCTTTTTAATGGCTGAGTAATACTCCATTGTGTATATGTACCACAGCTTTCTTATCCATTCATCTGCTGAAGACATACAGATGGCTAACAAACACATGAAAAGATGCTCAACATCACTCATTATCAGAGAAACGCAAATCAAAACCACAATGAGGTATCATTTCACACCAGTCAGAATGGCTGTGATCCAAAAGTCTACAAGCAATAAATGCTGGAGAGGGTGTGGAGAAAAGGGAACCCTCTAACACTGTTGGTGGGAATGCAAACTAGTACAGCCACTATGGAGAACAGTGTGGAGATTCCTTAAAAAACTGGAAATAGAACTGCCTTACGACCCAGCAATCCCACCGCTGGGCATACACACCGAGGAAACCAGAATTGAAAGAGACACGTGTACCCCAATATTCATCGCAGCACTGTTTATAACAGCCAGGATATGGAAGCAACCAATATTTCTTTTACAACATCAGTTCAAATGTCAACATGATTTTTAACTGAAAAAAGTGACTCATATAGAAACTATGGCAATTCGGACTTGAGTATTTCATAGACATTTTCTCAAAAAATGAACTAAATGAGCTCATCACTTCATGGACAACAACTGACAGTATTTGTTACCAAAGATAAAATTGGAGCTTTCAGTGAAACTTTGGAAAACTAGTATCAGCCACTATCAGCTTTAAGAGCTTTTCGATACTATCCAGTACAAAATAGCAACCTTTCTGATAAGATGACTGGTAATATTAATGGATTTTTAAAAAATTGTATGAGGAAATATGTCAATGTTTGGAAGCTCTGTATAACTCAGGGAGCCAATATTTTCCAAAAGACCAAAATCATGCATGACTGAAACAATCATTTAAAGTACAAAAAGGAGGACTAATGGATTTTAATGTAAACAGTGTTAAAATTTATTTGATATAGTTTCAGAATTTTGCTGCAAAAATTTTTAAAGAAAGTTTTGATGTATAAGCAAAGCAGAATGTCAACAACTATTTTAAAATGTTATTAAAATATTCCTTCTTTTTCCAACTACATATCAAGTCGGTTTTCTTTCAGATGCTCCAATAGGACCATTTATTATAATAGATTGAATGTTGAAGTAAATAGAAGAATTAGCTGTCTTCTTTTAAATAAAACAGTAAAAATATGTATTTAAAAAAGTAAAATACTACCACCCTTCTCCCTAATCGTTTGCTTTGAAAAATTTAGTATTTTTCTTAAAAATGTTATTATACTAACAATGATGAGATTTTGTTTTTTAAGGTTTAATTTTAAATTCTAAATTAACTTGAAAGCAAAAAACACTAAAAATGTAAGGATATATTAAGATTCATAGAAGAGAACACCTTCTTAACTGAGATGAAGAGACTCTAAAGCAACTCTAACTCTTCCCTTTTACTGATCTTAAATACCAGATACCTATGAGAAAATCTTTTTCTCCCCAGAATTTTTCCTTGTTAGTCCTCCCCATCAATGGAGTCTTGCTAAAAGAAAGTATATGCTAAATCACTTCAGTCATGTCCGACTCCTTGCAACCCTATGGACTGTAGCCCACCAAGCTTCTCTGTCCATGGGATTCTTTAGGCAAGAATACTGGAGTGGATTGCCATGCTCTCCTCTAGGGAACCCCATGGCAAATAGAAGGGAAAAGATGGAAGTAGTAGCAGATTTCCTTTCCTTGGGCTCCAAAATCACTGCAGACAGTGACTGCAGCCATGAAATCAGAAGACAATTGCTTCTTGGCAGAAAAAAAGTCATGACAAACCTAAACAGTGTGTTGTAAAAGCAGAGACATTACTCTGCCAACAAAAGTCTGTATAGTCAAAGCTATGGTCTTCCTGGTGGTCACCTACAGTTGTGAGAGCTGGATGGTAAAGAAAGCAGAATGCCAAAGAATTGATGCCTTTGAACTGTGGTGCTGAAGACTCCTGAAAGTCCCTTGGACAGCAAGGAGATCAAACCAGTCGATCTTAAGGGAGATCTACCCTGAATACTCACTGCAAGGACTGATGCTAAAGCTCTAGTATTTTGGTAATTCAGTGTGAACAGACCATTCATTGGAAAAGTCCCTGGTGCTAGGAAAAATTAAAGCCAGAAGGAGAAGAGGGCATCAGAGGATGAGATGGCTGGATGGCATCACTGATGCAATAAGCATGAACTTGGGCAAACTCCAGAAGACAGTGAGGAACAGGGAGGCCTGGCGTGCTGCAGTCCATGACGTCACAAAAAGTCAGACATGGCTGGGAGACTAAACAACAATAAGCCTTATTCAGCCTCCAAACAACCTACTCTGAAAGTCAGTCCTGCTTCTGCTGTTGACCTGGAGTGAGGAAAATAACTCAGTTATACTTAAGTTTAGCTTAGCACAATAATTCAGTTGCATCTATCTCCACCTCTGAAAATAACCTCCCTTGAATTCTTCCCCTAACTCATTCACCTAAATCAAAGTTATACTCTCTTGCTGCTATGCTTCTATAACACCTTGAAAAAAAAGTGAAAGTGTTGGTCACTCCATCAGGTCTGACTCTTTGAAACCCCAAGGACTGTAGTCCATAAGGCTTTTATGTCCATAATCTGTCCGTAATGGAATTCTCTATGAAGTGGCTTGTCATTTCCTTCTCAAGGGGATTTCCTGACCCAGAAATGGAACTTCAGTCTCCCACATTACAGGCAAATTCTTTACTGTCTGAGCCACCACAGAAGCCCCCTGTAACATCTTATACTTCTATTAATAACATATATTATTTTTTTCTTCTCAAGTCTTATATTTACATATCTTTCTCATCATTAAATTATCAACTTCTTTCAGATGATAATAACTGTATTTCTCTAATTTCTTTCTTCCCAATTGGTTGGAATGCATTAAAGCCTCTTGAGGAAAGTGAAAGAGGAGAGTGAAAAAGTTGGCTTATAGCTCAACATTCAGAAAACTAAGATCATGGCATCCAGTCCCATCACTTCATGGCAAATAGATAGGGAAACAGTGGAAACTGGCTGACTTTATTTTTCTGGGCTCCAAAATCACTGCAGATGGTGATTGCAGCCATGAAATTAAAAGACGCTTACTCCTTGGAAGGAAAGTTATGACCAACCTAGACTGCATATTAAAGAGCAGAAACCTTACTTTGCCAACAAAGGTCTGTCTAGTCAAGGCTATGGTTTTTCCAGTGGTCATGTATGTATGTGACAGGTGGACTATAAAGAAAGCTGAGTGTCAAAGAATTGATGCTTTTGAACTGTAGTGTTGGAGAAGACTCTTGAGAGTCCCTTGGACTGCAAGTAGATCCGACCAGTCCATCCTAAAGGAGATCAGTCCTGGGTGTTCATTGGAAGAACTGATGTTGAAGCTGAAATCCAATACCTTGGCCACCTGATGTGAAGAGCTGACTCATTGGAAAAGACCCTGATCCTGGGAAAGATTGAGGGCAGTAGGAGAAGGGAATGACAGAGGATGAGATGGTTGGATGTCATCACCGACTTGATGGACATGGGTTTGGGTGGACTCCGGAAGTTGGTGATGGACAGGGAGGCCTGGCTTGCTGCGGTTCATGGGGTCGCAAAGAGTCAGACATGACTGACTGACTGAACTGAACTAAACTGAACTGAAACATTTGTTGGATTGAATTAGCCATATGATTTCCACTGATTGTAACTGTGATGTTTCTGTGTTGAGAATGCTGTTACTCATTCAGTTCAGTTCAGTCGCTCAGTCATGTCTGACTCTTTGTGACCCCATGAACTGCAGCACACCAGGCCTCCCTGTCCATCACCAACTCCCGGAGTTCACCCAAACTCATGTCCATCGAGTCATTGATGCCATCCAGCCATCTCATCCTCTGCCATCCCCTTCTCCTCCTGTTCCCAATCCCTGCCAGCATCAGAGTCTTTTCCAATGAGTCAACTCTTCTCATCAGGTGGCCAAAGTATTGGAGTTTCAGCTTTAGCATCAGTCCTTCAAAGAACACCCGTATAAATTATCTCAAATAAATACTAGAGATGATCCCACCTTATCCACTTGGCAAATATCTACTCATTCTTTAAGACTCCACTCATGGATCTCTTCTTCCCCCAGTATAATTACCCATATTCTCCTTCCATGCACAAGGAGTCGTGGATCATCAAAAACATTTTCCCTCTCTTACCAGTTTTTCAGAAAGAATCTCTGCGATGCTAGAATTTGAAGTTTAACATTCATAGAAAAATGCATTATAGCAGCCTTTTTTTTAAATTTATAGAGGTAATTTATTTATTTTTTTAAAATTTTATTTTATTTTATTTTTTAATTTTATTTTATTTTTAAACTTTACAATATTGTATTAGCTCTGCCAAACATCGAAATGAATCCGCCACAGGCACACCCGTGCTCCCCATCCCGAACCCCCGTCCCCCAGCTCCCCATACCCTCCCTCCGGGTCGTCCCAGTGCACCAGCCCCAAGCATCCAGTATCGTGCATTGAACCTGGACTGGTGACTTGTTTCATACACGATATTATACATGTTTCAATGCCATTCTCCCAAATCTTCCCACCCTCTCCCTCTCCCACAGAGTCCATAACACTGATCTATACATCAGTGTCTCTTTTGCTGTCTCGGACACAGGGTTATTGTTACCATCTTTCTAAATTCCATATATATGCGTTAGTATACTGTATTGGTGTTTTTCTTTCTGGCTTACTTCACTCTGTATAATAGGCTCCAGTTTCATCCACCTCATTAGAACTGATTCAAATGTATTCTTTTTAATGGCTGAGTAATACTCCATTGTGTATATGTACCACAGCTTGCTTATCCATTCATCTGCTGATGAGCATCTAGGTTGCTTCCATGTCCTGGCTATTATAAACAGTGCTGCGATGAACATTGGGGTACACGTGTCTCTTTCCCTTCTGGTTTCCTCAGTGTGTATGCCCAGCAGTGGGATTGCTGGATCATAAGGCAGTTCTATTTCCAGTTTTTTAAGGAATCTCCACACTGTTCTCCATAGTGGCTGTACTAGTTTGCATTCCCACCAACAGTGTAAGAGGGTCCCTTTTCTCCACACCCTCTCCAGCATTTATTGCCTGTAGACTTTTGGATTGCAGCCATTCTGACTGGTGTGAAATGGTACCTCATAGTGGTTTTGAGTTGCATTTCTCTGATAATGAGTGATGTTGAGCATCTTTTCATGTGTTTGTTAGCCATCTGTATATCTTCTCTGGAGAAATGTCTATTTAGTTCTTTGGCCCATTGTTTGATTGGGTCATTTATTTTTCTGGAGTTGAGCTGTAGGAGTTGCTTGTATATTTTTGAGATTAGTTGTTTGTCAGTTGCTTCATTTGCTATTATTTTCTCCCATTCTGAAGGCTGTCTTTTCACCTTGCTAATAGTTTCCTTTGTTGTGCAGAAGCTTTTAAGTTTAATTAGGTCCCATTTGTTTATTTTTGCTTTTATTTCCAATATTCTGGGAGGTGGGTCATAGAGGATCCTGCTGTGATGTATGTCGGAGAGTGTTTTGCCTATGTTCTCCTCTAGGAGTTTTATAGTTTCTGGTCTTACGTTTAGATCTTTAATCCATTTTGAGTTTATTTTTGTGTATGGTGTTAGAAAGTGTTCTAGTTTCATTCTTTTACAAGTGGTTGACCAGTTTTCCCAGCACCACTTGTTAAAGAGATTGCCTTTAATCCATTGTATATTCTTGCCTCCTTTGTCAAAGATAAGGTGTCCATATGTGCGTGGATTTATCTCTGGGCTTTCTACTTTGTTCCATTGATCTATATTTCTGTCTTTGTGCCAGTACCATACTGTCTTGATGACTGTGGCTTTGTAGTAGAGCCTGTATAGCAGCCTTTTGTAGCCTGTGTTCTACTGAATGTAGTCCTTCAAGGTGTTTCTTGAAAAAGGCATGCACCATCAGATAAAATCTGGAGGTACTGCATTACCACATCACCTGAAGATTTATCACACAGAATACTGTTGTGTGAAGTCAGTTTCAAAAGAAATAAGGAAAACAGTTTAAATTTCTTTGGCTAGGATTGTTTAGCTCTTTTGTCCCAGGACTTCTGTTTTTATTTTTTCCTTTAACTTTATGCCTATTGACATGCCAGGGAATTCCAGTTCCATGAAAAACACTTTGGAAAATGGTAATGATAGGACTAAATGTGGTTTCTTCACACATAATTTGGCAGAATGACTAAGTATGCATCTGGTCTGGTTTCCTTTATTTTTTTCATATCTCTTTATGCTTTGACTTACTTCTATTCCCAGGGACTACCCAGAGATGTAGGGTAGTAGAGTACTCTTATCTCTATTTTATAGAAAGAAAAGAGATTTACTAGGGTTAAGTGACTTTTCAATGGTCCCCCAATTGACATGCAGCAGAGTCGGGGTTACAGCACTGGCCTTCAAACCCCTAAAGGGTTTCTTTGGGGTTCCATGCTGCTTCCCATATGGGCATATCAGCTTGGGGAATGCAATATTTATTTATTTTTTCTTTTACTTACAACTTTAATGCCTATTTAATCATAAGGAAAATCGATTGTTGTCTTTAGAGTCAGACAAAGATAAATCTGGTTTGAAATCTCAGCTCTTCAATTGGTGTCTGGTGTGAGACTTCTACAAATCACGTCACCTGTCAGAAACTTGGTTTCTTATATAGGAAGAAAGAATAGCGTTCACTTGTAGGGATTTTTGTGAAGTTTAAGATCATGTTCATAAACCACTTGTCCACTTCCTGGCACAAACTTACTGTTTGGCAGCTATTCATTCTTCTCCTCTTCTTTCATTCCTGAAGAATCTTAAACATTATGGGAGTGGAAAGCCTCTTTTAATGCAAGCAACTATTTGATACTAAAGCATCTTCAAGTCAAGAAGTCCACTTCTAAAATTCCACATTTTGAAATACTTGACTGGCGTAGAAATCTGATAGCTGCATATCATTATTGGTAGTGATAACAAGTTGAACATTTACAAGGCAGGGGGCAGAGGGGCTTCATATGATGTGAATCCCCTATCACCCCAACCTGATGTTGTAATAAAGTCATCTGGCCTATGTATCCAGCTGAGATGAGGAAGAATCAGATTTCCTGGGAATCACAATAGCTACCATTTGCTGAATATTGGCTATACTAAGGCATTCTTCCATGACCTTTAAGTTTATCATCTCTAACCCTCATAACAACCAAGCAATGTAAATATTATTAGTCATTTTTTATAACCCTCTTATAGATGTTATGATGACAATTCCGATTTCCTAGCTATTCCAATTATGCATCATTATCTATGTAGATGTATGTTAGTCACTCAGTTGTGTCTGACTCTTTGCGACCCCATGGACTGTAGACCACCAGGCTCCTCTGTCCGTGGAACACACATATATTTATACACACCTGACCAAGAGCATCTAGGAATAGAATTGAGTGTCAAAAGCTATGGTCATTTAAAATTTTGATAGATTCTACAAATTTGCTCTCCAAAAAGAGTTGTGCAAAATTAATACTCCTCAACAATGAATGAGTTGATTTTTCTCTGGCAGTGAAAAATGAAAGAGTTAGTTGCTCAGTTGTGTTTGACTCCTTGCGACCCCATGGACTAAAGCCTACCAAGCTCCTCTGTCCGTGGAATTATCCAGGAAAGAATACTGGAGTGGGTTGCAATTTCCTTCTCCAGGGGATCCTCCTAACCTAGGGATCAAACCCAGGTTTCCCACATTTGTAGGCAGATTTTTTACTATCTGAGCCACCAGGGAAGCCCCAGCAGTACTGTTTATTATCTACTTTAAAAGCTTTTACAAATTAATGGGTAAAAATGATACCCTATCAAGGATGTTTAAATTTGTATTTCTTAAGTTGTGAGGTTTAGTAACTTTTTAAATGTATTTTGGACATGTAGTGTTCTTTTTCTTTCAACTACACGTTATATAGCCTTTTCTTTGGAGTTGTCTGTCTTTTTGGTTGTGGAAGACAATTTGACTTGTTAAGCATTTGGCAAATATCTTTGTTCATTTAAAACAAACTGAAGACAATCTACTGAGTCATGTCTGACTCTTTGCAATCTAGTCATGTCCAACTCTTTGCAATCCCATGGACTGTAGCCTGCCAGGCTTCTCTGTCCATGGAATTCTCCAGGCAAGAATACTGGCGTGGATAACCATTCCCTTCTCCAGGGAATCTTCCTGACCCAAGAATCAAACCCAGGTCTCCTGCATTGCAGGCAGATTCTTTACTATCTGAGCCACCAGGGAAGCCTTAATCAATCTGATTTCGTCAATGAGAAATAAGTTCATAATTTATGATATATCCATACAATGGGATTCCATGCAGTTATTAAAAAGGAAAGGGAGATTGTCTGCACTGATTTGCAAAGATGCCCAAGATATATTGCTAAATAGACTAGACAATGGAGGGATTATATATATAATAGACTCCCCACTACACCATTTATGTATACACATATATGTGTGTGCTTAGCCACTAAGTTATGTCCAACTTTTTGTCACCCCATGGACTACAGCACACCAGGCTCCCCTGTCCATGGGATTTTCCAGACAAGTATATTGGACTGGGCTGCCATTTCCTCCTCCAGGGAGTCCTCCTGAGCCAGGGATTGAACCCAAGTCTCCTATGTCTCCAGTATTGGCAGGCAGGTTCTTCACCACTACGTCACCTGAGAAGCCATGTATACACTTATACATGTTTGTAAATCTCTGGGTAACAAAGAGACATGGATGCGAATGCTTCTGGTAAATATAAATGGAGATGAAAAAAACAGTAACTTACTTTTCAGTTTTTGTACAAATGAGCAAATATTTTTTTCATTTTTATTTATTTTTTTAATTTAAATTTATTTATTTTAATTAGAGGCTAATTACTTTACAATATTGTATTGGTTATTTTTATAATAAAAATAATTATTAGTAACTTTGCAAAACTGATTTTTAAAAGTCACTTCCTTTTTAGGTAATAGAGTTGGTAACAGGTCAGCCAGCCTCCCCTTTCTACACTATGCTGCCCCGAGCAGAATCAAGGCTTTTCTGCAATACATTGACATTTCCAGTGGCAGGCTTTCATGGCCTGCTTTCACCAAGACAAAGGGAAACCTCTGTGAGAGGTGGGAAGAACCATGGGGTGGAGGGTGGGAGGCAGAAGAGTGATCTGAAGATGCAGTATCATGAGTGATGAGGTGCATGTTTTTTCTCTTACTCATGATGATGATACTACATTATCTTATAAAACCGAGGCTTTTCAGAAACTCTGTTTTCAAGGCTGAGGTCAAGGTACCTCTATTGCGAGGAAGAACAAATAGACAGGAGGGGGTAACTTTTCTAGAAAGGAGAAATGAGGTTAGTGCCAGAAGCGGAAGTTAAGTGAATCATGGGCTGCTGCTGCTGCTGCTAAGTCGCGTCAGTTGTGTCTGACTCTGTGCACCCCGTAGACGGCAGCCCACCAGGCTCCCCTGTCCCTGGCATTCTCCAGACAAGAACACTGGAGTGGGTTGCCATTTCCTTCTCCAACGCATGAAAGTGAAAAGTGAAAGTGAAGTCGCTCAGTCGTGTCCGACTCTTAGCGACCCCATGGACTGCAGCCCACCAGGCTCCTCCATCCACGGGATTTTCCACGCAAGAGTACTGGAGTGGGGTGCCATCACCTTCTCCACGTGGGCTGATGATTCAGTAGCAAATCACCTTTGGGGATTGTCCTATCCACCAGGGTCTGATTGCTTTACAAGGAACTTGAGGAGCAAGAGGACCACCTGTATTCCTCAGGAGGTAGTAGTATAAAATTCCTTGCTTTTCAGACTTTGCTCCTTAAGAATCCCTCACATCATTGGCCAAATGAGATGCACCTCCTTATCAGTTAAATATGAAGTATCATGTTTGGTTAATATCTATATAAATTTTTAATCCTATTCAATAATCGTCTGTGTTGATTATAATAAAATTATTTTTATTCTCTGTATTTTCAATGACACCTGCTGACTAGGAAAATGAGCTGTATATGCCCTGAATGGGTACATTACTGACAGGAAAGGTGAGAGATCTCTTGTACCAGGTATATCTGGCTTTGATCTACTTGTTAGCTGTCCTTGTTCATGACATTCAGTTGCTAAACTGCAACTACCTTATTTATTTGTAAAAGAAAAACAGTAATCCTACCTGTATAGAACCACGTGAGAACTAAATGAAATAAAAATATATTGCAGTACCTTTCACTACAGAGATATATTAGTAACTAACACTTACTGACCACACCTCAGATGGTACAGAATCCGCCTGCAAAGCAAGAGACCCAGGTTAGATTCCTGCGCCAGGAAGATCCCTTGGAAAAGCAAATGGCAACCCACTGAGTATTCCTCCCTGAGAAATCTCATGGACAAAGGAACTTGGCGGGCTATAGGCCATAAGGTTGCAAAAGAGTCCCACTCGGCTTAGTGACTAAACAATTATAAACAGTGACTAAACAACAGTAACAAACACTTACTGAATGTTTAGTAATAAAGTAAGCATTTAAGGCCCGTGATGTAATTACTTTGTCTTTCATTTTAGAAATGAAGTAACAGAGACTTAAAGCAGTTATCCTAATGAATATCAAAGCCAGGATGTGAACCAAGCAGGGTTTCTGCAGAGCCAGCTTATTTAAGTGAACTGCCTTCCAGTGCCAGGGTTGGAGATTGTCACACATAATTTTGATGACCAATTTAGACAGCATATTAAAAAGTGGAGACGTTGCTTTGCCAACAAAGGTCTGTCTAGTCAAAGCTATGGTTTTTCCAGTAGTTGTGTATGGATGTGAGAGTTGGACTATAAAGAAAGCTGAGCGCTGAAGAATTGATGCTTTAGACTCTTGCGAGTTCCTTGGACTGCAAGGAGATCCAACCAGTCCATCCTAAAAGAAATCAGTTCTGAATATTCATTGGAAGGACTGTTGCTGAAGCTGAAACTACAATATTTTGGCCACCTGATGCGAAGAACTGACTCATTTGAAAAGACCCTGATGCTGGGAAAGATTGAGGGCAGGAGGAGAAGGGGACAACAGAGGATGAGATGGTTTGTTGGCGTCACTGACTTGATGGACATGAGTTTGAGAAGGTTCCAAGAGTTTGTGATGGACAGGGAAGCCTGTTATGCTGCAGATCATGGGGTTGCAAACAGTCGGACTCTACTGAGTGACTGAACTGAACTGAATGTTGATGAATTTTCCAAATACCAAAAATGAAATATTTGATACCATCAGTTGTGTGTTTAAAAACAGAGGTTTTACTAGAGGAATTAAATTGTTGGGTAGCATTTCATTCACCAAAGCCCCATCAGATGTAGCCTCAAGGCTTTATCTCATTGATATTTTGCCTTTAAGGAAGAAATGTTTTTCTGGCTTAAAGGTGGCTCTATATATATTCCTTGAATTGCATGGTCATCATTCACTGTACATTAAGTTTTTGGATTGCCCACTATGTGCTAAAGCTAGGTTCTATTCAAGCCCCTGGGAATACAAAACTAAATAAAACAGAGTCCTTACTACCCTCAAAGCTCACAATTATAGCAGTGGATTTCAAGCAGTTCAACCACAACCCAAAGTAAGAAATTCATTTTACATTGAACTTCGTAGAACACACACACACCTACATAAATACACACACACACAAATGCACATACAATACAGTTAAATTTCATAAAATAATCTTACTATATGCAATGTACTGGGATATTTTCTTTTTGTTCTATGTTATTCCACTCCATTTTATTCTAGTCTATCCTGTTTTTCCACATGTTGAATGTCCTAAATTATTTCAAGACACTCATGGATTGTGACATGTAATTTGAAAAATACTAGTCTATGGAAAGAGTTGTTGTTGTTTAGTCGCTAAGGTGTGTCTGATTTTTTTGCAACCCTATGGACTGTAGCCCACCAGGCTCCTCTGTCCATAGGATTTCCCAGGCAAGAATACTGGAGTGGATTGCCATTTCCTACTCCAGGGGATCTTCCCACCCCAGGGATCAAACTTGCATCTCGTACACTGGCAGATGCATGCTTTACCACTGAGTCACCAGAGAACAGCAGTTAAAAGGGCAAGTTCAATGTAATATGGGAATACTCTAAGAGCCATCTAGACAATGAACTCTTGGAGATGAAGGAAAGAAACTAATTCATCCTAGCGGTTGTTAGGTCAGATAACACTAGGATGAACTCTGAGCCTCAGTTCATCCCTTGAGGGATAAGAAAATCAGTGGAAAATGGGAGGGGGGACAATCCAAGCAAATAAAACACCATATGTAGGTGTGAGAGGAAATGGTAAAAAGCCAAGCAAAGGAGGACAGGGGAAGAATGCTAGTTTCAGTTTGAATTTATGCATCAGGCAAAGGACAACCATACTACAAAAAAAAACTAAACTTACCGGAGACCCTGTTATAACAGAAGCAGTCAGTTCACATTCATTAGAATGATGTCCACATCTGGCCATGATGTCCATTGACTCTCTGCTTGGGGACAGCACATTCTGCGCTAAAGCCAAAGAAGAGGAAGCTTGAACCTTGACCTTAAGAGAACCAGTTTAAGTAAGAAGTCAGACACCTATACAAATAATTTTGATACCATGTAATTAGTTCCATAATAGCAGTATGTACATAGCGCAGTAAGTGTGTAGAGTTTAGTATAAGGAGTTTCAGCTTGTTTTAATCGTCACCAACTGTGAGATGGTCATTCCCATATCCTGCTGATGGGAGTCTAAATTTATATAAAATTTCTGGAAAGGAACTTGACAATATGCTTCGACAGACTTAAAAACATTCACAGCCTTTGGCCAAACGATTTTGCTTATAGGAGGCTATCTCAAGTGTAACTCAAAAAGAGACCCAGCCCTCATATGGCAGCTGCATCTCACCACAGTGTTGTGATTAAAAGAAATATAGTCTGGCAACCAAATGTATTTGAAATTGGTCCCAGTCTTAACTACATCTCTGGAAGAACACTAAAGGAAATCCAATATAGCTGCACTTTACACATGGTGATAAGGAATGGTGTGAAGGAGTTTATCTTGTCTGCATATGCATCCCAAAAAGGGCCTGTGTTCTATGCCAGAGTCAAAGCACGGGGAAGGGAGGTACGAAAAAGAGTGACAGAAATAAAACTATCCAAAATTAAACTAATTTGGCACAAGTAAGAGCAGAGAACCAGAGCTGGACTGCTATGAGAATGTGATCTCCATGGAAATGTGTTCAACAGTGGGGGGAACTTCCATGCGAAGTGAAATAAAGTTAAAAAAATATTTAAATTACCTCAAGTAACATCTGGATTTCATTTGTAAGGATGAAAAATTACTCCAGAAGATATTAAGTAATAATCAATTAAATGATATATTCTTACGGACTTCTCTGGTGGCCTAGGTGGTAAAGATTCTTCCTGCGATGCTGGAGACCTGGGTTTGATCCCTGGGTCAGGAAGATCCCCTGGAAGAGGGCATGGCAACCCACTCCAGTATTCTTGCCTGGAGAATCCCATGGACACGGGAACCTGGTGAGCTACAGTTAGTCACAATTAGTCGGACATGACTGAGCAACTAAGCACACAGCACACATATTCTTATGATATAATATGTGCATCTACTGACTGTCATAAGGTAGAAAAAATTGTTTAGAGACTGGAGAAAGCAGAATATAAGAACATAGAATAGTAAAAAGTATATCAAAATAATAACATGGAATATATTTATTTTATTCTTTTACTTTTCTATATTTTCTACACTGTATGTAATAAACATGTAATACTTTCTCTATGCAGAAATTTATTTTTTAAAACCATTGGCTGGGCAAGGAAAATTATTAAAATCTGGGATTAAAAAATAATTACAAGAACCAGTTTTAACATTCTAGATGCCTGCTAGGTTTTATCCCAGGAAGCTGGCAAGATAATAATTATCCTATGTAAAACTTGAGTATGGAAACTTTGTTGGGCAAAGTATTAAATGTTTTTATTTTAAAAGTGTCCTATAGGCAAGTGCTTATTTGCATAGGTTATTTAAAAGTAGGACTTCATGGAGGCTTTGTCATTAATAATCACAATTACAGCAACTAGAGCTTCCCTGGTATCTCAGCTGGTAAAGAATCTGCCTGCAATGCAGGAGACCCTGGTTCAATTCCTGGGTCAGGAAGATCCCCTGGAGAAGGGATAGACTACCCACTCCAGTATTGTTGGGCTTCCCTGGCAGCTTAGCTGGTAAAGAATCCATCTATAGTGTCAGAGACCTGGGTTTGATCCCTGGGTTAGGAAGATCCCCTGGAGAAGGGAACAGCTACCCACTTCAGTATTCTGGCCTAGGGAATTTCATGGACTGTATAGTCCATGGGGTTGTAAAGAGTTGGACATGACCAAACAACCTTTACTTCACAGCAACTAGACCCTTAATTTTTTTGTCCTCAGAGCAATCCTGTGAGTTGAATACTGTCCACATGTTTCAGACAAGGAAACTTATTGTTGTGGTGATTAAGATGTTTATCCAGATCCACAGATAATTGATAGACTCAGAATATACATTTGTCCTTTCTGTCACACTTTCCCTTTAACTAAGTAGTTACACTGGAGGAAATGTCAGATTATTTGCAATATGAGAAAAGCAAAAGACCTAGGAATGTCATATGGGCCAAAATTTCAGAGAAAAGCACATCTCTTATATCTTCCTTTTTTTTTTTTTTTTTTTATCTCTTCCTTCCATTATGCAATGGCAGGCAACTGGGCTGAGAAATCTATTCTCCAGAGCAGTGTGGACTAAGGAGCAGGAAGCTCTGTCTAAAGTTTTGACATAATCCTTGAGAGCTCCCTAGCACTTTTTTAAATGAAAAGTATTCTACTAGCACCACAGATGTTTCAAGCCGTTTTTAAAAGACTATTTGAAACTCGATAGATTGAAACTTTAGCTTATAATTCACCTTGGAATGAGCCAGGGTTGATTACTGCTACCAATTCTTACATTCTTCAGACTTCCAGCTCTAATCACTTCCATTAAGTTCTGTACCACTCAGTAATTTATGCATATGATGGCCAGCAAAAAATGAACAGCAACCTCAGGTCACCAGTAAGAGGTGCTATCCAGCCTGACAACTGTGAGTCATGCACATGACCACCACATTGGTCCTCTTTATCCTCCTTCTCCAAATGGTATAGGTCCAGTCTGATCACAGGTGACCTTGGCCTGCAGTGGCTTAAAGCAGGGTTTTGCTTCCTGGCCAGAGATTGAGGTCAGGCAGTGGCAATAAGAGCACTGAATCCTAGACACTAGACAAGTCACCAGTGACAAGACTCCTGACCCTTTGGGCTTTGTAGAAATTAATTCCCACAAAGACAGAAGTAGTGAAAGAAGTAAAAGTGTTTATTAAAAGGAAAAGTAAGAATAGGCACAGTGGGCAGGCTCAAAGAGTGAGTTGTGCCCTGTGGTCATTTGAATCATTTACACAGGGCTTTCTTCCAGATTTCCTTTGGCCGATCATCCTGCTTTGCCTGGTTCTAAGTCTGTATTTGGTTTATCTCCGGGTCCTCCCATATGTGCGTGCACATCTCATAACCAAGATGGATGTTACAGAAGAGAGTCGGTTGACATCACTCCCTTTTGACTTCCAAAGAGCCTCCAATTAAAATAAATAAATTTAAATTAAAAAAAAAACCAAAGAGGCTATCTGCACACATACAGTTGGGAAGGTCTCCTTGACCTGGAGAATGAGAAATATCTGGGCAGGATTTAGCTCCTCCTGCTCTTCATCTTGCAGTATCTGTCCACAGGAGAGAAACTCCAGCTGTTCAGAGTGACAGGGCCCCATCTGTGTCCTGCCTCAAGTCAAATTTGTGAGGTTTAATTCTGACTTGCTTTTATTTTTCAAATTCAGATTCTTTTCTAGGATTTCCTTCAACTCCAACTTGGTTGAAGCTTGACTATTTTTCTAGCCTCTTCTCAGCCACCACAGTCAGCAAAGATTGTCTTCTGTCATCTCTTGCCTGCAAAGATTCACTACATGACTTTCCTTTTAGAAAGTTCACACAGTACCAAGACACATCAAGATATGACTCTCAACCTTACCAGATTGCTCTAACACCTGATTTTTAGTTTCCCTGCCTTGGAGACCACCTGTCGAGACCATCTATTGTCCTGATATTCCTTACCCTAATGATTCGTTCTCTCCTTAGGGGCTCTCTCCAGAAATTTCCTCAATTTGTTCCCTGAGTTTCCTCAAGACTAATGGATGCTAATCAGCTAAGGATACTAATCTCCATTCATTATTGCTTCTTATCCTCATGAGTTGGAATTGAGGCATAGACAACTTTTCATAAATATCTTTAAATTTTCCATTCTGATCTAGACATTGTGAGAAGTCCTATAGAATGTGAAAATGCTCATGACACAGTCTTACCTTTATTGTATGAAATTTATTGACTTTTTAATAAGGAAAATATGGATAAAAATAATTCTAAGATAATTTGAAATGTGGTGTGTGCTAAATAGAGCAATGAGGTTTGGAAATGAAAAACAGAGTAATTGTTTTGCCTGTAGCTATCAAGAAAGCTTTCTGGAAAAGAAAGAATTTGAGCTGAGCTTTGAAGCAAGAGGAATTTAAATACAGGTGGAGAAAGATATTCTAAACACTGGGAATGAAAAATGTAAGACAGTGTATGGTAGGTTTTAGGATTCCCAGTGGCTCAGTGGTAAAGAATCTGCCTGGAATACAGGAAACATGTCAGATATGAGTTGGATCCCTAGGTCAGATAGATCCCCTGGAGCAGGGCATGGTAACCCACTCCAGTGTTCTTACCTGGAGAATCCTATGGATGGAGCAGCCTGATGGGCTACAGTCCATGGGGTCGCAAAGAGTTGGACATGACTGAAGTGACTAAGCACACACATGGTAGGTTCTGGTTTTAAGAATTTTCTGTGTGTTTGGGCATGAGGACACTTGGAAGGAAATTGAAGGAGGTATCTGGAAAATTAGCTTTGTACTTGATCTTGTAGAAATCTAAATTATGATAAGGACTCTGGACTTTGTTAATCAGTGTAGTTACTGTCAAGTTTTGAGCAGTGGCTGTATGTAATGCTTACCTAGTTATTTTCTCCAGCCTTCATACTCACTAGTAGGAGTTATGTATAGGTAGGTGACTTGGGATATCAAAGAGAATGGATAGGAGCAAGGGAGAGGAGAGACAGGAAACCCACCAAGATCTGCTCCCTTAAGTGAAGTGAGAGGATGAGAGTTTCTATCCAGGTAGAGGTGCTGGGAAAGCAGAAGTTATGACTGCACTGGGTAAAGAATCTCTGCAGCCTACAGTCTTGACTTAGCAGATGCTGCAATTATGGATGCAAAACATTTTCCACTACAGTTCTCACTTTTGGCTGCTCACAGTTACTTATGATCTCAATTTCTGAAGGGTAATCTCAGATCCAAGGCAGTTTTTGGAAATATTTTGGGAAAGATTCCATCTGCATCACATCAAAAAGAATCAAAACCACATTTCTATAGGGAGGAAAAAAGAAGGAAAAAATGTTATTTTTTTTTAAGTATCCAACATCTGAAAGTCTTCTTTTAATAAGCCACACTCACATTGCCTTAAGCTGGTTACAAAATAAGAAGTAAGATTTGGTGGATTTCATTCCAACCAACAGTTTAAAATAAACAGCAATTTAACCATTGATTTTGTTGTTCTTGTTGTTTTGTTTTAAGACCACTGAAGCCTGACTTTGAGTAAGCTTCTGAAATGACCAGTTGATATTAATAGGACTCTTTCCTTCCCAGAGGAGCCTGGAACCTTCTGGGCTTGGGGTCAAGGGTCTTGGGGTCTAGAGTTCTAGACAAGGAATTCCCTCCATTAAGTTGGAACTGCCACATGTCTTAAATTCAGAAGGTTATTTTGGCAGATGGATAAGAGAGATGTGTTGGAAACAAAGACCTTCCAGCTTGGAAGAAACGTTAAAGATTATCAGCTTCCAACTTTTCATTTTAGGGACAATGAAACTCAGTTAAGAAGATTAAACAACTTGCCCAAAGTCCAATATTAATTTATTGCAGAATCAGAACTATAGCATGAAGTTTCTTTATTTCCAGATTGTGTCACTCTTATGCTTAAAATTATCCACCACTCTACATACTGCCCAAAGCAGAATGTTAGAAGCATTTTCCATACTCAGTGGCTAGCAGTTGGCAGGATGCTGGGAATAGAAGATATGGATCCTTGGGATCATATGAAAAATACTGAGACTTCTTAAAATATTCAAAGTCTATAAAGTTCTGCTGGCAAAATTTTCCCTTCCTTCACTCTCATAACCCCTTCCACAAGCTATTTTTCTATCACTTCTTGTGACTTTCAGAGTTGCCCTTAATAGTCATTTCCATTTTAACTTAATTTCACCTTTTACCTCCTAATCTTTCTTCCCCTAATCTCATGCCCCAATCCCACCAAATCAAGCTAATGTGTAAATACTTCCAATCAGGAGTGACTGCTTGCCTAGAGATCTCTAGAGACTTTTCCACAATGATGGGAGGATAAGGTTGTAAGCATTGGGAAAGTTTATAGGCATCAACTTTTCAAATAGTTTGGAGAGTGATTTCCTAGACAATATAGGTAAAAACAAGAATATAAAGAATAGACTTCACATGAATCATTTCTCATTACTGCATCATGAATTCCCCTGCCACAAATTGTTAAATACTCACAGGCCTTAAAGAATATAAATGAAAACATATAATATTACGTTAGTTCCTTTTTGTTGACATGGAAAAATAATGCATCTATCAATGATGCATAAAAACTAACTACATCACTGGGAGTGGACAAGACAAGGAAATTCATTACTGCAATTTTGGTTGTCTGTGGTCATAAATGAAAGAACTGAATAAGCAAAGAAACAAAGGTATGTGAAGAA
Source organism: Bos mutus (assembly GCF_027580195.1). NCBI lineage: Eukaryota > Metazoa > Chordata > Mammalia > Artiodactyla > Bovidae > Bos > Bos mutus. Next base: position 6,514,931 of record NC_091619.1, on the reverse strand, counting down.
TATGAAGCAGCACAGCATACCAGGTTCTGGGGGTATTTTCACATGCCATATCTCATTTAGCATTCACTCCAAATCTTAGTGGTAGGTTCTTAATTTTCAGTTCAGTTCAATTCAGTCACTCATTCATGTCCGACTCTTTGCAACCCCATGATTCGCAGCATGCCAGGCCTCCCTGCCCATCACCAACTCCCGGAGTTTACTCAAACTCATGTGCATCTAGTTGGTGACACCATCCAACCATCTCATCCTCTGTTGTCCCCTTCTCCTCCTGTCCTCAGTCCCTCCCAGAATCAGGGTCTTTTCCAATGAGTCAATTCTTTGTAGGAGGTGGTCAAAGTATTGGAGTTTCAGCTTTAGCATCAGTCCTTCCAATGAACACCCAGGACTGATTTCCTTTAGGATGCACTGGTTGGATCTCCTTGCAGTCCAACGGACTCACAAGAGTCTTCTCCAACACCACAGTTCAAAAGCATCAATTCTTTGGCGCTCAGCTTTCTTTATAGTCCAACTCTCACATCTATACACAACCACTGGAAAAACCATAGCATTGACTAGACGGACCTTTGTTGGCAAAGTAATGTCTCTGCTTTGCAATATGCTATCTAGGTTGGTCATAACTTTCCTTCCAAGCAGTAAGCATCTTTTAATTTCATGGCTGCAATCACTTTTAAAATTTTTAGTAAAAATCTGGGAAAGGAAGAATTGTCCCTAAACTGGTGAAGGACAAAGAGGAGCTCAACACTAAGTTTATTTTATTGAAAATTTTATGTTCGCTCTTCTAAACATGAATGCCTCCTAGATCAAGTCTGTAGATTCAAATTATAATAATTATGGCACACTTCTTACAGTCTAGGCACTATTCTAAGTGCTTTGCATGTTCAGTTCCTTTCATCTTCTTAACCACCCTCATGAAGTTAGTACTATTATTTTCTCCTTTTACAGATGTGGGAACCAAGGCACAGGGCAGTTAAATAACATGACCCCAGTCACACAGCTCTTACATGGCAGCCACACCATGATTTAAAACCAGGTACTCTGGCTCAACATTCAGAAAACTAAGATCATGGCGTCTGGTCCCATCACTTCGTGGGAAATAGATAGGGAAACATTGTAAACAGTGTCAGACTTTATTTTGGGGGGCTCCAAAATCACTGCAGATGGTGATTGCAGCCATGAAATTAAAAGATGCTTACTCCTTAGAAAGAAAGTTATGACCAACCTAGATAGCATATTAAAAAGCAGAGATATTACTTTGCCAACAAAGGTCCGTCTAGTCAAGGCTATGGTTTTTCCAGTGGTCATGTATGGATGTGAGAGTTGGACTGTGAAGAAGGCTGAGCGCCGAAGAATTGATGCTTTTGAACTGTGGTGCTGGAGAAGACTCTTGAGAGTCCCTTGGACTGCAAGGAGATCCAATCAGTCAATCCTAAAGGAGACCAGTCTTGGGTGTTCAATGGAAGGACTGATGCTGAGGCTGAAATTCCAATACTTTGACCACCTCCTACAAAGAGTTGACTCATTGGAAAAGACCCTGATGCTAGGAGGAATTGAGGACAGGAGGAGAAGAGGATGACAGAGGATGAGACGGCTGGATGGCATCACTGACTCGATGGACATGGGTTTGGGTGAACTCTGGGAGGTGGTGATGGATAGGGAGGCCTGGCGTGCTGTGATTCATGGGGTCACAGAGAGTCGGACATGACTGAGTGACTGAACTGAACTGAACTCTGACTCCAGTGCATGAAATCTTCACCATTAGGCCATAGCACCTCACTTAATTTTCTTCCATTTTGCTCTGTTCCATTCCATTATTTTCCATACTAGGGCTTCCCTTGTAGCTGAGCTGGTAAAGAATCCCCTTCAATGCAGGAGGTCCCACTTTGATTCCTGGGCCAGGAATATTCCCTGGAGAAGGGATGGGCTACCCATTGCAGTATGCTTGGACTTCCCTAGAGGCTCAGATGGTAAAAAATCTGCCTGCAATGCAGGAGATCTGGGTTGGGAAGATGCCCTGGAGGAAGGCATGGCAACCCACTCCAGTATTCTTCCCTAGGGAATCCCATAGACAGAGGAGCCTGGAGGGCTACAGTCCATTGGGTCGCAAAGAGTCAGATGCATCTAAGTACAGTACACAGCACATTTCCATTTATCCTTGTCTATTCTACCCTTCCCTCACTCCTCATTTACATCCTGCTTTCCCTCCCTCTCTTCATAAGATGAATGACCTAAGGTTAAAGAACCAAGAAGGAGAGACACATAAATATATCATTTTAAAGGCAAGGGTGCCCACTCTCACCACTACTATTCACTATAGTTTTGGAAGTTTTAGCCACAGCAATCAAAGAAGAAAAATAAATGAAAGGAATCCAAATTGGAAAAGAAGAAGTAAGTATCTCACTGTTTGCAGATGATATGATCCTCTACATAGAAAACCCTACAGACTACACCAGAAAATTACTAGAGCTAATCAATGAATATAGTAAAGTTGCAGGATATAAAACCAACACACAGAAATCCCTTGCATTTTTATAAACTAACAATGAGAAAACAGAGAGAGAAATTAAGGAAACAATTCCATTCACCATTGCAACGAAAAGAATAAAATAGTTAGGAATAAATCCACCTAAAGAAACAAAAGACCTATATATAGAAAACCATAAAACACTGATGAAAGAAATCAAAGACAAAACAAATAGATGGAGAAATATATCATGCCATGGATCAGAAGAATCAACATAGTGAAAATGAGTATACTACCCAAAGCAATCTATAGATTCAATGCAATCCCTATCAAGCTACCAATGGTATACCAATGGTTTCCGAGAACTAGAACAAAAATAATTTCACAATTTCTATGGAAATACAAAAAACCTCGAATAGCCAAAGCAATCTTGAGGAAGAAAAATGGAACTGGAGGAATCAACCTACCTGACTTCAGGATCTACTATAAAGCCACAGTCATCAAGACAATATGGTACTGGCACAAAGACAGAAATATAGATCAATGGAACAAAATAGAAAGCCCAGTGATAAATCCACGCACCTATGGACACCTTATCTTTGACAAAGGAGGCAAGAATATACAATGGATTAAAGACAATCTCTTTAACAAGTGGTGCTGGGAAAACTGGTCAACCACTTGTAAAAGAATGAAACTAGAACACTTTCTAACACCATACACAAAAATAAACTCAAAATGGATTAAAGATCTAAACATAAAACCAGAAACTATAAAATTCCTACAGGAAAACATAGGCAAAACATTGTCCGAAATAAACCACAGCAGGATTCTCTATGACCCACCTCCCAGAGTAATGGAAATAAAAGCAAAAATAAACAAATGGAACCTAATTAAACTTAAAAGCTTTTGCACAATGAAGGAAATTATAAGCAAGGTGAAAAGACAGCCTTCAGAATGGGAGATGATAATAGCAAATGAAGCAACTGACAAAGAATTAATCTCAAAAATATACAAGCAGTTCATGCAGCTCAATTCCAGAAAAATAAATGACCCAATTAAAAAGTGGGCCAAAGAACTAAACAGACATTTCTCCAAAGAAGACATACAAATGGCTAACAAACACATGAAAAGATGCTCAACATCACCCGTTTCAGAGAAACACAAATCAAAACCATAATGAGGTATCATCTCACGCCGGTCAGAATGGCTGCTATCCAAAAATCTACAAACAATAAATGCTAGAGAGGGTGCAGAGAAAAAGGAACCTTCTTACACGTTGGTGGGAATGCAAACTAGTACAGCCACTATGTAGAATAGTGTGAAGATTCCTTTAAAAACTGGAAATAGAACTGCCGTATGACCAGAAATCCCACTGCTGGGCATACACACTGAGGAAACCAGAATTCAATGCATGAGACAGGACGCTCAGGGCCGGTGCACTGGAACAACCCTGAGGGATGGGATGCCGAGGGAGACGGGAAGGGGGTTCAGGATGGGGGACACATGTATACCCATGGCTGATTCATGTAAATGTATGGCAAAAACCACTACAATATTGTAAAGCAATTAGCCTCCAATTAAAATAAATTAATTTAAGAAGAAAAGAAAAAAATGCATGTCATAAATATGAATACAGAAATATATATCCATAGATACATTGTACACATGCATGGGCAAAACTGTAGCTATCATCTGATTTCCTGCTTTTTTGTCCTCCCCTATCAAGTCATGTTTTATTCCCGGAATAGAAGCAAGAACTATTCTATCAAAATGCTAAGTCAGATCATGTCAATTCCTCTCTTCCAAATTGTCCAAAGCCTTCAGATATCACTTAGAGTAGAAGCCAAAATTCTTCAGTAGCTGCAAAATCCTGCAAGACCTGAACCTCATTATTTCATTTTATGTACTTCTTGCAGCTTCAGCCACACTGGTCACCTCGATATTCCTTGTTCTTGTGAAGCCTGCTTTGACGTTAGCATCTTTGCCCTTGCTCCTCCCTGAAATGCCCTTCTCCCAAACATATCTGTCTGGTTTATTCCCTTCTTTCTTTTTAGGCCTTTGCTCCAATGTCAACTTCTCAGTGAGGCCCCTTCTGGTGACCCAATTTGAAACTGAACTCCACCCTACACTTTTCTGCTTTGTTGTTCCATACAGCACTTGCTACCATAGAATTGATTATTTACTTTGCATCTTGTCATCATCCAACCCACTCCATTCCCCATAGGATATAAATTATTACATTCTATATATTCTATAAAAAATATCCCTTAAATAGCAAAGGGATTCTTATCTCTTTTATATGCTTATGCATTCCTAACACCTAGAATAATGTTTGCCATATGGTCACTCACTAAATTATTTATTGAATTTATGAAAAAATATTTAATAGGGTAGGAAAGGAAACAGAAATACTTATAAAATTCTTCACAGAGATGGAGACATTTGAATTGATCATTGAATAATGAGTAAGCAATCTGTTGACTAGATAAGGATGAGGAGGAAGCATTTATGTAAAGACACAAAGACACAGACATAGAGAACAGACTTGTGGACTTGGCGGGGTGGGGAAGGAAGGAGAGGGTGGGTTGTGTGGAGAGAGTAACGTGGAAATGTTCATTACCAAATGTAAAATAGATAGCCAATGAAAATTTGCTGTATAACTCAGGGAATTCAAACCGGGGCTTGGTAACAGCCTCGAGGGGTGGGATGGGGAGGGAGATGGGATACAGCTTCAAGAGGGAGGGCACATGAGTAAACCTGTGGCTGATTCATGTTGATGTTTGGTAAAAACAAAGACAATACTGTAAAGCAATTACCCTTCAATTAAAAATAAATTAAAAAAAAGACAGTCGAAGGACACTTAGTACATATAAGGAACCCATCTATGACATGTATATCTTTATAAAACACATTAATAAATATAGATGGAAGATACAAAAACTAAGTAAATAAATAATACGGCTGACTTAGGGGACTGTGAGTAATATGGCGTGACTGGATTTGAGTGTGGAATGGTAGGAACTGAAGTGAGAGAAACAAAAGTCCATATACGTGATGGATAGGAACATCATTATTGTGGTGATGTGACATTGCTAATAAGTTGTAATCATGAGAGTGACTTGATATGATTTTTATATGTCACAAGGTACAACCTATTTTTTTTTTGAAATATGAAAGGAAAAAGTGAAAATGTTAGTCACTCCGTTGTGTCCGACTCTTTGTAACCCCATGGACTGTAGCACACCAGGGTCCTCTACCCATAGAATTCTCCAGGCAAGAATACGGGAGTGGGTAGCCATTCCCTTCTCCGTGAGATCTTCCCAACTCAGGGATCAAGCCAGTTTTTCTGCATTGCAGGCAGATTCTTTACAGTCTGAGACACAAAGAAGCTAAACATAGTTTTCTAAAATATAGTAGATTAAGAAATACTGACACAGCTTAGGAATAAACAAAACGACATATATTTTAGCACTTACAATGTGAACTAGGGCAATGACTGGAAATAAAGTGAAAGGAATGGATTTGATTGCCATTGAAAATAAAGAACATTCATGAAATCATGATCAATCAGCAAGGAGATTGTGTAAGGAGTGTTAGGAAAAAGGGGAGTCTAAAAGTAATGCCCAGATCTTAGGCTTGATAACCTGATGCATCTAGAGAGGAGAGGAAAAGAGTAAGTTAGGTGTAATTAGTTCTGAATGAGTCATGTTGAGTTGAAAGTGCTTGTATTATATTCAGAGGATCCCTGGGTAGGACAAAAAGAGGTGAATAGTTTTCTGATTTATCTGGAATGAACTGAGACCCACTACAAATAATGCAGCTCCATTAATTCATCTTCCACCAAGGTGAGAGTTGACTATGCCCATTTTGGAAGACTTTCAGTTTTACTGTATCTAGTTAACTTACATTATAATCACCTGAGATGCTTGCTAACAATGCAGATTCAATAGGTCAAGCTTTGAATTGGCATTATTAACAAGCATTTTTATGATCCATGACATATAGGGCCACCCAAGATGGATGATGCAGAGTTTTGACAAAACGTGGTCCAATGAGAAAGGAATGGCAAACCACTTCAGTATTCTTACCTTGAGAACCCCATGAACAGTATGAAAGTGCAAAAAATATGGGACACTGAAGGATGAAATACCCAGGTCCGTAGGTGCCCAATAAGCTACTGGAGAAGAGTGGAGAAATAGCTCCAGAAAGAATGAAGTGGCTGAGTCAAACCAAAGACATTGCCAAGTTATGGACATAACTGGTGACGGAAATAAAGTCTGATGCTTTAAAGAACAATATTGCATAGGAACCTGGAATGATAGGTCCATGAATCAAGGAAAATTGGAAGTGGCAAGAGTGAACATAGATGTTTTAGGAATAAGTTAAGTAAAATGGATTGGAATGGGCAACTTTAATTCAAATGACCATTATATCTACTACTGTGGGTAAGAATCCCTAGAAAAAATGGAGTAGCCCTCACAGTCAACAAGAGTCTGAAATGCAAACTCTTACTTGGGTGCAATCTCAAAAACAACAGGATGATCTCATTTGTTTCCAAGGCAAACCATTCAATATCACAGTAATCCAAGCCTATGTCCCAAACACTAATGCTGAAGAAGATGAAGTTCAATGGTTCTGTGATGACCTACAAGACCTTCTAGGACTATAACCAAAAAAGATGTCCTTTTCATTATAGGGGACTGGAATATAGGAAGTCAAGAAATACCTGAAGTAACAGGCAAGTTTAGCCTTGGAGTACAAAATGAAGCAGGGCAAATGTTAATAGAGTTTTGCCAAAAGAACACACTGGTCATAGCAAACACCCTCTTCCAACAACACAAGAGAAGACTCTACACATGGATGTCACCAAACGGTCAATACCAAAAAAAGATTGATTATATTCTTTGTAGCCAAAGAAGAAGAAGCTCTATACAGTCAGCAAAAACAAGACCGGGAGCAGACTTGGCTCAGATCATGAACCGCTTATTGCCAAATTCAGACTTAAATCAAATAAAGTAGGGAAAACCACTAGAGCATTCAGGTATGACTTAAATCAAATCCCTTCTGACTATACAGTGGAAGTGACAAACATATTCAAGGAATTAGTTCTGATAGGCAGAATGTCTGAAAAATGATGGACAGAGGTTCATAACATTGTACAGGAGATGGTGATCACAACCATTGCCAAGAAAAAGAAATGCAAAAAGGCAAAGTGGTTTTCTGTGGAAGCCTTACAAAGAGCAGAGAAAAGAAGAGAAATGAAAGGCAAAGGAAAATCGGAAAGATATATCCATCTGAATGCAGAGTTCCAAAGAATAGCAAGGCGAGATAAGAAAGCCTTCCTAAGTGATTAGTGAAAAGAAATAGAGGAAAGCAATAGAACAGAAAAGACTAGAGATATTTTCCAAAAAATTAGAGATATTAAGAGAACATTTTATGCAAAGATGGGCACAATTAAGGACAGAAACAGTATGGACCTAACAGAAGCAGAAGATATAAGAAGAGGTGGCAAGAATACACAGAACTACACAAAAAAGATCTTGATGACTCACATAAGTGCAATGGTGTGATTACTCACCTAGAGTCTGGAATGGGAAGTCAAGCGGGCCTTAGAAAGCATCTCTATGAACAAAGCTAGTGGAGGTGATGGAATTCCAGTTGAGCTATTTCAAATCTTGAAAGATGATGCTGTGAAAATGCTGCACTCAATATGCCAGCACATTTGGAAAACTCAGCAGTGGCCACAGGACTGGAAAAGGTCACTTTTCATTCCAATCCCAAAGAAAGACAATGCCAAAGAATGCTCAAACTACCACACAATTGCACTCATCTCACATGCTAGCAAAGTAATGCTCAAAATTCTCCAAGCTAGGTTTCAGTGGTGCGTGAACCAAGAACTTTCAGATGTTCAAGCTGGATTTAGAAAAGGCAGAGGAACTAGAGATCAAATTGCCAACATCTGTTGGATCATGGAAAAGTCAAGAGAATTCCAGACAAACATCTACTTCTTCTTCATTGACTACACTATAGCCTTGGACTGTGTGGATCAGAACAAACTGTGGAAAATTCTTAAAGAAATGGGAACACCAGACCACCTTACCTGCCTCCTGAGAAATCTGTTGCAGGTCAAGAAGCACCAGTTAGAACCTTACATAGAACAAATGACTGGTTCCAACCTGGAAAAGAAGTAATTCAAGGCTGTTTATTGTCACTCTGCATATTTAACTTACACGTGGAGTACATCATGCAAAATGTCAGGCTGGATGAAGCATAAGTTGGAATCAAGATTGCCATGAGCAATATCAGCAATCAAATATGCAGATAACACCACCCTTATGGCAGAAAGTGAAGAGGAACTAAAGAGCCTCTTGATGAAGGTGAAAAGTGGGAGTGAAAAAGCTGGCTTAAAACAGCATTCAGAAAACTAAGATTATGGCATCCAGTCCCATCACTTCACAGCAAATAGGTGGGGAAACATGGAAACAGTGACAGACTTTATTTTCTTGGGCTCTAAAATCACTGCAGATGGTGACTGCAGCCATGAAATTAAAAGACGCTTGCTCCTTGAAAGAAAAGCTATGGCCAATCTAGACAGCATATTAAAAAGCAGAGGCATTACTTTGTTGATAAAGGTCCATCCAGTCAAAGCTATGGTTTTTCTAATAGTCATGTATGGATGTGCAAGTTGAACCATAAAAAATCTTGCACCAATGAACCCATGCTTTGAACCATGGTGCTGAAGAAGACTTTTAAGAGTCCCATGGACTGCAAGGAGATCAGACCAACCAATCCTAAAGAAAATCATCCCTGAATATTCGTATAAAGGACATGCTGAAGCTGCAGTACTTTGACCACCTGATGTAAAGAGCTAACACATTTGAAAAGACCCTGATGCTGGGAAAGATTGAAGGCAGGAGGAGAATGGGATAACTACAGATGAGATGGTTGGATGGCATCACCGACTTGATGCACATGAGTTTGAGCAAGTTCCAGGAGTTGTTGATGGACAGGGAAACCTGGCATGCTGCAGTTCATGGAGTTACGAAGAGTTGGATACAACTGAGCAACTGAACTGAGCAAATACTTTTAGGTGATTTTGATGCTGGTAGTTCACGGGCCATATTTAGGGAAATGTTATTTTAGACAAAACTGAAATCAATAACCATGGTTGACGGATGACCAGCTGGAGCTCAATGTGTGACTCCTCCCCATCAGTCTGTATCCTGCTAATTTATCAAAACTTTCTGACCCACTTCTTATACTCCTTCCTCATGTTTAATTACCATCTATTGAGCAGATTTGCATTAATTGTCACATTTAATTCTGACAGCCATGAAAGGTAGGAATTTGCTACATTCTGAGGAGAAAGGAACTGAGCTCAGAGACTTTTGATAGCATACCCAAGATCCTTGAATTAATCAGTAATAATAGAGAATCATACTTTCACTGTCTGATTCCAAGACTTGCACCCTTTCCACTGTGGCATGGCACTTCCTCCATAGAGCCTTACTGGTGAGTTGTTTCCTTTTTAAAAAGTTTAAATGCCACAAATTTCAGCACTATTTAACATGTGCTATGGTGCACGTGGGCTACCCAGGTGGTGCTAGTGGCAAAAAGCTGCCGGCCAGAGCAGGAGATGTAAGAGATGCAGATCAGGAAGATCCCTGATCTTCTATCCCTGGGTCAGGAAGATCCGCTGGAGTAGGGTATGACAACCCACTCCAGTATTCTTGTCTAGAGGATCCAATGGACAGAGGAGTCTGGTGGACTTCAGTCCATGGGGTCACAAAGGGTTCAACACATGGAAGCGACTTAGCACATGGTGCATTATTTACTAGCTAATTTTCACATATTAAAATTATATCCTGAACTCTGCATTCTACAACCACAGACTCCCCTTTAGTTTTCTGACCATCCCAAAGGGCCAGGCACTCAAAACAGTATTTAGTAGGAGTTCAATAACAATGTACTCGATTCCCCTGAGGTTTTCGCAGGCTGCTCCAAGAGGTGGCAGGCGCTGACTTCCTATGTGCTCTTGGATGACTCACTGTCTTAAATTCTCCCTTTTAACATGAGAAAATTCATACAATTTTTTAGCACTTGAGTCACAGGAATTTTGGGAAGGATAACAATGATGCTGTGGTAAACTTGCAGTGAATCAAAGTAAAGATATTAATTTGTAAGTAGAATATTAATTACTTATTAAGGAGGGATAGTACTGTTTAAAAAAAAAAAAGGATTTCTAAGTCTCTTTGCCAGAAAATTAATAGGTACTTCCTGTTCTCAGAAAATCCATTTACTTCCCCCAGGACCAGGATGGGTCTAGTGTGCTCAAATCTTCCGATAAGCAAAGCAAGGTCTGGTGCAGAGACAAAGGGTCAAGCTGCAGGGTGGCCATAGAAAGCAGATGCTATGATCCTATAGGCCCAGAGGCTGGCATCTCACGCTTTATTACTCAGCCCAGGGCAGAATCAAAAATCAATTGCACCATGAGAGATGAGTTCAGTGTCTCAACTGATGCAAACACAACTTGCCACAAAGATTCCACCCTGGCTCACCAGGGGCTCGAGAAGGTAACCGGAATAGTAGTAGTAGTGTTAGTTACTCAGTCGTGTCTGACTCTTTGCAACCCCACAGACTGTAGCCCGCCAGGCTCTTCTGTCCGTGGGATTCTCCAGGCAAGAATACTGGAGTGGATTGCCATTCCCTTCTCCAGAGGATCTTCCAGACCCAGGTATCAAACCTGGGTCTTCTGCATTGCAGGCAGATTCTTTACCATCTGAGCCACAGGGACGATAAGGACCAGATTTTTACTGAATCAGAACCAGAAAGAGTGATCGTAACATCTCATAAAAATTGAGGAACATTAAAGTAGGGGTAAGAGATCAGAGACTTGCAATTTTTTTTTAATTTGAGGAAATAAGATCTAATGAAGACTTTCCACTTCAAATCAATTTAGAAATCATCCCTCCAGAAACATAAAAAAAAAAAAAAAAACCACCTAGGTAAAATATAAAGGTAGGAATCCTCTTAAACTTAGAGGAAAATAGCAAGTTTAAGGTTCTTGTAAATGGGAAGAGAAACCATTCAAGACAGTAATTAATTCATAGCACTAATCTCATCAGGAGGGCAACACACACACAACATCATTTTAACTTAATACTTCCAAAAGGCCACAACTCCTAAGAGTATCATTTTGAAGGATAGGGCTTTATGGGTACAAATATTTAGCCCATAACAAAAACTAAGCTGATAGGGGATGCTTTATTCAAAGTTGAAAAGTCAGCTAAATTTGAGATGCAGAAAGAAATAGTTATCCACAATGGACAGTATATAGATTTATTAAAGAAAATAGCTACCCTAAGACCTATGAGCAGTGGAAAAGAATGATATAGAAAATTCTATACACCAATGACATGACAAAGCAGAGTGTTTTCCTTTATGCACGACTGGCTGTGCATATTAATGCATTTCAAATTGGAGCCCCATTGTATATTACCTATAGGTTGTTGGATACTGTTATAATTACCAAAATGCCTTTGTTGTCATTTCCTGGAGTGGGTTTGTCTTTTTCTATCATTGCCATTGCAAAATAATGAGTCCATAAGCATTCCGGGCATTACCCTTATTGTATATCGGACCAAACTGGGCCCTGCCTAAAAATTTTAAGTGCCATTCTGGTGCACTGAATGAACAAAGAAGATACACAATATCCCCGACAGCTGCTGACTTTGTCCAAGCTTATTGCAACTGGAATATGCAACATTCAACACATCAAACTCATATTCAAAGTGTATTCTTTCAAGATGAATAGAATATCAACCAAAAGGAATTCAAGATGCTGTGAAGATTTAACAATTCAAGACTATGATAAATAGTAGAAGCAAAAATATCTAAATACTCAACCTGATGTATGATGTAAACATGATGGTTTAGAAGACAAACTTTAGAGAAAATAGATTTTGCATAAGATTGCAAATGAAATTACAGCAAAGTGCATCCTCCATTAGAAGGTGGTCCAAGAGACGTGTCCCCCACTAGGTTCACTGCCTATAGTTTAAGAATAATTAATACATTGTAAAAGTTTTAAGAATTATTAGAGGGGTGCATGAGTGTGATTCTCTGTGTGTGCTGTTTGTGTGTGTGTACCTGTATGTGCATGAATGTTCTTTGCAATAAAGAAGAAAACACAAAGAAGAGTTATCTGGATGGGAAAAAAAATGAGAGGCAGAAAACTTTTAACTTTTAACAAATCTTCAAATAGGTAAATGATATATAGTCATTATAGCTCCTCATTTTGCACATTTGATGACAAGATCAGTATTATTTAATCCTAAATAAGACACGATCACACTTTATCAATCTGTAATGAAAGACTATTAACATAGATATGTAGCAGGGGGGGAATTTTTTTCCATCTGGCACCAATGTTTCTTTAAAAGGCCACAGTCTTGGTTTAAAAAATGCTCTGGTAAACATTTAGGCAAAAAGCTAAAAATCTTGGGGCAAGGCTTGCTAAAAGATACAAAGTCAAAGTGCATACTTAAACAGTTTTTAAAAATAAACAGGGTAAAAAAATTTCAGGGACAAGAAAAATGGTCAAAGATCTACAATCAGAAAAAGCCAGTAGATTATTTTTGAGACTAATTAATAAATTTTATTGAACTTCCCAGGTGGCTCAGATGGTAAAGAATCCAACCTGCCAATGCAGGAGCGACAGGTTTAATATGTCGGTTAGGTAGATTCCCCAGATAAGGAAAGGGCAACCCACTCTAGTATTCATGCCTGAGAAATCCCATGGACAGAGGAGCCTGGAGGGCTACAGTCCATCAGTTTGCAAAAGAGTCAGACACAACTTAGTGACAACAACAACAATAGAATTCATTGCTTCAGTATAGTTTTAGACTTTAAGAATGATTGAGCAGAGTTCCATACATTCACCCCTCACCTCAGCATGGTTTCCCTTACTACCAATATGTGCATTAGAATAATGCCTGACATTTGTAATCTTTATCATTAATGAAAACATATTGGCACAACATTGCTAACTATAGCCCATCATTTATATTAAGGTTCACTTCTGTGTTAAATATTTTTTGGATTTTGATGAAAGCATAATAACCTAAATCCATCATCATGGCAGCTGCGGCTAAGTCGCTTCAGTCGTGTCTGACTCTGTGCAACCCCATAGACGGCAGCCCACCAGGCTCCCCCATCCCTGGGATTCTCCATGCAAGAACACTGGAGTGGGTCACCATTTCCTTCTCCAATGCACAAAAGTGGAAAGTGAAAGTGAGGTCGCTCAGTCGTGTCCGACTCTTAGCGACTCCATGGACTGCAGCCCACCAGGCTCCTCCGTCCATGGGATTTTCCAGGCAAGAGTACTGGAGTGGGGTGCCATCGCCTTCTCCACAGTTTCATACTAAAAAAATTTCACTGTCCCTCAAATCCCCTGTGCTTCACCTATTCATCCCTTTAGTCCTACCCTCCCCTCAACCCATCACAACTTTTACAAGTGGATACGGTGTCTTGCCCATCGTGGTACCTCTAGTATGTCTAGCACTGTGTCTGATTTATAGTTGCCTCTTGTGTGTGCATGCTAAGTCACTCAGCCGTGTCTGACTCTCTGCGACCCTATGGACTGTAGCCTGCCAGGCTCCTCTGTCCTTGGGATTTCCCAGGCAAGAGTACTGGAATGAGTTGTCATTTCCTTCTCCAGGGATGGAACTCGTATCTCTTGTCTCCTGCCTTGGCAGGCAGATTCTTTACCACTGAGAAACGTGGGAAGCCCATAGTTGCCACTCATATGTCTTTAAAATGAATCAAACTCAAACAAATGCAGGCTTAAGGCAGGTCTTGAAAAGTAACAATAATTAACACAAGGGAATCTGGACACCAAAGGGATCAAAGACTGCTCCAGATCAGGCCCTCTGGAAAGCAGATGTCCAAACAAGGTAAATGCACAGTAGATGTACTGGAGGGACAATGCCTTAAAAGATAGGGGGGAAGGAGCAGAAACAAGCAGGGAAATGTTTAGATCACAAAGCAAGTTAAATGTTTGTGAAAACAGATAGTAAGAAAGAATGCCAGGCAGCAATAGACCAGACTAAAGTGCAGCTCTGGTATCTCAGCCAATCTAACATGGAGACCCAGAGCAAATAATCTATTAATATTAGAAGTTTCCCACATGCACAGAAATGCAGACCCTTAACCTTCACCGCATTTAGGCATTGGCTAGTGCTGTGTAGGAAGAGTGTGTGTGGCTCCAGTGCTTCATTGGATCCAGAAGGCAATGCAGCAATAAGCTGTCAACTGACTGCCCTTTATTTAACAGGTCTTGTCTCAAAAACAGATCTGAGTGACATTTCACCATGACTGCTGCCAGACACTTAGGACAAGAGAGAAGAGCTAGGAAGCTTCTTCTTTATCCAAACTCAATTCATCCTGGTGTGGCTTTATTATGCTATTGAAAATACCTTGGATTTCAAAAATTTCAGAGTAAGACATTCTGAAAGTTGCATATATAAATATGCTCCCTAACTAAATATGTATTTATTGTTTTCAATTATGACTTCCAACCTCTTTAAAAGAACATTAAGAGCTAGTTGCCTGCTACTCAATTGCCAGGCAGTTTCCCCACCCACATTGTGCTGAAATCTACCCACTTATCTATCCCTTCTTTAATTTTTATGCATGGAAACTTCTCTTGGGTGTTCACTTTCTAAAAATGGAGATGCATAATTTACTTGAAGATCTTAAAGTTGAATATTTATGAAAATATGTCAGTGGAAAGCATGTATTATTAGCAGGATTTAAACTAGGAAGAATGATTCCATTTCTATTGAATAGATAACATCTCTTAAAGTCCCTAAAAAAGGAAAAAAAGAAGTCACGTAGCTTTTCCAAGGAAACCACGTGAAAAGTGGTCAGACACAACTGAAGCGACTTAGCAGCAGCAGTGCATGCGATTTGTGAAACTTTATTTCTTCTCTTTTAGCGCTTTTCACATTTCTATTTTTCTACCAACCTCTTAAATAATAGATATGATTTATGAGACATAACTACCTTAAAGCATTTTCTTATAAATGTTTCAATGGCTGTCATGGAAACAGCTGAGAACAATTCATTGTAAAGATCTGGTGTTAATGATCATATTTGAGGTTTACTGCCCTGGAACTTCATGATGGTATTTTTCAGTCATGTTACAATCTTTTATAGAGTCCTTTGAATAGGATCATTTGGTTGAATCAGTTATATAACACAAGACTCTAGCTCATCATACAAACTCAACAATTGATTAAATTAGTCTAAGCTATTTATATTAACTGATCTCAAAATACATATTAAAAAGTAATTTTCTAGAATGACTTTCACAAAGTAATGAGAAAAATAATCTTGAGCTTTTATTCAAGCTGGTGGTATGCTAGTACCCACTCTTGTTTGTTTAATAGTTGTAAATAAAAGTCATTCTTGATTAAAGTTCCTCAAGTAAATATTATTAATTATATGAAAGTTGTGTTTATTTATATCCCCCAAGCTTGATTATCTTCTAATGCTTTCCCTCTCAGTAAATGACATGTTCATTTAGGAACACCAAGTTCTACTAATTTTATCTCCAACATATATATCT
Organism: Bos mutus; assembly: GCF_027580195.1. NCBI lineage: Eukaryota > Metazoa > Chordata > Mammalia > Artiodactyla > Bovidae > Bos > Bos mutus. Next base: position 6,498,840 of record NC_091619.1, on the reverse strand, counting down.
ATGTTTGATAAGAAAGCCTTAAGTGAATGGTGCAAAGAAATATAGGAAAGTAATAGAATGTGAAAGACTAGAGATCTCTTCAAGAAAATTAGAAATACAAACAGAACATTTCATGCAAAGATGGGCAAAATAAAGGACAGAAATGGTAAGAACCTAACAAAAGTAGAAGAGATTAGGAATATGTGGCAAGAATACACAGAAGAACTACAAAAAAGGTCTTAATGACCTAGATAACCACAATGGTGTGGTCACTCACCTGGAGCTAGATGTCTTGGAGTGTGAAGTTAAGTGGGCCTTAGGAACCATTACTATGAACAAAGCTAGTAGAGGTGATGGAATTCTGGCTGAGCTATTTAAAATCCTAAAAGATGATGCTGTTGAATGCTGCACTCAATATGCCAGCAAATTTGTAAAACTCAGCAGCAGCTACACAATTGGAAAAGGTCACTTTTCATTCCAGTCCCAATGAAGGGCAATGCCAAAGAATGTGTGAACTACTGCAAAATTGCACTCATTTCACATGCTAGCAAGGTAATGATCAAAATCCTTCAAGCTAGGCTTCAGCAGTACATGAACTGATAACATGATGTACAAGCTAGATTTAGAAAAGGCAGAGGAACCAGAGATCAAGTTATCAACATTCACTGGATCATAGAAAAAAGCAAGCGAATTCAAGGAAAACATCTACTTCTTCTTCATTGACTATGCTAAAGTCTTTGACTGTGTGGATTGCCACAAATAATGGAAAATTCATAAAGAGACAGGAATACCAGACCACCTTACCTGCCTCCTGAGAAATCGGTATGCAAGTCAAGAAGCAAAGGTTAGAACCAGACAAGGAATAAATGACTGGCTCAAAACTGGACAAGGAGTATGTCAAGGCTGTATATTGTCACCTTGCTTACTTAAGTTCTATGCAGAGTACATCATGTGAAATGCTGAGCTGGATGACTTACAGCTGGAATCAAGATCACTGGGAGAAATATCAATAACCTAAGATATGTAGATGACACCACCTAATGGTAGAAAGTGAAGAGCCTAAAGGCCTTTTGATGAAGGTGAAAGAGGAGAGCAAAAAAGCTGGCTTAAAACTCAACATTCAAAAAATACAGCCACTATGGAGAACAGTGTGGCGATTCCTTAAAAAATGAAATAGAACTGCCATATGACCCAGCAATCCCACTGCTGGGCATACACACCGAGGAAACCAGAATTAAAAGAGACACATGTACCCCAATGTTCATCACAGCACTGTTTACAATAGACAGGACATGGAAGCAACCTAGATGTCCATCAGCAGATGAATGGATAAGAAAGCTGTGGTACATACACACAATGGAATATTACTCAGCCATTAAAAAGAATACATTTGAATCAGTTCTAATGAGATGGATGAAACTGGAGCCTATTATACAGAGTGAAGTAAGCCAGAAAGAAAAACACCAATACAGTATACTAACGCATACATATGGAATTTAGAAAGATGGTAATGATAACCCTGTATGCAAGACAGCAAAAGACACAAATGTAAAGAACGGTCTTTTGGACTCTGTGGGAGAGGGCGAGGGTGCGATGATTTGGGAGAATGGCATTGAAACATGTGTATTATCATATGTGAAATGAATCACCAGTCCAGATTCGATACATGATACAGGATGATTGGGGCTGGTGCACTGGGATTACCCAGAGGGATGGGATGGGGAAGGAGGTGGGAGGGGGGTTCAGGATGGGGAACACGTGTACACCCGTGGCAGATTCATGTGGATGTATGGCAAAACCAATACAATATTGTAAAGTAACCAGCCTCCAATTAAAATAAATAAATTTATATAAAAAAATAAGGTCATGGCATCTGATCCCATCATTTCAAGGCAAATAGATGGGGGAAAAAGTGGAAACAGTGACAGACTTTATTTTCTTGTGTTCCAAAAATCACTGTAGATGGTGACTTTAGCCATGAAATTAAAAGATGTTTGCTTCTTGGGAGAAAAGCTGTGACAAACTTAGGCAGCATATTCAAAAATAGAGACATCACTTTGCCAACAAAGGCCAGTGTAGTCAAAGCTGTAGTTTTTCCAATAGTCATGTATGGATGTGAGAGTTGGACCATAAAGAAAGCTTAGTGCTGAAGAACTGAGGCTTTTGAACTGTGGTGCTGGAAAAGACTCTTGAGAGTCCCTTGGTCAGCAAGGAGATCAAACCAGTCAATCCTAAAGGAAATCAACCCTGAATATTCATAGGAAGGACTGATGCTGAAGCTCCAATACTTTGGGTACCTGATGTGAAGAGCTGAATCATGAGAAAAGACCCTAATATTGGGAAAGATTGAAGGCGGGAGGAGAAAGGGATGACAGAGGATGAGATGGTTGGATGACATCACAGACTCAATGGACATGAGTTTGAGCAGGCTCCGGAATATGGTGAAGGACAGGGAGGCCTGGTGTGCTGTAGTTCGTTGGGTTGCAAAGAGTCAGACATGACTGAGTGACTGAACAACAACAGATGAAAACTTGTGTTGAACATCTTTTCATATGATTGCTTGTTATCTGCATGTTCTTAGGTGAGATATCTGTTCAGATCTTTTATCCATAGGGTTTTGGCTTTCTTATTGTTGAGTTTTAAGAGTCCATTATATATTTTAGATGCAAGTCCTTTATCAGATATCTGTTTTGCAAATATTTTATCTCGATGTATTGCTTTTGTTTTCATTTTCTTAACAGTGTGTTTCACAAAACAAAATAATTTAAATAAAGCCCTACTTAACCTTTTTTGTCTTTCAAGAATCATGCTTTTGGTGTTGAATCTAAAATTTTATAACCAATCCCAAAGAGACTTATATTTTTTCACTATGCTATCTGCTAAAAATTTTAGAGTTTTGCACTTTATATGAAAATGAAAAACTATGAATTAGAGTTAATTTTTGTGAATGGCATAAGGTTTGTGTAAATTCATTCATTTATTTTTACCTGTAGATTTTCATTTGTTCCAGCAACATTTGTTAAAAAGATTATCCTTTCTCCATGGAATTGTTTTTGCTCACTTGTTGGAAATTTGTTAATTATATACCCGTGTGGGTCTCTATCTGGGCTCTCTATTCTGTCCCATTGGGATTTTTGTCTATTCTTTTACCAATACCATGCAATTGGGGATTATTTTTAACTTTAAATTCCAGTACCATACATTGAGAATAAACAAATCATAAGTGCACAGTTCAATGAATTTCCATTAAATGAACACATCTGTGTAATCTGTTCCCGAACCAAAAATCTGTGTATTACTAGCATCTTAGAAGCTCTTTTCCTTTCCTTCAGGGAAGCCTGGTGTGCTGGGGTTGCAAAGAGTTCATGAGGTTGCAAAGAGTCAGACTCGACTTAGTGACTGAGCAACAAAAGAAGCTCCTTAAGTTCCTCCTTCCAGCTAGAACACCTTCCTAGGAAAAGCACTATTCTTTTCCTACAAAGTTCTGATAACATAGGTTTCAAATTTTATATAAGTAGGAATCATATAGTATGTAGTTCTATGTGTGTCTGGCATCTTCGGCTCAGCATTACATTTGCAGGAGTCACCCATATCCATGTACATTGTTTTAAATCATTCTCATTGCTGTTTAGTATTATGGCAATGGTATCTGATTAGATTTCAGTTTTGACCTATTACAATAATGCTGCTATGAACATTCCTATACATCTTGGTAAGTAGAGGTGTGCATTTCTATCGAGTACCTACCTAGGAATGGAACTGCTGATTCATAAAGAAGGTGTATGTATAGCTCCAGTGTGTGCATACATGCTCAGTTGTGTTCAACTCTTTAAGACTCAATAGAATGCAGCCCACCAGGCTCCTCTGTCCATGGGATTTTCCAGGCAAGAATATTGGAGTAGGTTGCCATTTCCTTCCCCAGGGCATCTTCCTGACCCAGCAATTGAATCCACGTCTCCAATAGATACTGCCAAGTTTTTCAAAAGAAGTTGTACCAATTTACACTTGCCTCTTTAGGGTACAGTTGACCATAAAGCTTCATGAAACCTTCCCAGACACCTAATGTTCAGCTGACTTTGAAAAATACTGTGTTAGGAGCTTCCCAGAACCTCAACTTATTGATCCGGGTTCTCCAGATATATACTGCTCCTCAAGAAATTCCTGAAATCTTTTACATTAACTCTTGGCATTTCCAAGCCCAGTTCCCATATAGCCACTCTTTGACATTTGCCACACGCAAGCATACACTACAATCACCATAACCACCACCACCACCAAGCAGTGATATATTTTTAAAAGCAAAATAATGTAATGTATTTCCCGATTTTAGCATCTCTAAGGATTTCCACTTCCATTTATATTTTATTATATCCACCCTGTTTCATAGGTTTCCCCTCAAATCTTTTTAGACTTAGGTCCAGACACAGTGTAAATTTTCTAGTAAGTTCAAACCACCCCTTGGTCTGCCATCTAGTTACTCTCAGCTGTCCTAGAGTTTGGCAGTCAGGACCAACTGGCCCTCCTACAGATCCCAGTAGACCAGGATTTGTTTGTATTATATTTTAGAAGGGCAGAGATATGAGGCTGGATAAACAATAATTGATCTTTTGAAAACAGCATTAGGCTGTGCTCTCCCTGTGGCTTAGCAACCAGACTGTGAACACGTGCAAGGAGCATCACATGGAGACTGTGAATCTCAGCTCGCAGAAATGAGAAGGAAGGCCGGATGCTGCCCAAACTCCATATAATAAAATTTTGTTTTAATGGTTACATTTCTAGGAATCACACCCTTGTTTTCAAACAGCTGGGGACCAATCTATTTCTCTGAAGTGAATTAGTGAGCCAAAGGGAGTATTCTTCCTATAGCAAGTAGAAAATGAAAATGATAAACAGAAGCCCCCATGCCTAAGCTTTCTTCCCCCTTAGCTTTTTGAAGGGGAGAACAGCTAGCAGTTATTACAGAGATAAATGATACACTGGAGCTGGAATGGGGTACATAAGACTACATGGAATTCTGCAGAACCAAGTAGTACTGTTCTAGAGTCCAATCTATTGACATCAGTGTAAAAAAAACATACAAAATGAATTTATATTCTCTTGAACAAATTGTAAGTGTAGTACAAACACTTGCTCTGTTTAGTACAAACCCATAGCTTTCAAGATTGACCTAAATCTGAGTCTATCTGCCCTTCCAAACTTCCACCCACTGTGTCATCCTATCTCTCTACTTACTTTCTATAGATTTCTGTCGATTTTACAACTTTGTAACTTTCATTCCCTTTGAATTCTTTCCTCCTTTTTCTTATGCTCCATTTTTATTTCGCCATCTCTCCTTTTGAAAACCAGCTCAAATGCCACCTCTTCCAGGATGTCTTCCTTAAATTTTCCCAGTATTACAAGGCATGTATCTCTTTTTGCCCCAATAACATTGGTTTTAAACTTCTGCTTAAGTATTTACTGCATCTGGCCTCAGTTTATGCATAGCATATTTATAAGTACCTTCACTGTATTCCGTGGTAATCTTTATAGAGGCAAGGTTCTTTCTCTTTTATTTGAACTTTATATTCATCACAGCATGTCCACAATGCCTTAGTAAGTGCTATAAGAACTTGAAAAAAGAGAAGGATTTATAGAGGTCAGTTATCTTACAGAATGCCTTGCAAAAAAACAAAAAACAGGAGAACATGAATCACCTGTTGGATTACGGGGACAGCTTCCTGTATAGTTACTTTCATAACCACCTCCTATGGCCACAGGATTTAACCCCTGCAATATTTTTTCCTTCACCAATTTCAACTCCAGCTCTCATCTTCTCACCAAGATCACCAAGTAACTGGCAACTCCCGATTTTTTGAGAAAAAACTTTCCCCATGGCTGAATATAAACACAGAAGAAGAACTGGCATGGATCCAGCAAGAGGTGATGGCAAGGGGCTGAGATAATCTGCCTTCCCCGTGATCAGAGAACACAGAGGGGAGACTTGATCAAATGTATTTTAATGGGATTTAGACTGCTTTTGTCTTGGTTAAGCCCTGGAGGAAATAGGTTTCCATTTCTGTAAAATAATGATTTTCTTTGCAGCAGCTGGTGCCCACCCAGCAACCCACACGTGCAAGGACTCTCACATGGAGAATGGCCCACAGCTCCTTCACCAGTTCCCCCCCACACGCTCTCCATTTCCTGGTGAAAGAACAAGCACCCAGAGATTCCATGGCCTAAATCTGTGCTATTTTATTTTAAAGAAAGATGAGGGCAATCACCAGAAATTTTCCACTGTACCTGGATAAGTCTTAGCAACAGAGAATCCCAAGAGTATAAGTAACCATTCACTGGCTTATTTCCTTCAAGGCAGGTTTCATTGTCTGCGTCTCTTGCACCTGGGAGAGCACGTTGCTCATGACAGGGGCTCCATAGAGGTGTTTTTTTTTTTTTTTAAGTGTTAATTTTTAAGTGTTAATTTTTGTTTTTTTGAACATTTATTTCCCTACTGACTTGTTGATTTATCTATTAAATACTCCCCTTCTTTTTCTGTCTAAACTGTACACATCATTCGTTTAACTCTTTCTTCATGAAATCCTTTTGCCTGATTCTTAAATCACTTAAGGAAGAAATTCTATAACTCAGTCCCTAACTGGGCAAATAGAATAAGGTTTGTGTTCTGCTTGATCTCTCTAATCGCCTTATTTATCTGCTTGTTGCATCCAAACTTTAAGAAGAAATGACTGATTTGGACCAGTGGTTCTCAGACTTGACTGCATATTGGAATCCCCTGGAGAATATGCCAACCCCAGAGTTTCTGATTCAGCAAGTTTGGTGTGGGGCATGAAAATTTGCCTTTCTAAAAACCATAGTTCATCTCGGGGCTCTGTGACAACCTAGAGGGGTAGGATGGGGGTGGATGGGGTGGGAGCTGGTTCCTGTTGCTATACAGCAGAAATGAACAGAACATTGTAAAGCAATTATCCTCCAATTAAAAATAAAATTTAAAAGTAACAAAATGAATAAATAAAAACCATAATTCAAAAAGACACATGTACCCTAATGTTCACTGCCACAATATTTATAATAGTCAGGACATGGAAGCAACTTAAATGTTCATTGAGAGATGAATGTGTGGTACATATGTGTGGTAGGAAGATGTGATACATATATACAATGCTATATTACTCAACCATAAAAAGAAACAAAATTGAGCCATTTGTAGAGCCATGAATGGACCTAGAGCCTGTTATACAGAGTGAAATAAGCCAGAAAGAGAAAAATTAATATTGTATATTAAAATATATATGTGGAATCTTAAAAAAATGGTACAGAAAAACCTATTTGTAGGGCAGCAATAGAGACACATATGTAAAGAATGAACTTGTGGACATGGCGGGGAAGTGGGGTGGGATGAACTGGGAGATCAGGACTAACACATACACTACCATGTGTGAGATAGTGGGAGCTGCTGCCTAGCACAGGGAGCTCAGCTCAGTGGTCTGTGATGACCAAGAGGAGTGGGATTGGGGTGGGGGTGGGAAGGAGGCCCAAGAGGGAGAGATGCATGCATACATCTAGCTATTTCACTTCGTTGTACAGCAGAAACTAACACAACATTGCAAAGCAATTATACTCCAATAAAAATAAAGTTTTCAAATGATATTAATATAGCTGGTCTAGGGACTAGTCCTTGAAAACCACTGATTCAGAGGAAACTTGTTACAGCACTTTAATGTTTCAGCTCAATTCTTCTTTCAAAATCTCTCTTTCTCCTGCTTATCAGACCCATAAGATCCTGGATATATTTAAATCTTCTTACCACAGCAACACATTCCTTCTCAGTATGGTTACTGCCTCCCTTTGCATTTCTGGGCAGATGGTCTCCTACTACCCTATCCAATCCTACGCCAAACCCTACCCTCTAGCTCTGCTGTGCTTTTTGTGGTTTCCTGAACATCTGCAATGCTATTTCAACTTCTTTGCACATGCTGTTTCCTCTAACTGGAATGCTCTTTCCTTCCTGACAAGTTCTTTTTTAACCTTCAAAATTCAACTCTTACTCTGACTTTCCTAATGGTTTTCTCTAACCAGCACACACTCTCTGCCTCCCCCAACTCTATTCTCCCTCCACTTTTGTACACAGGCAGTTGACTGATTTGTTTCTGGATGCTGCATAATAGTACCTACCTCCATTTGCACTCACCACATTGTTTTGTCATTTTTTAAATGTCAGCCTTCTCCATCTGAGTGTGAGATTTTTTCAGTGGGGGCAGAACTAGAGTGATGTCTTATAAATTTGGGAGAAACATGGCCAATAAGTATTAACATGAATGAACATCTGAGTTCCATATGTATTCCACTCTGCTCTCATAAAATAAGATGATGAGATGAGATCACAAGAGTTACGACTGACTATTAATGGGCAAGGATACTGGAAGTCGCGGTTATGAGACTTAGGCAGAATGGTGACCAACTGCTTGGATACTCATGGCTTTAAAGTTTAGGACTATAGAGTGTGAGACCCTGAGATTAGTTCAGAGAAAAATATAATGCCTCCGGGGTCGCTGGAAAAAGCAAGGTGCTGCTTGTTCTGTGGAACTCCGTGAGGCTCCATCCTAAGCCAGCCTGTGAACTGTATTGGATTCTCTCCGGAAGTCACCTTTCTTGCGCTACTGACAGACTTTCCACTGATACAATTTTCTTGAAGGGAGGCTTGGCAAGTGCTCAAAAAGAGTGCCCTCACCTTGGTTCCAAAAAGTCCACTGAGAGATGACACACAAAGGGAATAAAGGTGGGCAGAGTGCACAACTTTGCAAGCCTGGATTTGGGTCAAGGGCTGTTTCTTCAAAGGCATGAATTCCTCAGGTTCTTCAAATGCACATTTAACAATACTAAAAAGAAGAACATTTCCAGCCTTTGGAAAATGGAGAGCCTCCAAGTCATCCATTTTCCTTTGGGTATGAAAAGTGCCAAAGAAACAATGTTTACCAGAGGCCCAAAAATTTTCCCTCGGCTTAAGAGAACTGCTCAAAAAGGCAATGTGGTCTTTCCACCTCTTTTATAGAATCCCTGATGAAAAATAGCCCCCATATTGGACTCATGTTTCGTTGCATGGCTCATGGCAAGATAAGAGTGGAGAGAAAATGGCTGAAATGGGAAGATTTAGCTAGAATGAGGAGGATTTATGTGAAAATGCCCATGTCCAGTTTGCAGATCTATTCCTACAATGTAATTGAAACACAATTAAATTCCAAAGCCTGCTGTATGGAGTAATCTTTTAATGCATACTTTAGTCTGAAAGTTTTCATAGAACCGTTCAACTTCAGCTTCTTCAGCGTTACTGGTTGGGGCATAGACTTGGATTACTGTGATACTGAATGGTTTGCCTTGGAAATGAACAGAGATCATACTGTCATTTTTGAGATTGCATCCAAGTACTGCATTTCGGACTCTTTTGTTGACCCTGATGGCCACTCCATCTCTTCTGAGGGATTCCTGCCCGCAGTAGTAGATATAATGGTCATCTGAGTTAAATTCACCATTCCAGTCCATTTCAGTTCGCTGATTCTTAGAATGTCGACATTCACTCTTGCCATCTCTTGTTTGACCACTTCCAATTTGCCTTGATTCATGGACCTGACATTCCAGGTTCCTATGCAATATTGCTCTTTACAGCAGCAAACCTTGCTTCTATCACCAGTCACATCCAGAGCTGGGTATTCTTTTTGCTTTGGCCCCATCCCTTCATTCTTTCTGGAGTTATTTCTCCACTGATCTCCAGTAGCATATTGGGCACCTACTGACCTGGGGAGTTTCTCTTTCAGTATCCTATCATTTTGCCTTTTCATACTGTTCATAAGTTGGCTTAAAGCTCAACATTCAGAAAATGAAGATCATAGCATCCGGTCCCACCACTTCATGGGAAATAGATGAGGAAACAGCGTCAGATTTTATTTTTCTGGGCTTCAAAATCACTACAGATGGTGACTGCAGCCATGAAATTTAAAGACGCTTACTCCTTGGAAGGAAAGTTATGACCAACCTAGATAGCATATTCAAAAGCAGAGGCATTACTTTGCCAGCAAAGGTTCGTCTAGTCAAGGCTATGGTTTTTCCTGTGGTCATGTATGGATGTGAGAGTTGGACTGTGAAGAAGGCTGAGCGCTGAAGAATTGATGCTTTTGAACTGTGGTGTTGGAGAAGACTCTTGAAAGTCCCTTGGACTCAGGGAGACCCAACCAATCCATTCTGAAGGAGATCAGCCCTGGGATTTCTTTGGAAGGAATGATGCTAAAGCTGAAACTCCAGCACTTTGGCCACCTCACGTGAAGAGTTGACTCATTGGAAAAGACTCTGATGCTGGGAGGGATTGAGGGCAGGAGGAGAAGGGGACGACAGAGGATGAGATGGCTGGGTGGCATCACTGACTCGATGGATGTGAGTCTGAGTGAACTCCGGGAGTTGGTGATGGACAGGGAGGCCTGGCGTGCTGCGATTCATGGGGTCGCAAAGAGTGAGACACGACTGAGCAACTGATTTTAGTCTGAAGGAAAGATCTATCTGTACAGGGAGAGCTGAAGAGCAGATTTTAGAGAGAGAACAAGCAAATATAGTCCAGAGATAAAGAAATACTATTTAGGCAAAAAGCTCCATCAAAGATTGGGGTTATCAGAGGAAAGTGCTGTAAGTGGTCCTAGGGGTACGAAGGGCCCATACTTTGGTCTAACATCCTCCAGCTTCCTATTTGAAAACTGGCAGTGATAACCATTCCCTTACCTTTTTGATTTGGAAAGAATTTTTCCTTACGTAGAAAATTATCCTCTCCACTATCATGACCATTTTTCCTCCTGGGTCCCATTTTAACCACCAAGTTCTGTGATTTATGATTCTTTAAAGTAAAAATGGGCTTCCCTGGTGGCTCAGTGGTAAAGAATCTGCCTGCCAATGCTAGAGACTCTGGCTTGATCCCTGGATTGGGGAGATCCTCTGGAGTAGGAAATGAGAACCTACTCCAGTATTCTTCCCTATAAAATTCAAGGACAGAGGAGCCTGGTGGGCTACAGCCCATGGGGTCACAAAGTGATGGACACAACTGAGTGACTGCGCATGGCAGAGCAGGATAAAAAAGCAAAGCAGGAAGAAATATTAAGTATGGGCCAATTCCTTCTGCCTAGTTGAATTTTGGGGGCAGTGGGAGTTTGTAGGGGGTTGCAAAATGTACAAAGGATATTATAAGTGATAAAGGTCTTAGCTCTGTTCTAATTTTTCACCTTTACACTTTATAAATGGTTCCAGAAAAGGATATGACTTATCCAAGTTTACTGAGTAAATAGTAGCTGCCCTTATACCAGCCAGGAAATCTTTTAGATTCAGTATCCTATGAGATTTGCATTAGAAATGAAATTCGTATTGACTTAGAGCATTCTACAGCAAGATGGCTTTGAGGAATGTGGAGAAGGGACCTATTCTATCCCATTTAAGCAGTTATTTCCAAAGCCAGATTTTGCATCCCTTTGTCACACTCTGCTACCTCTACTTCAGACTGAACTGCCATGCTGATGCTAAAGAAAGATGTCATTACAACTTCATCCCTTAGAGGGGAGGCTCTATTTTGGAAAAAGGCCCTCTAGAACCTTCCTCATGCACCTGGTTGGTGTTAGATCAGAACTTATGCTTCCCTAAATGTCTCCCGTAAGAGTAGAGGAAGTGGTCATTCTATCTCCCTCTCATCTTTGGAGTGTTGGAGTGAAGCTGTTTAAAGACCATATAGTTTCCAAGCAGCTTGGGATTCCTGCTTATTTTTTCCCTTCTACTTTCTGAAGGCACCTTGTCTTCCCTACCTGATTCACCAAAGCCCAATGCCATGGCTGTGTCATCTGCCAAGTCTGCTACACCCTGCTCCTTGCAAACAGCAATCTGGCTCTTCAGATATCATAGCTCAGTGTGCTGACACATGTACACACAAGACATGGCTCCTCCAGCCTGCCTGACTTTCCAGGGTTCCTTTAGGAGTCGAGGAATGATAATTGTAGTTGTCCAGAGCTAATCACAAAGATAGCTATAACTAGGAGCTGTGGCTGAGGCCCAGGGGTGAACTATTTGGGGGATCTTGGGCTCTCTTCCCAGCAGCCAGGTACAGCTCTGTCATGCAGGAGTACAAGAAAGATGGTGGTTAAGACACTTCATCATCTCTTTCCTTCTTCATCCACATAAGTCACTTAAGTTCTCTCATACAGGAAACTTTTCTCAAACTAGGGCTCTAAAGTGGGCCAGTGGTATATTCTTAAGATATATCAAAAATATCAAGGGTTAGCAGATACTTCATTTGCAGTATCAGGAAAGAGATCACTGTCATTGGGGTGGTGCTGGTACTTGTGAGAATTCATTGCAGGAGAAGCTGGAGAAGCCATTCTCCATCCCACTATTGAAAAGGTCTCTTTTCCTTGCCTAAGACAGACCAAAAGTACTATGCTCACTCCTATGGCTGCCAGCTTATTTGCCTCTGACTCACAGGATGACTGTGATTAAATTTCATTATCCGTTCAGTTTCTAGCTCTGGAAGTTTGGGGCTTTAGGTAGACCATAAGCCTCAGCTCCACTAAAGGGTTTTTGACTAATGTGCACTGGTATTGAATCACAGTAAATTTTCACACATTTGTAATTTCTTTTCTGAAGCAGCACTGTACTCACTGTTATCTCTGGAGCAGGGAGAGCAACAATGTAATTTAAATCCTTTCTTCTAAAGAGATAGAAGCAATTTGTGACCTAGTTTTTTGAGTACCTTGAACTTTCATGAGGCTGAAGAGAAGCATACAGCCTTGAAAGGCAGCCATGAGGCTCAAATAAAGAAAGGAAATCTGGTTCTGGGTGGCTGTCTTCACAGCCTTCCCAATACCTGTGAGCAGCATTGCAGGCAAGGGTCAGAGGTTATCACTATCCAAGCCTACTGTTATACACAAAACTACAAAGAATTATGCATATAGAAGTTTCGACTGAAGCCTGTTATTATACTGGTTTAGTTTGTTATGAAACAGGTAATTTTGGTTCTCAGTGTGCCCTGAGTTTCTCGTTAGTGAAACGAAACAGGATTCTATTGGGCTTTCCTCACCACCTGTTTGTAGAAAAGCTTTAGTCTCCTAGACCTTCTTCCAGATCCAAAGAGCAAATTTAGTCAGAGAGGTGAGTAAATGCAGAAACATAGAAAAACAGTCAAACAAAACAAAATAATAATAGTTTAGCCATAAAACAAAGTCAAGGTCTTTTCATCTTCTTCAAGGGCTACGGATACTATCCTGAACCGCTGTGTGGAGGAAAAAGTTAACTGTTTGATGACCATCAGCACATAGAATGCACAATGGCTGGAATCAGAAAGTTGATGGTGTTAACTCCTGAAATGCCACCCAGTTATCCCATTACCAAGCAATGAGAAGAATGTCCGTGGGCTGATCAGACACAATCTTCCCTCCAGTGATGCCTTAAAAGTACTTTCCCACAAGCCATGCAGGAGTTTGGGTCTTTTGAGCATGAGCTGCCTCTTCTCCTTGCTTGGTCCCACTTTGAGCACCTTGCAATAAAAACTCTACTTTCCTTCACCACAACCCAGTGTTAGCAGATTGACTTTGCTGGACACTGGGTTAGTGGACCTAAGCTTGGGTGGGTTACATTGGAAAGATGTCAATTCACATTTCAGTTTCAAATCATAGACCCCACATATAGGCTAACAGGAGAACTGAGTTTCCAGAGGAAGCACAAACCGATTTAAGATTTGGGGCGGGGTGGGAGGGGGGAAGTTAAACAGTTCCTCCTAGATCCATGCCAAGCCAGGGATAAAACAGACAGGAAACCTACAGTTTTGATGAGTGACCAAAGAAGCCCAAATGGTGAGGTCTATACCTCATACTCATGCCATGCAAGATCCCAAGCCACATTAGCATCTGAGTAATTGATTTTCCAAACATCTAAATGCGGCAGGGCATTTTCAGCTGGGGTCCATGTGCTCTTAGTTACCCTCCCCCACATTTCCTTCTCAGTTAAATCTGTTTCTGTTGGTAGACCTTGGAGTTTTTGCTGTATAATTAGAATAGAGAGAGAAAATTTAGAGAAAGAGAAGCAGAGGAAAGCTAGAGACCGGGGATGGTGTGGAATCTTTCCTTCATTTCTTCATTCATAAGAAGGACTATTCTGACCTCATCATCTCAATTGCTAAGATTTGCTCTTTTATAGTCAAAGGATATTACTACCTGTAAGGAGGCACTCCAGCAAAATCTTATCTTTCTATTTTGCAGGAGGCCTAGAAAAAGAATGATTCCATGAAGGTCAGACAGCTTCTCAGTTAGAAACTAAAGTTAGAACCATCTTTCAGACTTCTATTTGTGAGCCATCTCTAAGGCAGCGTCTTTCTTCTCAGGCACATTTACAACAGGAATAGGGACTCTCAGAGGCCAGAAAGTCTAAGAGACTTGGAGAGTTCAAGCTCCAAAGAAATTAAGTAAAAACTATGAGAGTTCTATTAGTGACAGAATAAGACAGAGATATTTGTATTCTCTCTACACTGATGCAATTTAGTAGCTTCCTAGTGTTCTGGTGAAATGGCAGCAAAACTCTCTAGGACAGGTTGGTCTGTCTCTACACATCCCCACTTTACCCCTCCTCCAGGTGTGTGACTGTAGACATGTAAGACCACCGGGGTGTGGATGGCTGTAGGTACGTGTTGCACACTCACCACTCATTCTCTATTTAGTGTGATGAGAAATTCCTTTCTTTCATAGTCCCTATCTAACAGGGGAATTAAGGAAGGTGAACCCAATCACACCCATGTTTAATTGACTATGGATTACAAGATATGTATTTTTACAAAACCAGAATATATATGGCCTGAACTAGAAAACAGCATTTTTGACCTCCACAAATTCTAATAAATTTCCTACAAAGTGAGTAGGGGTGAAATAACAGATTATGCAGCCAGCTAGTTATTTCTTCTTGAGGATGGTCTCACCACTCCCTCTCCAAACCAAACCTGTTCAGTGTTGGTAAAGCTAATTTGATCTGAGTTGCTATGGGAACAGAGAAAGCCATTCCTGGAAATGCAATAATAATTGCTGTCATCTGAAAGGGCAGCTCTCTACTTCAATATCTTTCCATATGTTTGCATTAAGCTGGGGTTAGCAAATGGGTGTCAAAAGTCATTCTCATGCAAATTGCTGAGAGGAAAGCTTGCCTTGTTGGGGGTTGCTCTACTGAGCAGTGTAATAGGAAAATTTTTCCATAGATGTTTCTGGATTTGAATTCTTTTTTGCAGTCCTTAATGATTGGGCAGCCCAGAGGATCCAAACATCACACCTCTCTCCAGATGATTCTCACAGTCTTGGTCAGACTAGGAGCCACATGTTTGCACATGGTCAAGAGTGTCTAGCTTGGTTTTGTGTGCTTGATAGGCAACTGACAGACACTGGAAACTCCAACTACAGGCATCTTTACTCAATGAAATGCTTATCGTTTAGAGGATATAGTGGAGGAAGTGGTGCCCATGGATACAGGGCTCAAAGAACCAACAGAATCAGAAGCGCAAGGCTGAAAGATAGCCTTTGGGGATCAACTGGTCCTTTGCTCTTCAAAAAATGGCTCATGTTCTGTAAAGCAAATGAATACTGGCAAAAAACAAAAGACCTGTGAACCAGCAGCATTAGTATAACCTGGGAGGAGGTTAGAACTGTAGAATCTCAGACTCTGTCCCAGACTTTCTGAATCAAGGTATACATTTTAACAAGAGATTCCTAGGTGGTTCATTTGCGTATTGAAATCTGAGAAGCACTGGTCTGCTCCAACTTTTTAATTTTACAGGTAAAGTGACTAAAGTCCTTAGAAGAGAAGCAATTTGCTCAAGGCCTTGCTGAGGGCCAGCAACAGAACCAGAACAAAATTCCAATGTCTCCAAGAGTGAGATTTTGCCACTTCTCCATATAGCTTCTCAGAGGCTGTGGACAGGGCAGGATGTTAGAAGTTGCATCTACGAATTTCTGGTCTTGTCCTTAGTTTTATATCATCCCAGGTACTGCCCCTTCCAATCTTAAATTCGTACATGTTGCTGGCCCTGATGTGCCCAAATTGGCCACTCTGAACACCAGTTTTAGGAGTACTTCATCAAAGCAGTCAATCCTAAAGGAAATCATGCATTGGAAGAACTGATGCAAAAGCAGAAGCTCCAATACTTTAGACACCTGCTGTGAAGAGCCGACTCATTGGAAAAGACCCTGATGCTGGGAAAGATTGAAGGCAAAAGGAGAAGGGGGCAGCAGAGGCTGAGATGATTAGATAGCATCACAGACTCAATGGACATGAATTTGAGCAAACTCTGGGAGATGGTGAAGGTCAGGGAAGCCTGGTGTGCTGCAATTTATGGGGTTGTAAAGAGTCAGATATAATGGTCATTTGATAAGCCATCATGGTCAACAAAAGAGTCCGAAATGCAGTACTTGGATGCAATCTCAAAAACGACAGAATGATCTCTGTTCGTTTCCAAGGCAAACCATTCAATATCACAGTAATCCAAGTCTATGCCCCAACCAGCAACGCTGAAGAAGCCAAAGTTGAACGGTTCTATGAAGACCTACAAGACCTTTTAGAACTAACACCCCAAAAAGATGATCTTTTCATTGTAGGGGACTGGAATGCAAAAGTAGGAAGTCAAGAAACACCTGGAGTAACAGGCAAATTTGGCTTTGGAACATGGAATGAAGCAGGGCAAAGACTAATAGAGTTTTGCCAAGAAAATGCACTGGTCATAACAAACACCCTCTTCCAACAACACAAGAGAAGACTCTATATATAGACATCACCAGATGGTCAACACCGAAATCAGATTGATTATAGTCTTTGCAGACAAAGAGGGAGAAGCTCTATACAGTCAGCAAAAACAAGACCAGGAGCTGACTGTGGCTCAGATCATGAACTCCTTATTGGCAAATTCAGACTTAAATTGAAGAAAGTGGGGAAAACCACTAGACCATTCAGGTAGGACCTAAATCAAATCCCTTATGATTATACAGTGGAAGTGAGAAATAGATTTAAGAGCCTATATGTGATAGAGAGAGTGCCTGATGAACTATGGAATGAGGTTCGTGACATTGTACTGGAGACAGGGATCAAGACCATCCCCATTGAAAAGAAATGCAAAAAAGCAAAATGGCTGTCTGGGGAGGCCTTGCAAATAGCTGTGAAAAGAAGAGAAGCAAAAAGCAAAGGAGAAAAGGAAAGATATAAACATCTGAATGCAGAGTTCCAAAGAATAGCAAGAAGAGATAAAAAAGCCTTCTTCAGCGATCAATGCAAAGAAATAGAGGAAAACAACAGAATGGGAAAGACTAGAGATCTCTTCAAGAAAATTAGAGATACCAAGGGAACATTTCATGCAAAGATGGGCTCGATAAAGGACAGAAATTGTATGGACCTAACAGAAGCAGAAGATATTAAGAAGAGATGGCAAGAATACACAGAAGAACTGTACAAAAAAGATCTTCACAACCCAGATAATCACGATGGTGTGATCACTCACCTAGAGCCAGACATCCTAGAATGTGAAGTCAAGTGGGCCTTAGAAAGCATCGCTATGAACAAAGCTAGTGGAGGTGATGGAATTCCAGTTGAGCTATTTCAAATCCTGAAAGATGATGCTGTGAAAGTGCTGCACTCAATATGCCAACAAATTTGGAAAACTCAGCAGTGGCCACAGCACTGGAAAAAGGCAGTTTTCATTCCAATCCCAAAGAAAGGCAATGCCAAAGAATGCTCAAACTACCACACAATTGCACTCATCTCACATGCTAGTAAAGTAATGCTCAAAATTCTCCAAGCCAGGCTTCAGCAATATGTGAACCATAAACTTCGAGATGTTCAAGCTGGTTTTAGAAAAGGCAGAGGAACCAGAGATCAAATTGCCAACATCCGCTGGATCATGGAAAAAGCAAGAGAGTTCCAGAAAAATATCTATTTCTGCTTTATTGACTATGCCAAAGCCTTTGACTGTGTGGATCACAATAAACTGTGGTAACTTCTGAAAGAGATGGGAAAACCACCTGACCTGCCTCTTGAGAAATCTGTATACAGGTCAGGAAGCAACAGTTAGAACTGGACATGGAACAACAGACTGGTAGCAAATAGGAAAAGGAGTACGTCAAGGCTGTATATTGTCACCCTGCTTATTCAACTTATATGCAGAGTACATCATGAGAAATGCTGGGCTGGAAGAAACACAAGCTGGAATCAAGATTGCCGGGAGAAATATCAATAACCTCAGATATGCAGATGACCCCACCCTTATGGCAGAAAGTGAAGAGGAACTCAAAAGTCTCTTGATGAAAGTGAAAGTGGAGAGTGAAAAAGTTGGCTTAAAGCTCAACATTCAGAAAACGAAGATCATGGCATCCGGTCCCATCACTTCATGGGAAATAGATGGGGAAAGAGTGGAAACAGTGTCAGACTTTATTTTTTTGGACTCCAAAATCACTGCAGATGGTGACTGCAGCCATGAAATTAAAAGACACTTACTCCTTGGAAGAAAAGTTATAACCAACCTAGATAGCATATACAAAAGCAGTGACATTACTTTGCCAACAAAGGTCCATCTAGTCAAGGCTATGGTTTTTCCAGTGGTCATGTATGGATGTGAGAGTTGGACTGTAAAGAAGGCTGAGCGCCAAAGAATTGATGCTTTTGAACTGTGGTGTTGGAGAAGACTCTTGAGAGTCCCTTGGACTGCAAGGAGATCCAACCAGTACATTCTGAAGGAAATCAGCCCTGGGATTTCTTTGGAGGGAATGATGCTAAAGCTGAAACTCCTGTACTTTGGCCATCTCATGCAAAGAGTTGACTCATTGGAAAAGACTCTGATGCTGGGAGGGATTGGGGGCAGGAGGAGAGGGGATGACAGAGGATGAGATGGCTGGATGGCATCACTAACTCGATGGACGTGAGTCTGGGTGAACTCCGGGAGTTGGTGATGGACAGGAAGGCCTGGCGTGCTTCGATTCATGGGGTCCCAAAGAGTCGGACACGACTGAGCTACTGAACTGAACTGAAAGAGTCGGACATGACTTAGCAACTAAATAATAACAACCATTGATCGGTGAAAATAACTAGTAAAAGTCCTATTTGAGGGACTTCCCTAGCAGTCCAATGGTTAAGACTTCGCCTTCAAATGTAGGAGGTGTGGGTTCAATACATGGCTGGGAATCTAAGATCCCACATGCCTCATGGCCAAAAAAAAAAGTATAAAACAGAAACAATATTGGAACAAATTCAATAAAGACTTTAATAATGGTCCACAGTTTTAAAAAATCTTTTAAAAGAATTAATTTTACACCAAAAGGAGAGGCTGTCCTCTAGTCTTTGCCCTTCTTCTCTCCTCTCTCAAAGCCTGTATCAGGGGACAATTGATAAATCATGGTGAATTACTCCAAACAGGAACACTTCTCTCATTTTCTGAAAGCTGGAAGCAAAGCTTTTTCCAGATGATAATACGAATAAACAAGTGAAAATGACAAGCACATAAAGAGATGTCAAATGCTTTTTGCCTTCTCAGAGCTCACAAAGAAATGCTCTCACTAGGCTGGAGTCAGTCTGGGCTGGTTTTCCATGTTTCCTGTATGAATCAGTTGGGCATTGGTGGGTACACGCTGTCACTGTTCCCGCCCCTCCCCAAGCACCCCTACTCACCTCAGCCAAAGATAAGCCTATTAGAAAGTGACATGTATCCTGTTTATACATACAAGCGATGCCTGAGAAAATAATTTCCTGTAATTCTCAAAGCCTGGCATAAGCTTGGCTTCCTTATTTTTATTGCCCCATCTCTCACAGGTTTCTGCCTTGACTGTTCTAGCCTGGTTATTCATCATACTATTCCCTGCAAACAATTTATTAATTCCAAGTTCCCTACTTTTCTTCTAGCCATTTGTTTCTGATACCTATTAATCCATAACAAATCATCCCAAAATTTAGTGACTTAACACAAGAATGGTGTTATCATCTCATGATTTTACGGGTTCATTGGGTTTGTAACTGGGCATTTGTGCTTCACATCAACTCTGAAAGGTCTGTTGTTCAGTTGTTAAGTTGTGTTCAATTCTTTGTGACCCCGTGAACTACAGCACACCAGGCTTCCCTGTCCTTGACTATCTCCTAGAATTGGCTCAAACTCATGTTCATTGAGTCGGTGATGCCATCCAACTGTCTCATCCTGTCATCCCTTTCTCCTCCTTCCTTCACTCTTTCCCAGCATCAGGGTCTTTTCAAATGAATTAGCTCTTTGCATCAGGTGGTCAAAGTATTACAGCTTCAGCATCAGTCCCTCCAATGATTATTCAGAGTTGATTTCCTTTAGTATTGACTGGTTTGATTTCCATGCTGACTAAGGGACTCTCAAAAGTCTTCTCCAAACCACAATTCTAAAGCATCAGTCCTTTAGCACTCAGCCTTCTTTATGGTCCAACTCTCACATCCATATAATCTGTAGACATACAGTATTTTTACTGGTTGGAACATTCAAGATTGGTCATTTTATATGCCATGGCAAGGGGAGACAGAGAGCTGGACTTTTCTGGGGTGTTGGTAGAACTAGCCACTTCTCTCTCTCTCTCTCTCTGGCCTCTCCAATTCTTCTTGCTGGAAAAGTTGGCTTTTTACCTGGTGACCCACAGCTCTCCAAACCATGAAATTAAAGGCACCACATTTTTTTAAGGCTCAGGTCCTGAACTAGCACAGCATTACTTCTACCATATTCTGTTGATTTAAGTGAATCACAGGGCAAGTTTAGACTCTACCAACCACAGGGCTCTCATTAAGCCCTCTGGGAACACCCAGTTTCCCTCTTTTTGCCAATGATTCTCTCTTACTTTCTTCAAAACTAGAAGATTGTATAGGTGAATTTCAAGAGAGCCTATTGATATCTAGAAACTATAGTTTTACACAAATGTTGAGTCTTGATGCATATGTACACTTCTCTGAGGTAGGATCCCATACTTACATCAGATTCTCAAAGGGATTCATGATTCATAGACAGCTACATCACAGGAAATCCTATACATCCTTCCCAGACTGAGTCATGTCTAATTCCACACACCATCTGCTCAATATTTATGTCTTGATGTGAGCCTTTGGAAAATACACTGTATGTGTTCATAGTGTATCTCACTAACGAGTGCTGAAATTCTACCAGACAAGAGTTATGTCTCTTATTCCAGAATCCCTAGATTTTAGGCAAGTCATTTTAAAAAAAAGATACTATGTGAACAATGTAGGTGGATTTCCTATGAAGGAATCTGGAGCAATCTTTCTAGATCTTGATGTAAGCGGAACATAAATGTAGCACCAACCACCACAAGCATCTTTCCTATTGAATTCTTGTGTAATTCTTTTCAGTGTAAGAAGGTTTCATTTTTTATTTTCTCCTTATCTAATTTGATTCTACAGGTTCAGTGGAGCAGATGTTATCATAATGCTATTTTGCATTATAATAAGGACACTGAGGCTTGCATAATCTTTCTCAAGAATTTAGAATTAGTTAAAGAACTAGCAAGTGATGAAATCCAACTTTCCTGATTTCCACTCTCCCAGGCTGTGGGGCATAAGCCTCTGTGATGAGGAGGAGAAACGACAAGAGAGACAATGTGAAAAGCTAGAAGAGGAAGAATTCAGGTGTTTGGAGCACAAAGACGGAACTTTGAAAGTTTACAAGTGGAATATAGTTGTCTCCCTAAAAGAAACCAGAGATGGGACAGCGTGTGGACAGAGCTGACTTCCCATCCCCTCTCTACTCCGTCTTGGCTCTGAGGTCTTGAGATGTCACTTCACCTCTTTGTGCCTCAATTTTCAAGCCAGTGGGGTGAACTAGAATAGCAGTTCCCATACTAACCGAGCAACAGAATCAACCAAGGACCTTCTTAAAATTGTACTTGTCCAGCTACCTCACATCTACATCAGAGATTTGCCTTTTCATTTTATTAACCATTTCTTTTATTTTGGGCCTGCCAAGCCTTTGCCAATATATATCTTTAATATATCTCTCTCTATTTCCCTCTTTATCCTCATATCCTATTGATTTTGTTTCTCTGGAGAACCCTGACTAATTCAGTATCCTTGATGTCTACTGTAGTGTGTGGCCCATGGTAGATATTCAATGAATATTTGATTTAATGAAATAGCTTCTTAATTAACTGTAGGACAAGGGTGCATTAGAGTCTTAGAGGAAGTAAGTAATCAATGGAATGAAAGAATCATGGGTGAGACTATGAGATGCCCTTGATGAAAAATCAGTGCCAAGATTCACAGTCTTCTACCCTGATCGTTTGGCCCAGAAAGTTTGCCACACATCCTCTAAGCTTCACCTAAAAGGCCCTCCCTTAGTATCCTGCGGTTATTCTCCAGATTCCTGCACATCAGTTTACAGTCGTGTCTCTAACTTTCATTACATGGCTGCGTCTACCTAAGTGAACTTCTATGTCACTGTTTCCCACTTGAATCCCTATAGGGCTGGAAACCTAACCAGTCCTGTCATCCAGGCCCAAACACACTGTCTAGATCTTTCAGCCTTTTTCTTCAGTGGATTCCCCTCCTCCCAATTCCCTTAGCCACTGATTGGGTTTCTGAATTAACCCCCTTGGACCCTCAATCAAAACCAAAAGTCCTTATCTGCTAGAAGATAAGTAAAGAGACTGGATGTCTCACATCTTCTCAGATTCATTGGATTTGGTATCAGCATACTTTTAAATTTGAGCAATGGTTACTAATGCATCCCACTGGACCTTGTAATTTAAAATGCGGACCTCTCTTTAGGATCTCAATTCCTCCACCATATAAGGAATCTTCTCCCAGGGACTTGGAATTGATATAGTCTAAGTCAGTAGCTCTCAAGCTTTAGTAACCATGAGGATTCCTTGGCAGGGAGGGGGTGTTAAACAACAGATTATAGTTCAACAAACTACAAAAGTGTCTGATTCAGCAAGTGGAGACTGTGGATTTGCATTTTTAGTAAGTTCATAGGATGTGCATATGTTGCTGCTGTGCTGTGGGGACTACATTTTGAGACCCTGGTCTAATCTATGGACTATATGATCGTAAAAATTTATATGAGCCTACAGTTTCCACTTCCAATCTGTTCAGTAGTATCATGATGTCATGATATGATGTCATCTATTCCTGTTCTGAACTTTTTACCCAGAAGAGAGAGGTTAGGAACCCCATTCCCCCATCTTAATTGAACAAGCACAACACCCTTATATATTCCTCTTTTCTCCCAAATGAAGAGAATCCTGGCAGTCAAATGCCATATTAACCCTCCACTCTTCATTACTATTAGAAAATTGTGATGGAAGAGGTAAGCAGAAGCCAATAGAGTGTACCTTCAAGGATCTGGAAATGAGTGTAAACCTTATGCCTATCTCTGACAGGAAGTGACTGACTTCATCAGAATTGGAGAATTATGCTTATATCAGATTATTTGGATCTTAAAGATAATTTAACCAAATAGATCAAGAGCTAATTTTCTTAAATATTACATCCAAACACACTTATTCACCTGGAAACAATTTCATTACCAACTCTGTGGAAGAGATGGGTCTCTTTATTCCTTGGTAAGCATGCATAGCTTCTCTTACTCTTCTAAAACTAGGGCTTACAAATCCCTATCTTTGAATTTTAAAATCTCCTGAAAGTTTTGTTAGAGGCTTGTGGACTCTTCATGAACAAAAAGAAGGGAGCAAAATGGGCCCAGTGACATGCCCATTATGGGACTTTTGAGGCTTAAGGTCATCTTGCAGTGCACAGAGTATGCTTTGGGGGCAATTATTGTCCCTTGTCCCTTTAAGGGCTCAGACTATCACAAGATTGTTGAAAGTATTTATCATTTGCATTGGGAAAGGTTAATGTATTCCTTCCAAATATAAGCTCCTGTTTATGCAAAAACATGTCTCTCCCATTAGCTCTGCCAGAGCTCTGGTCCAAGCTTGGATTTGAAATCTGATGAATTCAGGTAGATATTAAAGGGTTTCTGGGCAGAACATGCTCTTGTTAATGCAATAGGGAGGAGTCCTATGTAGTCAAAATCATCTGGAAGTGGATCGGTCTTTGTCAAATAGAACATTTAGACATCTATTAAATGTTCCCTTGTGTTTAGGGAATAAGGTTCTGCCAGATAGTTTTTCAAGCAGGGACTCTTCACCCTTTTATATAGGCATCTAGGACAAGGAAGTCTGCCAGACTTGAATGATTGTTTGTTAGCAGAGTTGTTAGCTAGCTCACAATTATATGTAGGCCTTCATCTTACAGGCTCCCTGCCAATAGTCCAGAGATAAAGAGAGTGGGCAAAGGAGCCTGACACAAACTTTGCAGATGGGAAAACTGAGGCCTGGTGGAGCAGACACAATTTCAAAGCATCAGTTATGAATTAAGAAAGAGCCATATTCCACAATCTTCATCAGTTGGCTCTGAAAATCAGGATTTGAGAATGCAGTCAATTTAAAGGCATGTAATGAAATTTACTCTTTTGACAAAGTAGAAAACTAAGGTTTACAGAAATTAATTCACAGTATTTAAAGCATATGGCTAGTTAGAAGTAGAATCTGAACTAGACCTAGCTATCTTGACTCCTAATTCAGTATATAATCAACAGTTTTCTTCCTCTGGGCTTGAAAATGACTGTGTGAAAGATTATTCCCAGTCATGAGAAGGACTGCTGCTGCTGCTAAGTCGCTTCAGTCATGTCGGACTCTGTGCAACCCCATGGACTGCAGCCTACCAGGCTTCTCCGTCCATGGGATTCTCCAGGCAAGAACACTGGAGTGGGTTGCCATTTCCTTCTTCAATGCCTGAAAGTGGAAAGTGAAAGTGAAGTTGCTCAGTCGTGTCTGACTCTTAGCGACCCCATGGACTGCAGCCTACCAGGCTTCTCCATCCATGGGATTTTCCGGGCAACAGTACTGGAATGCGGTGCCATTGCCTTCTCCCATGAGAAGGACTATTTTATCAATAAACAGATATCTTTATGATGTAACTTAAAGAAGCGCTGGGTGAAATCCTTGCCCCAAATATCCATCTTAATGCTTTTTTGGTTCATCACTGGAGTTTTATCCTTGGGATCTCAAGGCCTTTTGTTCTCATATATCTCTCTATGCCAAACCTCTGGGGAAGCTAAGTCTCATCAACTCTTACCTCAGTCTCTGTTAATCATCAGCTTAAAGAGCAAGATTCAGAAGGAATAAAATTGGGACCAAAGAGGGATGCC
The DNA here is from genome assembly GCF_027580195.1 of Bos mutus. Taxonomy (NCBI): domain Eukaryota; kingdom Metazoa; phylum Chordata; class Mammalia; order Artiodactyla; family Bovidae; genus Bos; species Bos mutus. The sequence continues at coordinate 6,473,609 of NC_091619.1, read as the reverse complement.
TAAGTGTTAGTCGCTCAGTCCTGTCTGACTCTTTGTGACCCCATGGACTGTAGCCTGCCAGGTTCCTCTGTCTATGGGATTTCCCAGGCAAGAATACTGGCTGCTGCTACTGCTGCTAAGTCGCTTCAGTCATGTCAGACTCTGTGCGACCCCATAGACAGCAGCCCACCAGGCTCCCCCGTCCCTGGGATTCTCCAGGCAAGAACACTGGAGTAGGTTACCATTTCCTTCTCCAATGCATGAAAGTGAAAAATGAAAGTGAAGTCGTTCAGTTGTGTCTGACTCCTAGCGACCCCATGGACTGCAGCCTACCATGCTCCTCCATCCATGGGATTTTCCAGGCAAGAGTACTAGAGTGGGTTGAGTGGGTTGCCATTCCCTTCCCCAGGGGATCTTCCTGACCCAGGGATCAAGCCTGAGTCTCCTGCATTGCAGGTAGATTTTTTACCATTTGAGCCACCAGGGAAGCCTCCTAGTGAGAGCCAAATAAAAAGATAACTGGGGCTTGATTCCCTGGTGGTGCTAGTGGTAAAGAACCTGCCTACCAATGCCAGAGACATAAGAGATGCGGGTTCAATCCCCAGGTCAGGAAGATACCCTGGAAGAGGGCATGGCAACCTACTCCAGAATTCTTGCCTGGAGAATCCCATGGACAGAGAAGCCAGCAGGCTACAGTCTGTAGGGTCACAGAGTCGGACACAACTGAAGTGACTTAGCAGTACCCGAGTCGAAACAGATCCTTCAATGTCTGTAGGGGTTCAACGGGTCTTCCCTGGTTCAAGCCCACGAACCTCACAGGATGAGCAGAGCTTACTGTAAATAACTCTCTACTCCCATGTATTCATACTCATCCTAGGGTGAAAACGGGTTAAATTATTACCAGGGATATCAAAGGAAAACACTTGTCACTGCAGGGCAATATGAGCTGGGATATGAAAGAAGGGCAGTCTGGGGGAGATGGCCAAGGTGTTTATAGACAATTCAATTCTATTTTATTACAAATTAGCTAACTCTTCTTTTCCCCAGCTGGAAACCTCTCTGAATCCAGTTACTAATAGCAAAAAGAATCCGTCAAGTCACTGTACAGAGTGTCACCCCAAAAGGCTATGTGCTGTATTTGCTAGGTACATGAGTGCTCAGATATTTCTGTAGCATAGGAAGATAAGACCTGTATCCAGGTCCAGAATTTTCAGCTTATTAGCTGAGTGATCTCACTCATGAACTTCCTTCAGTTAATTCTTCAGTTCAGTTCAGTGGCTCAGTTGTGTCTGACTCTTTGCGACCCCATGAATCACAGCACGCCAGGCCTCCCTGTCCATCACCAACTCCCAGAGTTCACTCAGACTCATGTCCATCGAGTCAGTGATGCCATCCAGCCATCTCATCCTCTGTCGTCCCCTTCTCCTCCTGCCCCCAATCCCTCCCAGCATCAGAGTCTTTTCCAATGAGTCAACTCTTCACATGAGGTGGCCAAAGAACTGGAGTTTCAGCTTCAGCATCATTCCCTCCAAAGAAATCCCAGAGCTGATCTCCTTCAGGATAGACTGGCATAAGCACTTAAAATATGAGTCATTTTTCTTGGTGAAAATTGTTATTCACACCTGGTAAAAGTGTGAAAAGAGTTACGCCCGACCTTTTGCAACCCGATGGACTGTAACCCACCAGGCTCCTCTGTCCATGAAATTCTCAAGGCAAGAAGACTGGAGTAGGTTATCCTTCCCTTCTCCAGGGGAATCTTCCTGACCCAGGGGTCAAACCCAGGTCTCCTGCATTACAGGCAGATTCTTTACTGTCTGAGCCACCAGGGCAGTCATTTTTTCTTGGTACTAGTGCCCAAATTAGCATATCTGTTTTCTCATGTAAAATGGAAACCATTTATCATGATATTACTACTTTGCAGTATCATCTAGGGATTAAATGAACTAAAATATGACGTTTTGATCTATGGTAGGCGTACAATAAGTGATAGACATTATTTTGGTGGGGCACATTTTTTCACCCTTAAAAGTGTGCCTGTGTGTGGCGTGTGTGTGTGTGTGTGTGTGTGTATGTGTGTGTGTGTGATGAGGGATGAGACTATGTAGAATTACCATCAAACTGTCTTATATGCCCAGGTGAAATATTTAGTTGGCAGAAGCAGTAAGTCACCACACAATTCTTTTAGTAAATCACTAAATACTTCTTTCTGTTTTTCTCTTCTTTCCACTTTTCCCATGTGATTAATCAACCTAAAAGCCCAGAGGATTTCAATGGGATCTAAATAATTGCCAGATCCCTTGGTTTTTTTGTTGTTGTTGCAATATAGTTGCTTTACAATACTGCATTAGGTTTTGCTGTACAGCAAAGTGAATCAGCTGTATGATTACATATATTCTCTTTTTTTGGATTTCCTTTCCATTTAGGTCACCACAGAGCATGGAGTTCCTTGTGCTGTACAGTAGGTTCTCGTTAGTTATCTATTTTTGTACATAGTATCAATAGTGTATATATGTCCCTCCCAGTCTCCTAATTCATCCCATTCGCTTTTCCCCCTTGGTATCCATACATTTGTTCTTTATGTCTGTGTCTCTATTTCTTCTTTACGAATAAGATCAGCTATACCATTTTTCTAGAGTCTACATGTAGGCGTTAATCTACAATGTTGTTTTTCTCTTTCTGACTTATTTCACTCTGTATGACAGTCTCTAGTTTCACCCCCCTTGAGTTCTTTTATGTCTGTTTCTGAAAATGGGGACCCAGCCTGTTTGTTTCCCATCATGTGACTTTATGGCTCTTACTGTTAAGTAATGCCACAACTTGGGAAAACACTTGTGATTCTGGTCACAGGCAGAAGGCAGCTGATTGCTCCTTGTTTGGACCACCTTCTCAGCATCCAGTTTATTTCCAGGAGCACATCAGTTCCAGGATGTGCAGGACCCTGGGACAGAGTATTCTCTCTCATCGCCCCATTAATGAGATGAGTGCAGCAAGTTAAGAGACAGCCACAGCAAAAACAACAAGCACTCCACTGTGCACTTCCTCTAATTACCATGTTTGTGTTCTTGCCCATTTGAGAGAGGTTTCTGTGATGAAACTAGGTCCCATTCCCTTTACTCTCCTTCCCTAACTCCAACTTTCTAAGGAATATCTATAGCATTACCATCTCCACTAACAGGTTTTTGCCACTAATTAAAGGTTTTTTTTTTTTTTTACTGAAGGCATTGAGGGCTAACTTGGCCATCTGGATCCCCTCTATTGTTCTTCCAGAGAACAAGAGGGCAGAGTGGGGGGGCCAGAGTTTATTCCTTCCCTTTACTCTGATACTATGCATCTCAGTAAGAAGGTTAAAGATAGAGAGGACACTATTAAATATCACTTATGGGGTGGAAGAGTACCTCTTCTGGTATTTTTATATATAATCTATTAATGCTAAGTTTTTACAATAGGTCTAACATCATGTAGATCCCAGTGGTGTTGCTGCTGCTGCTGCTGCTAAGTCACTTCAGTCGTGTCCGACTCTGTGCGACCCCATAGACGGCAGCCCACCAGGCTCCCCCGTCCCTGGGATTCTCCAGGCAAGAACACTGGAGTGGGTTGCCATTTCCTTCTCCAATGCATGAAAGTGAAAAAATAAAGTGAAGTCCCTCAGTCGTGTCCTACTCTTAGTGACCCCATGGACTGCAGCCCACCAGGCCCTTCTGTCCATGGGATTTTCCAGGCAAGAGTACTGGAGTGGGGTGCCATTGCCTTCTCCACCTGGTGGTGTTAGGGAGTATAAAAGACGCATATGGTACGGGGACTGGCAGACAGAGAGAGAGAAAAGAACAAGCACAAAGCCTTCAAGAACAAGAGGATCTGTGTGTTTTTGTAGCTGTGCCCCTTATTGTGCACCTTGTAGAATATCTTATAACAAGAGTGACTCTTTATTATCACCTCTAAAATGCCAGGTACTTTTCATAGATTTCTCTAAGCCTATAAACCTGAATGTCAGCCCCTGATTATCCTTCAGTTCTCCAGCTTGCTGAATGCTTGTCTTAACATTCAAGAAAAAATGACGTATCTATCTTAAGTCTATCAGGAAATTCAGAATCCTTATTATCTCTAACAATTCTTGAGATACTTATATTTTTTCTAATCCTTCCTGATTCTGAGTTCTTCCTTCCAAATAATTTACTTGCTATTGTCTTGCATTTTATCATGAAAAGTAGCAAACATATGCAAAAGAAAAGAGTAAAAAAATGTCAGAGATCAATCAACAATAGCCAATAGCTTCAGCAATAGCCAATGTGTTGATCAAACTGATATAATCAAAATCCCCTAATTCCTACCATAACTGAGTCATTTTAAAGCAAATCCTAGATATAAGATTATTCCTAGAAATAATATTATTTATGTGCACATATAATATATACATGCATATAAATATATTACATACATATATATATATATATATATATATATCAATCAGTTCAGTTCAGTCGCTCAATCATGTCCGATTCTGCAACCCCACGTACTGCAGCACACCAGGCCTCCTTGTTCATCACCAGCTCCCGGAGTTGACTCAAACTCATGTCCATTGAGTCAGTGATGCCATCCAACCATCTCATCCTCTGTCGTCCCCTTCTCCTTCCGCCTTCTTTTATTCAGGATGTGTGGTGAACAGACTCTAAGGTGGCTCCTTTGATTCCTATTTCCTGATGTTCACACCCTCATGCAATCCCCTTCCCTTGAGTACGGGCAGAATTCGAATTCGTATGACTTACTTCTAATCAATGGAACATGGCAACAATGAGACACTGTACATGAGTAAATAATTTAAGACTATAATATCCATCTTTCTAGGAGATTCCTTGCTGGCTTTGAAGAAGCAAACTGCCATGTCATGAACCTTTTTGTCGAAAGGGCCGCATGGCAGGGAACCAAAGGTGGTATCCAGCTGACCGCCAGTAAGACACTAAGACCCTCAGTCTTATTCCTTGCCAGGAACTGAATTTTGACAATGATTACATAAGCTTGGAAATAAGACCTTACCCCTGGAGAGACTGAAGTGAGACTCTAGCCCTGGTGAACACCCTCAATGTAGCCTTTCAGAGAAAACAGCAAAGCTGTATTCATATTTGACCCACAGAAACTGAGATCATAAGTGTGTGTTGTTTTAAGCCTCTAAATGTGTGATGATTTGTTATATAGCACTAGTTAAATAAAACAGTATGCACTTCTAAAAGATAAAGACGTCTGTTTTATATACCACAGTAACATCACATCAAAAGATAATTCCTTAATGACATTTCTTGATGATGTAATTAAGTACCCAATGCTTTCCAAATTCCCCTAATCATAATTTTCTTATACAGTTGGTTTATGACAATCAAGATTTAAATAGCCCACACATTGCTTTTGATGGTATGTGTGTGCATATTCAGCCGCTCAGTTGTGTCCATCTCTTTGTGATTCCATGGACTGTAGCCCTCCAGGCTCTCCTGTCCATGAGCTTTCCACGTAATGAAACTGGAATGGTTCATCCACGTCACTAGAGCCTGTTATACAGAGTGAAGTAATTCAGAAAGAGAAAAAGATATTGTATATTAACACATATATGTGGAATCTAGAAAAATGATATTGATGAACCTATTTGCAGAGAAGGAATGGAGACACGGATATAGAGAATGGACTTGCGACACAGAAGGGGAAGGAGAGAGTGGGACAAATGGAGAAAGTAGCATAGACAAATATATACAACCATGTGCAAAATAGATAGCTAGTGAGAACTGGCTACATAACACAGGGAGCCCAGCCTGGCATTTTGATGATCTAAAGGGGTGGCATAGGGGGAGGGGAGGGAGGCCATATATCTATAATTATGGCTGATTTGCATTGTTGTATGGCAGAAACCAGCACAACATGGTAAAGCCATTTTCCTCCAATTAAAAAATAAATAAATAAGTAAGCTTTCAACTTGAAAAAAAAAAAAAATACTGGAGTTGGTTACCATTTCCTCCTCCAGGGGATCTTCCCAAACCAGAGATTGAACCTGCATCTTCTGCATTTCCTGAATTGACAGGTGAATTCTTTGCCACTGAGCCACCTAGGAAGCCCCACTTTTGATGACAATGTTTCTTAAATCCATTTTGTTTTGGGGGTTACCTTTCCCTCTTTTTTTCTTTTTAGTGACATTTATTTATTGAATAAGTGGGTCATTTGTCCTATTACAGTTTTCTGCTTTTGGAATCTCTAAAGCTAACTGCTTCTCAGTGGTGTTAACAAGATCTTTTAGCCGCTGTGCTTCCAGTAAGTTGAAAGTTTCAGAGGCATGATCAGATTCTGATTATTTTTTGAAAGTGTAGGATCACTTCCTTCATAATGCTGTATATGTCTGACTGCATCATCCTGGGAACTCATAATGTCTAGAATCTACTTTTTGTGATGTTAAGAAAAATCACTGGGTTTGGAGGTTATGAACGCGATCCATCCATTACAAAATTTTCACCAACCCTTTATGTAAGAAGTTTAGCTGCCATTGATAATCATTGCCTAGATTCATTATTTCACTATGATCACAAAATAATAAAATAAATTATTGCTCTCCATCCATTGCTTTCTTTTTCCATGTACTTCTCTTTTCTGTATCGCTTTGCCCTCTCTACCATTCCGATGCTTTCATTTCCCATAATCCTATTGACTCAAAGTTGGGAGTATATAAAATTTCACTAAAAGTTTGGGACAATATTGTTGGAAGAGTAAAGGGCAGTTTAGCAAAGAGCTTAAAATTAGAAATTAGGTATCTCTGTTCTTAAAGGCTTCTCTGTTATCTTTTTCACTCTTTAGTGATTGTCTCAACCTAGCAATAACCAGTGTTGTGGTTGAACCAATACTTGCGGTTCTGATAATGATTGAAAAATGCTGTTAAGTGATAAACATCAGGAAGCATTGAAAAAAATGGAGGTTTATTGCTTACAAGACTTGGGGCCACAAAACAAGCTCACAGGTAGAGAGAGATAGAGCACATAAACTTGGGGTTCCACTTCTATTTGAGTTGACTGTGGAGACCTAAAGTTTCATTGATTCATTCTTTTTTTATTAATAATTGAAGTATACTTGATTTACAATATTATATTAGTTTCAGGCACACAACATACCAATTTGGTGTTTTTATAAATTGTACTCTATTTAAAATTATTATAAAAATTGACTATATTTCCTGTGCTGTAAAATATATTTTTGTAGCTTATTTATTTTACATATTGTAGCATGTACCTCTTAATTTCTTACCCCTATGATGCCTTTTCCCCTTCTCTCTATTTGGTAACCACAAGTCTATTCTCTATATGGGTGGATTTGTTTCTGTTTTGTTATAGTCATTCACTTGTTTTATTTTTCAGTTTCCACATATAAGTGATACCATACAGTGTTCATCTTTCTGTGTCTGATTTATTTTACTAAGCATAATACCCTCCAGATCTGTCTTTGTAGTTGCAAATGGCAAAATTTCACTCTCTTTTTATCTTTGAGTAATAATCTATCAGGGCTTCCCTGGTGTCCTAGATAATAAAGAATCTGCCTGCAATGCAGGAGACCCTGGAGACGGGGATGGCTACCCACTCCAGTATTCCTGCCTGGAGAATTCCATGGATGGAGAAGCCTGATGGGCTACAATCCATGGGGTCACAAAGAGTCAGACATGACTGAGGGACTAATACTTTCTCTTACAATAATCCATTGTATACATTTACCATACATTCTATATCCATTCACTGGTCAGTGAACACAGGTTGCTGATATGACTTGCTATTATAAATATTGCTGCTATGAACATTGGGGTACATAAATCTTTTCAAATTAGAGTTTTTGTTTTCTTTGGATATATGCCCTGGAGTGGAATTGCTGGATCAGGAAAGGACAGTCTCTTCAATAAGTGGTGCTGGGAAAACTGGATAACTACATGTTAAATAATGAAATTATAACTTTTTTTCATGTCATATACAAATATAAACTCAGAATGGATTAAAGATCTAAACAGAAGACCAGAAACCTTAAAAATCCTAGAAGCAAACATAGGCACAACACTCTTTGACATAAGTCATATCAAAATCTTTTTGGATCTGTCTCCTAAGGGCTTCCCAGTTGATGCTAGTGGTAAAGAACCTGCCTGCCAAAGCAGGAGATGCAAGGGACTCAGGTTTGATCCCTGGGTCAAGAAGATCTCCTGGAGGAGGGCATGACAATCCATTCCAGTATTCTTACCTAGAGAATCCCATGGACAGAGGAGCCTGGTGGGATACAGTCCAAAGAGTTAGACACAGCTTAAGTGACTTAGCATGCATGCCTAAGACAAAGGAAACAAAAGCAAAAGTACATAAGTGAAACCTAATTAAAATTAAAAGGTTTGCACAGCAAAGGAAGCCATCAACAAAATGAAAGGGCAACCTACTGAATGAGAGAAAATATTTGAAAATGATATGGCTGAGAAAGGGTTTATATCCAAAATATATAAACACCTCATACAAGTCAGTATAGAAAAACAAACAGTCCAATTAAAAAATGGGCAGAAGACCTGAATAGACATGTTTTCCAAAGAAGAGATACAGATGGTCAATAGCATATGAAAAGATGGTCAGCATTACTAATCATCTGATAAATGTAAATCAAAACCATACTGAGATATCACTTCACACCTGACAGAATGGCTATCACCAAAAAGACCACAGTTAACAATGCTGGTGAGGATGTGGAGAAAAGTGAACCCAAGTACACTGTTAGTGGGATGGAAACTGGTGCAGCTACTAGAGAAGGCAAGATGGAAGATCCTCAAAACATTTGAAACAGAACTACAGTATGATCCAGCTCACTCTTTATTGGTGAATTTAAAACATGAAAGTTGGAAATTAAAGCATGGGAGGAGAGAAAACAAGTAGTTTAAACAGTTAATGAAATCAACCAAGATTTCTTAAAAACAAACAAAAAAATCTCAGTGGCTGGCAAAGTGTTTATTTGAAATAGCCTTTTTTTTTTTTTTTAAGTGAATGCCTTTTTGAAATGAATGCCTAGGCCATTAAAGCTTAAACAGGCACTTCCATTACACACGTATGCACACACACACCTGTTAGGATTTAAACTACAATTCACCCTGTGATGCCAAAACGTCAGGGTCAATGGTGAGGACACTAACTGCCTGGGTAGTTGATATGTTGAAAGTCAAGAAGAGTAAGGTCAAGTAAAGTCAAGAAGTATGCTGCTGCTGCTGCTGCTAAGTCGCTTCAGTTGTGTCCGACTCTGTGCGACCCCATAGGTGGCAGCCCACCAGGCTCCCCCATCCCTGGGATTCTCTAGGCAAGAACACTGGAGTGGGTCAAGAAGTATGATATAACTCAGAAAATACACATCTAAATAGATAACAAAAGCAAATTCTATAATGGTTATACAGGCAATAGCCTGAAATCCAGTCTGTTCCAAACTTGAAAATATTCAGCCATGAAAACTAACTTAGTGATTTTAGGGGCCCTAGGAATCTAATCAAAGATTTGAGTAACATTGTGGACTATTTGAACATCTTGGGTCTTCTGGGGTAAGTAGGTCTGAACCAGTCCTGAGTTGGTGGATGACTCCTTATTTCATTGAACCAGTCTCTTAGTTCCAAGAATAAGTAGTTTCGTTAAGGTTGCGTCTCATTTCAGGAGGCAGTGATGCAGGTGGCCTCCCAAAATTAGACATATGAAGTATTTGCTTCAAGTTATTTTTAAATACTCATTTATTTGGTTGTGCCAGGTCTTGGCTGCAGCACACAGGATCTTCCTCACTGCATGCAAGATCTTTAGTTGAGGCATGTGAACTCTTGACTGTGGCATGTGGGGTGTAGTTCCCTGATCAGGGACTGAACCCAGGCTCCCTGCATTGGGAGCTCAGAGTCTTAGCCACTGGATCACCAGGGAAGTCCCAGCTTCAGGTTATTTAATAAGAGGGGTTTCTATAGAAATAAAAGGAAAACAATGGTTAGATGATTGGAGCAGACCATAATTCCAGCTTCTGAGTTCTGAAGGCAGGGAGTCGAGAAGATTTTTAAATGTCTGAGTTGAAGAATTTTCAGATGCAGTGAGGACAGGAAGTGACAGTTTGATAGATTTTTCTGATTTGCAGTTTGAATGTCTGGTGATTTTTCTGAGAGCTCCTCACAGCAACAACCATAAATATTGTTCACAGATGAGCTATTGTGGAGGATGCTCTGAAGTTGATATCACATTATTCAAGTTTACCTTGCATGACTCTGGAGAAAAGACAGTTTTAGCTTTTTAATAATTCCAAGTCAAAGGTTGGGAGAAAAAATGAGAAAAAGTAGTTTGGAGAGTGGTAGTGAAATATTGGAGAGAATTCGAAGAATTCAGGATCCAGTCTCATTTACAGGTAGACAACAAAACCTTAAGACAATGACCAGAAGTAGAATCTCATGTCCACAAATATTCCTTATAGTTTCTACTGAAACGTAAGTTTTGTCTCTAGATGTATATTTATCAAAGATAACCACAGTAGGACTACTTTGTTTGCAAAATAAGTTTAGCTTCCAATAAAATTGGCCTGTTAATTTACATAAGTACTGCAAGCTGAAACTTCAATACTTTGGCCACCTGATGCGAAGAACTGACTCATTGGAAAAGACCCTGATGCTGGGAAAGATTGAAGGCAGGAGAAGAAGGGGACGACAGAAGATGAGATGGTTGGATGGCATGACCAACTCAATGGACATGAGTTTGAGTAAACTCTGGGAGTTGGTGATGGACAGGGAGGCCTGGCGTGCTGCAGTCCATGGGGTCACAAAGAGTCAGACACAACTGAGTGAACTGAACTGAACTGAACTGAACAGCAAGAATAGCTTTTGACCATATAGGCTCTTTTATTCTACTTTGTTGAAATTTTTCAGGTTAGATTTTTAAATGTCCCTTGAGACTAGAAAGCCAATATAAGGGTTGCTATCAAACTCATCCACAATACCCAGATAAATTTCTCTATTCTCAGGGTCCCCCAAATACCCTGAATTTCTTGCACCTGCCAGGAAGTGACCTTCCTCATTCACTTGGTAAGACTGCTGGGAACCCTGTAAGCAATGAACCAGGCTGTTTCTCCAAGGGGCTTTATGACTCAATGAAGTCAACCTTAGATCCTAAAAGCTGTCTGGTCATATCTTGGTCTATGCATGTCTCTCTGAAAAATGACAATCCAAACAAAGCCTTGGTAATATAATCAATGCTTTCAAAGGTGTCTTGTTAATGGAAAAGACTTTTAAGATTTGTTATCTGTTCTTGACCAATCTTAAGGAGACTGTGGTTTAGGATTTGGGCAAGAGAGCCCTTTTAGCAGTTTGTATTTTAAAAAACCTCTTTCCGTCTTTTTCCCCCTTCAATTTCAAGAGAGTTTTAATTACTTCCTGGGGTGTTTACATCTCAAAGACATGATAAGATTTACATTCTCAAGGAACTGAGAAAAAAATATAAGTTTTCTCTTAGGAGTTTTGGTGCTTTTCTGGTGGTTTTGGCAGTCCCAATAAAATGTACCAGGGATTCTCTGTGATGACGGGAGTACCCTGTAAAAATGATTCTCTGAACACAAGGTCAACTGGGGCCTTTTCAGCATTGGAAATGAAGAAGGGCTCACTATGAATATAGAAATGATAAACCAAATTGAACCAAATTGGTTCATGCCAATTTTGTGCAATAGAAGATGGGCTTCATCTTTAAGTTTTCCATTCCCTGTGAGCTTTAGCAGTGATTCTTGTTATGAATGGAGAAGGCAATGGCACCCCACTCCAGTACTCTTGCCTGGAAAATCCCATGGGCGGAGGAGCCTGGTAGGCTGCAATCCATGGGGTTGCAAGGAGTTGGACACGACTGAGTGACTTCACTTTCACTTTTCACTTTCATGCATTGGAGAAGGAAGTGGCAACCCACTCCAGTGTTCTTGCCTGGAGAATCCCAGGGACGGGGGAGCCTGGTGGGCTGCCATCTATGGGGTCGCACAGGGTCAGACACGACTGAAGTGACTTAGCATTGTTATGAAAGGATCGGCGCATGCCAGGCAATAAATATCCAAGTGAGGAGAGGGAGGGCTCTAGCACAAATATTAGTGACTCTTAGGGGCTTTGCTTTCTCATTTCCCTCCTCCCCTGATAGCTCACTTGGTAAAGAATCCTCCTGCAATGCAGGAGACCCTGGTTTGACTCCTGGGTCAGGAAGATCTGCTGGAGAAGGGATAGGCTACCCACTCCAGTATACTTGGGCTTCCCTTGTGGCTCAGATGGTAAAGAATCTGCCTGCAATGTGGGAGACCTGGTTTCAATCCCTGGGTTGGGAAGATCCCCTGGAGAAGGGGAAGGCTACCCACTCCAGTATCCTGGCCTGGAGAATTCCATGGATCACATAGTCCATGGTGTCACAAAGAGTTAGACACAACTGAGCAACCTTCATTTTTCCTCCTGCTCCACCTAGAGGCCTTGATAACACCATCAGCTTTTCCCTTAGCATCAGGGTTGCCTCTTGAGGTGTGTTTCTTAGTTTTGTACTGTTCAAGGGAAAGCCGGGGGTCAGGGGGGTTTGGGGAGGAGTGTTGCCAAAGGTCTCTGGTATCTTAGAGACTGTAAGTATAATAGCCTAGATGGGTTTTTTGAAGTTATAAAATTTAGAGGCTTTAGAGATACTGGCTAGTTGATACATTCTGGCAGTTGTGAATAACAATTCAGAGCTCGTTACAAACAAATCACCACCACCACCCCCTCCAAGATAGCCAGTTAATTCCCCCTCTCTTTCCTGCTGCATAAAATCTTTAAGAAAGGTCCGAATTTCAATTAATGCAGATTTTTATATTAGTTTCTGATTTCTGATTTTATCCTGTTAACTTTATCTTATATAGTTACTGGACAATCTTGGATGATGTCACGATGAGCCATCTTTACAGGTGGCCACTTTCCTTTCTCTGGATTCCCAGGATTGGGGCTTATCTATGCAACTGAGGTATACAGTAATATCACACCAGGGATTGGGCCCACATTATCCAATCGGATCAGCAGATGAAGAATGACAGTAGAATGAAGTCATGACACAGAAACCAGAGACCTCTGTTATATTTTCATGCTGCCTTAGGTTCCTGATTGCAAGGCTATTTCACCCTTCTGGGCTAGTGTCACAGAGAAGAAGCCAATTCTGACTCCATGTTGGAACTGTTTCTTTGACTTTCTTTTCATTGCTTTTGTTATTATAATCATACATAACGGGCTACCTCAAAGGACCCTGCCCTCTGCCTGAGTATTAAATTAAAGAACCTTTTTTCTTCAGCTCATAGTGAGATAATCTGACCTTGCCCACCTGTGAATGACTACAAAAAGATATTAACACACTCCTTCCAAAGGCTTGTCCTTCCTGGAGATGTTTTGCAAGACTGAAGATTCTTTTCATGTTGCTTCCTCACTGCCTCTCTCTCTCTATTCTCCCTCTTGACTTTAGTTCCTCGTTGCTTCTCTCTCTGAATCTATAAAAGAACCTGGCATCCAGACCCCAACAAGATGGTTACTTTGAGACATTAGTCTGCCATCTTCTCGGTAAGCCAGGTTTCTAAATAAAGTAATATTCCTTGCATCAACACCTCATGTCTCAAGTTCATTGGCCTGTTCTGCAGTGAGCAGGGCAAGCTTGGACTCAGTAACACTAGGACATATAATGTGACTCAGTCATGCAGGTGGAGATCTCCCATCCTACTTACCTATGAGAATCTTCTCCTCATGCCTTTCGCCCAGATCCTCTCCATAGGCAGTGACAATAGCTTTGCAATCCAAGCCACCCTCCTTAGCTCCCTGTCCCTGAGGGCAGAGGACACTTATCCACATTAATAGTCAATCAAGGAGTTTCAGACCATATGGTCTTGATCATGCAGATGATGCTGATCTAATGATCATGAGATCATTAGATTATTGTGGCAGCTGTGACTTTTGCAGATTGGATACCACAGGCAACACATGACAGAGAAAACATGTAAAAGCACAGAGGAGCACAACAGACACCTGGTAAGCAGCGCTCTTCTCCCAGATGGAGTTACCTGCCTGGGTTAGGTGGTTAGTAAGCAGGTTACAGGTAAAGGGCATTCTCCTCAGTTAACTGAAGGGCAATCATGCAATCCTGTCAACTATGCTAATTGTTTTGTACTGGTCTCAACCTATCAGTAATCAGTGATGTGACTGGACCAGCTGGGTAGTTCATACTATAGTTGTAAGATGCCCTCCATCAATAACCATCAGGAAACTTTTTTTTCTTTAAGTGCAGTTCTATTACTTATAAACCTGAGTATTACAGAGCACATCTGAGGCCACATAGCAAGGTCATGGAGAAAGAGAGAGAAAATTTGGGATTGGGATTGATGGTGGGTTCACAGTTAGTGAATTTTAAACTTTGATTTTTCAAGCATGAGAAGGGGGAAAAAAAAAAAACTGAGTAGCCCAGATGGTCAATTATTGAATCAATGTGCATGCATGCTCAGTCACATCTGATTATTTTTGACTCCATGGACTGTAGCCCACCACACTCCTCTGTCCAAGGAATTTTCCAGGCAAGAACACTGGAGTAAGTTGCCATTTCCTACTCCAGGAGATCTTCCTAACCCAGCAATCCAACCCTCACCTCCTGGACATTGTCAGGCAGATTCTTTACCACTATGCCACCTGGAAAACACATTGAAATCAATCAAGATCTCTAAAACAAAGGAACTTCAGTGGGAGAAGACAGCCTAGCCATTTATCTACTTATGTGGTTGCCTCTTTCAAATGGGTGCCTCAGCAATCAAAGCATATGTAAGACACTTGCATTACAAAACAATAATAACAAAAAAGCCAACTGTGAGAGCTTACACTACATTCTCTTTAGGTACTAACTCCTGCCATGGCTCTAGGATGACCAACTTGTCCCAGTTGCCTGGGACTTTTCTATGTTGGTAGAGACAGAAAATCTGAGAAATTTCTGTGAAATCTGGAGAAAATCTTGGAAATCAGAAACAGGAAGCCTGGGAAATCCCTCAGTCCCAGGACTGGTCTTCATACCTGCTATTGATACCTCTTCCCTCTCCTTTAATTCCTTTTCTTCCTTTATTTTTTATCCTCAATGCCTCAAAATCCTTTTCATTTCTTAAGGTTCAGCAATCCTTGTGTTAGGTAGTTAGAATAGGAAAAAGGAGTCCAAAATGGCAGCGCCTAAAAGACAAATAAAGGGAAAAGCCTGCAGAAATGAAACAAAAGAAAACCTGCAGACTGGAGTGAGACCTTCAGGCGAATCAAGCACATCCCCTTCTTGGTTAGCCCAATTTGCATAGGTCCGGCTCAGCCTAGAGGAGACAAAGGAATAACAGGAGGAAGCCAAGATGGATTGAGGCCTCTCATTTGGGGTCAGCCCATCCTCATGCCTCCAGGGAGTACGATCCTTTGCTTAATAAAACTGAGCTGTAACAGAGCTGTAACACTGGCCCGCCATTTCAAATCTTTGCTTCCATGAGACAGAACTGAGGAAATTACACACTCCCCCAACACTTGTTTCACTCAAGCCCATCCAAGTTATGTCTGGGGGCTCATCCTCAAAATAATTCCTTCCATAATAATGTGGGTCTTAAGTTAGGAGAGTTCCTACTCTAAAAGGGACTTTAAACTCAGCTCTGAAAATTAACAACTAACATTCCTGTTAAGTTTTTAACTATCAGAGAATGTGGGTATTTGGGTTGTTCCCATTTTACATATATATGAAAACTAATTTAAGTAACATGTACAGAGAAGTGACAAATAATAGTTGATTACTTTCTAACACCATACACAAAAATAAACTCAAAATGGATTAAAGATCTCAATGTAAGACCAGAAACTATAAAACTCTTAGAGGAGAACATAGGCAAAACACTCTCCGACATACATCACAGCAGGATCCTCTATGACCCACCTCCCAGAATATTGGAAATAAAAGCAAAAATAAACAAATGGGACCTAATTAAACTTAAAAGCTTCTGCACAACAAAGGAAACTATTAGCAAGGTGAAAAGGAAGCCTTCAGAATGGGAGAAAATAATAGCAAATGAAGCAACAGACAAACAACTAATCTCAAAAATATACAAGCAACTCCTACAGCTCAACTCCAGAAAAATAAATGACCCAATCAAAAAATGGGCCAAAGAACTAAATAGACATTTGTCCAAAGAAGACATACAGATGGCTAACAAACACATGAAAAGATGCTCAACATCACTCATTATCAGAGAAATGCAAATCAAAACCACTATGAGGTACCATTTCACACCAGTCAGAATGGCTGTGATCCATAAGTCTACAAGCAATAAATGCTGGAGAGGGTGTGGAGAAAAGGGAACTCTCTTACACTGTTGGTGGGAATGCAAACTAGTACAGACACTAAGGAGAACAGTGTGGAGATTCCTTAAAAAACTGGAAATAGAACTGCCTTATGATCCAGCAATCCCACTGCTGGGCATACACACTGAGGAAACCAGAAGGGAAAGAGACACATGTACCCTAATGTTCATCGCAGCACTGTTTATAATAGCCAGGACATGGAAGCAACCTAGATGCCCATCAGCAGATGAATGGATAAGCAAGCTGTGGTACATATACACAATGGAGTATTACTCAGCCATTAAAAAGAATACATTTGAATCAGTTCTAATGAGATGGATGAAACTGGAGCCTATTATACAGAGTGAAGTAAGCCAGAAAGAAAAACACCAATACAGTATACTAACGCATATATATGGAATTTAGAAAGATGGTAACAATAACCTTGTGTACGAGACAGCAAAAGAGACACTGATGTATAGATCAGTCTTATGGACTCTGTGGGAGAGGGAGAGGGTGGGGAGATTTGGGAGAATAGCAGTGAAACATGTATAATATCATGTATGAAACGAGTCGCCAGTCCAGGTTCGATGCACGATACTGGATGCTTGGGGCTGGTGCACTGGGACGACCCAGAGGGAGGGTATGGGGAGGGAGGAGGGAGGAGGGTTCAGGATGGGGAACACAGGTATACCTGTGGCAGATTCATTTCGATATTTGGCAAACCTAATACAATATTGTAAAGTTTAAAAATAAAATAAAATTTTTAAAAAAAGGTGAATATTTCAGTGCAAAAAAGGAAATGATAGGATATAAAGCTAAATTAAAGTGGATAGTTAAGGGTCTTTTTTGATGGGAAAAAAAAAAACACCTCTTTTTTGTTAAAGAATTTGAACCCTACTGCTGTGGACTGAGTTGTGTCTTCCCAAAATTTGTATGCTAGAGCTAAAGCTCTCACCTGGAATATGGCTGTTGTGACCATAAGGTTTTTAGGGGATGCTGTTCTGTGCCTAGTCACTCAGTTATGTCCATCTCTTTGTGACCCCATGGACTGTAGCCCTCCAAGCAAGAATCCTGAAGGGAATTGCCATTTCCTCCTCCAGGGGATCTTCAGAGATCAAATCTGTGTCTCCTGTGTCTTAGATTGGCAGGAGAGCCACCTTTAAAGCCCTTTTAGTGGGTAATTTAGGTTAAATGAGGTCATGAAGGAGGATACTAATTTAATAGGATTCTTGGCCTTATAGGAAAAGAAAGAGAGAGATCTGACCCCTGGCATGCACCAAGGAAGGCCATGAGGAGTACACAGCAAGAAAACCATCTATCTGCAAGCCAAGAAGAGGGGTCTCACCAGAAGCTGCCCATGCTGGCACCCTGATCTAGGACTCCCAGTATCCAGAACTGTGAGAAAACAAATTTCTATCCCTTAAGCCACCCAGTCTATGGTATTTTGCTATGGCAGCCCAAGAAAATGAATACATCTACTTTACAGTGGTGGTGGCTTAGCCACTAAGTTGTGTCCAACTCTTGTATCCCCACGGACTGTAGCCCACCAGTCTCCTATGTCCATGGGATTTTCCAGGCAATAATACTGAAATAGGTTGTCATTTCCTCCTCCAGGGGATCTTCTTGACCCAGGGATTGAATCTGGGTCTCCTGCATTTCAGGCAGTCTCTTGCATTGCAGGCAGATTCTTTACAGACTGAGACACCAGGGAAGTGCACCGTATAGATAATGGTGAATTACTGAAAGATTTTAATAATGAAAGTAACATGATCAGACTAGTATTTACAGAGGGAGGGTTGGTGGCAATGTAGAGGGTGAACACAAGTTGGAAAGAGTTAAAGGCAAGAAGATAAGTGAATAGCCTAAACAAACTGGCCACATATAAGATAACAGGGCTCTAGAATGAGTCATTATACATATTTTACTGAAATGTATTCTTAGGTAATAGATCACTGACACCCCACATCCAAGTATTGGGGTGGTTAACTAAAGTATCAGAACCCATTTCTTCAACACTTCTAAAGGGAAGATTTGTAATGATACATCTCTTGCACCTCCCTGTACTGTTAATACAGATTCAGTTATCACAAGAGAAACTTTGCAGAGTTCACAGTAGCATATGGTCAAACTTCTTATGTACAGTTGAGAGGAAAAAGCCTTATTATAGGAAGGGACTTACTCAAACTTAGAAATTGGAACCAAAGTTCTCTTTTTAGTTCACTGCTCTCTTTACCGAAAATTTGAGAAGCAAATAGGTCCACACCAACATCAACCAGCAGATGAGTGAGCCTGACCTACAAAGTACCAGGGAGGTACTTTAAAAGTTGCCATGAGGTTCAGGATGGGGAACACGTGTACACCCGTGGTGGATTCATGTTGATGTATGGCAAAACCAATACAATATTGTAAAGTAATTAACCTCCAATTAAAATAAATAAATTTATATTAAAAAAATTTTTTAATTTTAAAAAATAGGCCAGGAGGGAAGCTGATTAAAAGGCTCAGTTTTTCAATCCTATTCTCACTCAAGATTAAGCACCCATCATTTTTGTTGTAAGGGAGAGGGTGTCTAGAAGGAGAAAGGAGAGTGTTAGTCATAAAAAGGAACTTGCATTCCAGCTAATTCCATTCTCTACTGAGATTCAAAGAGAATTAACCTTGGTTATGTACACAACTTATAGCAGAGCTGAGAATTGTACTTAGGCCTCCAGAAGCCCATACTAGCATTTTGTCTGCACGTGCATTCTATACTCCTCTTTTCCTGTCTGATGCATGAGGAAGAGAAGCACACTGGGCTATTCTAAATGTGATTGGCATTGAACTTTCCCCCAGTCTCTCTTCTCTCTTCATGTTGCAACTCCTCATACAATACACACACACACACACACACACACACATATTCACACACACTCACACCATGAAGACTGCCAGTTATTTTCTGTCCTGAAAATGACTTTTAGGGTAAGAGCTTTCTGATTGGGGAAAGCATTAATACGTACACAAAACACAAATTACTGGGTTCTTTGACTTCTCCAGAAGATTTCTGAATGCATTTAAAAATTGTTCTCTATTGCTAAGTCACTCTTATACTATATCACATAGCAAGAAGGTACCAAGGAGTATGAGTTCTTGGTGAATCACAGCTGAATTGAAGACCATCTTGCTGGGCATCTCCCTTCACCTGAGACAGTACCACAGGTAGTTAAGCACATGGGTTATGGTCAGTGGAAACAAAATGCCTGGTTTCAAATTCTAGCATCACAAGTTACTAGATATGACTTTGGACATGTTACCTAAAATATCTGTACTTTAATTTTTTATCTGCAAATAAGAATGACTTTTTAAAACAACCTATCTTCTAGGACTGTTGTAAGGATTAAATAAGACAATCCAAGTTATCCAGGCACTGTGTACAGGTTCTGGCTCTCAAGTCAATAGCTTGTTTCACTTTAAATGTAAAAAAAAAAAAAAAAAAAAAACAGAGACAGCTTCCCTCTGATAAGAGCAAGAACCAAGATTGAGTTTCTGTAAAACACATTGCTTAAAGAAAGATGTCATGGCAATAGATTTAACACATTTGATTTTAAAGTAGAAAATTTTAGAGGAAAAACATTTATCTTCTAGTGTTTAGTCCCAAAGCTCACATCTTCTTTGAATACTCTCCAACTCTTAGTACAGGGGCTATTGCCAGAGACTGGATTCAGTGATATCATCTCTCATTACCATGGTAACATCAAGGCCAATAACTTGAACTTGGGTCATAGCAGCTAAAAAGAAGAGAAATCAATTTGGAAATAATTAGACTGAAACCAAAGCTACTTTAGACTTGACCAAGATTCTTGAGGATAGTTTGGAATCAAATTAAATCAAGATATATGTCCATAAAGAAGAAAGAGTTAAACATTGAAAACAAAAAAAATAATTAAATTACCCTATTTCTTTGGTTCATTTAATATTCTTGTGAGTCACAGGGAAATAGTACCCCAGAGCCCAAAGACATAGGCTAAAATCCTTTCATTTAGTAGACTTGTGATGAGTCTCAAACCTTTTTTTTTTTTTCAGTAAAATAAACAAAGTCACCCATTTTTTTATGTTGAAAGCAAAATATCAATGCATTATATTTTCCTTCTATAATATTATAAATCTCAAAATTATAGAATGTTAAAATTAGAAATCTTCCAACTTAATTTTACAGATCAAGTGAAGGCCGGTATTCGAAAGGGGATGTGACATGACCAAGGACACAGGTGAAATTAGAACTCAAGTAATTTTCAAGTCATTATGGTCTGCCTTTTCTATTACACTAAGCCAACTTCACTGAGAATCTGACCTTTCATCATGTTCTGCTTCAGTAGAATTTTTCTGTGTGATGAAGGAGATCAGTCCTGGGATTTCTTTGGAAGGAATGATGCTAAAGCTGAAACTCCAGTACTTTGGCCACCTCATGTGAAGAGTTGACTCATTGGAAAAGACTGATGCTGAGAGGGATTGGGGGCAGGAGGAGAAGGGGATGACAGAGGATGAGACAGCTGGATGGCATCACTGACTCAATGGACGTGAGTCTCAGTGAATTCTGGGATTTGGTGATGGACAGGGAGGCCTGACGTGCTGCAATTCATGGGGTCGCAAAGAGTCAGACACGACTGAATGACTGAACTGAACTGAACTGAGTGTGTAGAATTTATTATTGACTTGCCTCCAGCTGCCCCACATCCAGGGAAAAACAAATAGTGATATGTGGGAGTTAAGAGCATCTCAGAAGTTTTCCAAGATGCCTATGATCTGAGGGAGGCTGTAATCCTTGTTATCTTTCACTCCAAAGTATATTTCCATTCCCATTCCACAATTATTCTCCTCACTGTCTAACTTTTACCCCTTTGTAAATACCATTTTCTTTCCAAATTTTCTCTTTTCTCCCATTGCATTTTCAAGCATCTTACTAAGCAGAAATCCTGATTAAGAGAGTCCTGCCTGTTCCAACAGAGAAGGCAATGGCACCCCACTCTAGTACTCTTGCCTGGAAAGTCCCATGGACGGAGGAGCTTGGTAGGCAGCAGTCCTTGGGGTCGCACAGAGTCGGACACGACTGAAGTGACTTAGCAACAGCAGCAGCAGTCTGTTCCAAAGCAGTTGAAGTGTTCACGTTTGATTCAGGCCTCTCTTCTCTTGAGCCACAAAGGATCCCTGGAGCTAGCATTCTGATTCTTCATTATGTTGCTTACCTAGTTCTGCAAATCTCAGATTGGTTGACAGATACAAAGGAGACCTTTCTGGAAACCTCTGTTTGCACAATATTCATGGAATGGAATAAAAACCAGCATAGACCAGGAAGGAATCTCAGTCTAACTCCCAATGACCAGTCCTGCCCCAAATCCAGCCAGGGTTCTGGATGCTTTATTTTCATACTTTAGAACTGATGGCAGTATCTGCCCTTTTCTTACTGCTTGCAGTCTCTTATTGTTCATCATCCCTACAATTCTAATCCATCTTATAATCATTAAAATAGTTTTCATGAAGCCTGGTTTTTCACTGTCTCCCTCTCTTCCTATTTTCTCTATAACTACAATGTTGCCCAATTCAGTTTAATAAAATCCAAACTTCTCCACCTTGAGATACACTTTTCCTCTCCAGCCAAGCTAACTGATTTGTTCATCCCTCCTACATGGCTCGCTGCAACACTCCCCTTTGCTCTTACCATTCCTTCCAGCTATAAATATCTCCCTACCAGGCCCACTTCCTTGCTCAGTCTCTCTCTTCAGTTGGGCCCACTTAGCTCCACACCAGAAGGGAAGATGCTCAGAGTGAGGCAGACAATATTTAAACAGCTCTATCCCACTCCTCCCTCCCCACATAAATCCCAGAAGTGCACTCTCTGATCTGGGCTGGTAGGCCTGCCCATACATCACACCTTCTTATCTGTCATATTGACCCCGTCCCTAGAATTGATCATTTGTCGTGGTCCTTGCTCTTAGGAGCTGGCTGAGTCATCCTGCTCACAAGCTTTTGCCACCCTTCATTTTTCCCTAATCCTCAACTTCAACTAACACCTAAAGATCTGCTCTCTGTACACTCATCTCCCAGGCACCAAGTTTCTGCTTAACCTGCACACTGTCACCTACCCCAGTGTACTTAGGCTGTTTGATGCTCATTATAAGGGCTCCCATGCATTGTGCTTCTTAATTTAGTATTTTATTTTTACTACTTAATTTATGCGTAGATGTTATTTGTGCATTTGTGCTTTTAGTGCATGCTCCTTACCAAGTATGTTACCAACATTATCCTCTTTAAACCTCATGATAACACTGATCAGAATATATTCAAATTTTAACTTTTCATATGAAGAACTCAATGCTCAGAGAAGTTGAGTAATTTGCCCTAGGTCACATAGCTTATGAGTTACAACAACCTCTTTTCAAACTTAGCCTAAAGTCCACCTCTCGGGTGAAGGCTTTCTCGGTTAGTACTTTACTCCACGCCTCTGTGCTCAGACTATGCTGCAACTTAATGGCCTCAGTGTTTCTTGTGCTTTTGCTATTTGTGTCTCAGTCCTTATGGATCCCATCCCCAAGGACAAGTACCTTTTCAAAACAAAATAATGCTGATTCCTACAGAAAACAGAGAATAGATTCATACAAAGTGGTGTTGGTTAATTCATTCTACCCTCATCCACCCCTGGATGAATTGGGAAGCAGAATGATATGGTGTTCAGAAGGAAAGACTAACCCCCAGGGTGGCCTCTCTGATCAGTGACTCAAGCTTTATCATTTGATGGGCACAGTAATGCCCAAGGCCTTGCTACCTCATATGGACAGAGGATATTGCACCAGAAAAAGCATGACAATTAGGAGAGAAGAGTGCTTCACAATCCCAAAGAGGGAAGCCTTTGATCCTTACAACAAATTTTTGTGAAGGGCAAACATGTCATTCACCACTTAAAGAAGAGGAAATGGAATTTCATGGCATTTAAGTAATTTGTTTGAGTCATTCATTAAGAAAAGGGCAGAGGGACTTTCCTGATCTCCAGTGCCTGAGCCTTCACCTTCCAGTGCAGGGGTGTGGGTTTGATCCCTGGCCAGGGAGCTAAGATCCCACAGGCCTCATGGCCAAAAAGCAACATAAACAGCAGAAGCAACATTGTAACAAATTCAATTTAGACTTTTAAAATGGTCCACATTAAAAAAAAAAATTCTTTAAAATGTTCTAAAAAAAAGAAAGAGGCAGAATTAGTAATCAAACCCAAATCCCCTGACTCACACACAGTGTTTTCTGCTGCATCACGTGGCTGCCTCATTGCGCAGAAGAATTCAGTGATGCACGACCCAGATATAAGAGGAAATCACCAAAAGAAATTTCCATTTCTAAAGATAAACAGATGCCAACAACTTCCAAATTCCTAGCTAAAAACACTTTGGAAAAACTGTGACTGAACCTCATTCTAACACAGCCCTCCTGGAAAACTCACATTATTCTTCAGGTTTCTAAACCCTTTTTGTTCCATCAAATGTGCATCTCCCTTTTCCTTACTTCCCCCAGTTCCCAGGAATTACATAGACAGTGGCTGAATGACTGAGGCACCGGGAATCTATAAGAAGTCAAATACACAAATATGAGGCCTAATTTTAGATTTCCCCAGGATAGTAGGCATTCTGGGGGTCTAAAGTGTTTCTGGGTGTTGGTTTCTGGGTCTATGACTTTTTGCTAATTATCAGAGTTGTCTTAAAAGTCACCCAGAGCAGTCAGTCCCATTATCTGGAATGTAACAAGGGCAGGGTAGTAAAAATAACTCAAGCTCAAATAATGAATTGTATTTGGAAATTGCGTGTTTACTAACAGATGGAAACTCTCTATGTCTTGCTGTCTGAGCTCTGACAAAGATGTTTCATTTGCTGACCTTTTCAAGGACAAAGAAAACCTCTTTCTTAATTGCAGAAAGGGTAAATGAGTCTCTACTGCCTTGCAAAGGGGCAGGCAGGCTATCACACTAAAAGTATCTTCCTTACCTTCACATTAGTCACTGGCATTCTACCTCTAGTCTTTGCGACCTTTGAAAACATTTCTCTTTGGACCCAAGGACAACAATGACCTTCATGCATTTTGACGGGGCTGCTACAACATAAGAAGCCAGAATGTTAGTAGTGGGAAAGTCTCTACTAGAAGAAAAGAACCTATGTATACTAAGATACCTCCAGATAAAGAGACTCTCCAGGGAGGGAACATGCAGTGAACAGAAGGGAAGTATCCACAACAGTGACCACCAGCACAGCAAAATATGTACCCCTGAGGACAGGCAACTCAGACCATGATAAGAGTCCATTTAACACATTTTGTTAAACCACCCCCACCCCGCCCCCCGCTTTGTATGGCAGAAACTGTAGTTATTGTTGTTCAGTTGCTACATCATGACTGACTCTGCATCCCCATGGACTACAGCACTCCAGGCTCATCTGTCTTTCATTATCTCCCAGAGTTTATTCAAATTTATGTCCATTGAATTGGTGATGCTATCTAACCATCTCATCCTCTGCCACCCCCTTCTCTTTTTACCTTCAATATTTAACAGCATCAGGGTCTTTTCTAATGAGACACCTCTTTCCATCAGGTGGCTAAAGAACTGGAGCTTCAGCATCATACCTTCCAATGAATATTCTGGGTTGATTTCCTTTAAGACTGACTCATTTGGTCTCCTTGCAGTCCAAGGGAAACTGTAGTAGGGAGTGTGAAAGCAAAAACAATTGGTCACAGCCTCTATCTTCATAGGTGGCATGGTCTAAGGGAAAAATTAGATATGTATTTCCAAAAATTATTTTAATGCTATTTATAAAATGCTCTGGGAGTACACCGCCAAGAGCAATCAATTTCTATATGGGGTTGGATGGAGAAGTCAGAAAGTCTTCACCAATAAAGGGTCACTGGAACATGTCATTGAGTTCCAGGCACAGAAGAACAAGGCAAACTCATTCCAGGCACAGAAGAACAAGGGGAAAAGCAGATCAAACAAAGAAAAAGTATGAACAAAGACAAAAAGATGCAAAAGTACACTTGGAAGATAACGAGCACTCTACAATAGCTTCAGCCAACAAAGACTCTTAAGCAGAAGAAGGGAGGGAAGTGGGTTAGAAGAAGTTAGCCTCTGAGGGATGTCTATTCAGAAAATTACTCCAATAGACTATATGTGAGGAGATGAAGACTGGACCAGGACAAAGGCCATGGGGTTAAAAGGAGAGAACTGTCTGGTGTAGATACTGGATTCTTTGGATAGATTTTTTGTAATCACATTCTAAAAATGAACTAAATGCATATATGGTTTCAAAGTTTACAAAGCACTTCACCTTCATGATTGTGAAGCCAAACAAGACCCTGAAGGGCCTTTCCAGATACAAAAGCTCCTCTGTGTCTCCTGTTTCTTTTTTTGTAGAAAAAGCCTTTAGTCTGCTAAGCCTTCTCTGAGTTCCAAAGAGCAGACGCAAGTAATCACTAATTAGGGAAGTGAGGGAATGCAGAAACAAAGGGAAATATCAAGAAATAATAGTTCAGCAACCTACGTCGTCCTCAAAAGATATACATAACAATTAGCACATCCTTGACTTGTTCTGCAGGAACTAAGATCCTCTACCCAGGTGAAGGATAATGACTATGTGCTGAGTACAAGCACTAAACCCCAGGCTGGTTGGAATCAGGAGACTGAAGATTAAGAGTCCTAAAACATCACCTTGTTACCTCACCACCAACCAATGAGAAGAAAGTCATACACCCTGCAGCCCTCACCCAAAATGTTGCCTTTAAAAACCATTCCCTGAAAGCTATTGAGGAGAACAGGTCTTTTGAACATAAACCACCCATTCTCCTTTCTGGATTCTGCAATAAATGCTGGACTTTCCTTCATCAAAACCAAACGTCAGTAAGCCAGCTTTATTGCACACTGGGTGAGTGGACCCAAGTTTGGTTCGGAAAAAATTTGATGCCTTTTTGAGATAGGCAGAGAAATTATCTTATGATGCTAATTTAGAGAGAATGCTCAGAAGAAACTTAAAAAGCAAATAAAGGGAAGAGGTAGTCTAAAGCATGGGTCATTTATCCAGACAGCCAATCTAAGAAATAAGGATAAAGCAAGGATGCCTCAGTAAGGGGATGTGGAAGCATCAGGATACCAAAGAGGTAATCAGAAAAGGAGATGGGATAAACTTCTGATCATTCCATCAATAGATAAAGATGCTGCTATGTTTCCACCTATTAAAAAAGAAAAGAAGAAAGAAAACCTCTTTTGACCCCACTGTCCCCATGTTCTACTATTTCATTATCTATACTTGCTATCTCTACATCATCTTCCCATTTTCTTTTGAATCTGTTCTAAAAAGGCTTTCTCCATCAGCACTCCATGGCAATTCTTGTCAAGGTCATGAAAACACATGTTTCTAAACCTACAGTCAATTCTCAGTCTCCATTTCACATAAACTATCTGAAGTTTTTAAAACAATTGATCACTTTCCCCTACTTTGCTCCACTTTCTTCACTTGGCTTCTAGGATCCCCCACTCTTTTTTTTTTTTCTCCTACCTCACTTGTTACCTCTCTTTTTCTTTTTTAAACTGTAGTATAATTGCTTTACAATGTTTTGTTAGTTTCTGTTCTAAAGTGAAGTGAATCAGATATATGTATACATATATCACCTCCCTCTTGGACCTCCCTCCCACCTTATCCCCATCTCACCCATCTAGGTCATCACAGAATACTGAGCTGAGCTGCCTGTACCATACAACAGCTTCCCAGTAGCGAGCTATTTCACCCATGGTAGTGTTTTTAATGTCAAACTTAATCGCCCAATTTCTGCTGATTCTTCTTCAAAATGCACCCAGACTCCAACCTTTCCTCATCAGCCCCCATAGTCTAAGCCTCCATTACTTTTTACCAAGATCAATGCATATTATAGGTTGAATTTTGTCCCAACTCTGAAAAAAAAAATTAAAGCCCTAACCCCTGTGCCTCGGAACATGACCTTATTTGGAAATAAGCTCCTTGCAACTGTAATCAAATTAAGGTCATTTGAATGGGACCTTAATTCAATATGACTGACATTCTCATTAAGAAGGGCGAATTTGGACACAGAGACTGACGCACACAGAAGGAAGATGATGCAGAGAGACACATAGAGAGAATGGTCATGTGAAGACAATCAGAGATTGGAGTTATGCTGCCATAAGCCAAGAAGCACATAGAGCTA
The DNA here is from genome assembly GCF_027580195.1 of Bos mutus. Lineage (NCBI taxonomy): Eukaryota > Metazoa > Chordata > Mammalia > Artiodactyla > Bovidae > Bos > Bos mutus. Next base: position 6,446,059 of record NC_091619.1, on the reverse strand, counting down.
CTAGAAGCTGTAAGACACAAAAGAAGGATCCTGGATCCTATTCTTGAAGTTACAGAAAGAACATGGTCCAACGTCTTGCTTTCAGACCTGTAGTCTCTGGAAATATGAGAGAATACATTTCTGTTTAAAGCCATTCCATTTGTGGTACTTTGTTACACTAGCTCTAGGAAATCAATGCACTGTAATAGTAGCCTCCTAACCCATCTCCCTGACTGTTACTCTTTCCAGTAGAGCAGCCAGGATAACCCTTTAAATGAAAATCATACTCCGTCACTTCTCTATGCAAAACCATCCTATGGTGCTCCATCTTTTTTTTTTTTTAATTCTATTCTTTTGTGTAGACCAATTTTGGCTATTTTTGTACCAATTTTATGCTATTTAAATTAATATAGATTTATAGTATATCTTGATTTTGCTATCAAGGAACCCTTTATAATTTTTTTCTTGAATAGTCTTGTCTATTTTTGTACTACATCTTACTTAGAAGAATATTAAAGTCCTCATAATGTAGTGATCTCTGTGTCTTTATGTCTTCTGTTACCTCTGACCTCATCTGCCTTCTCTTTTATGTACTCTGATCCAGACACCCTGCTGTTCTTCAAGTGTGCCAGGCATTTTTGTACTTTACAACCAGGCTGTAGATGTTTCCTGTGCCTGAAAGATTATTTTTCCACATACTCACATCCTCCAAGCCATATCCTAAATCTCTCCTTAAAGTGTCCTACCCTGACCATTCTACTTAATAGTGAAACCTGCCCTACCCTGGTGATCCTCATTCCCTTAATCTTAATCTAAATTTACCTCTCCCTTTATTCCATTGCACTTCCTATCTCCTAGCATATTTTACTATTTTCTTTTTTTTCTTTTTAATTTTTAGCTAATTATTTATTTATTTTAATTATAAGATAATTAGTTTACAATATTGTGGTGGGTTTTGCCATATTGGAGAAGATAAACAAAATAGAAAACTATTAGCCAGACTTATCAAGATAAAAGGAAGATTCAAATCATTAAAATTAGAAATTAAAATGGAGAAATTACAGCAGACAACACAGAAATACAAACAATCATAAGAGACCACTAGGAGTGACTATATGCCAATAAAGTGAACAACCTGGAAGAAATGAACAAAATTCTTCGAAAAGTATAACCTTCCAAAACTGAACCAGGAAGAAATAGAAATTTGAACAGACCAATCACAATTATGGAAATCAAAAATGTAATCGAAAATCTTCCAACAAACAAAAGCCCAGGACCAGATGGCTTCACAGGTGAATTTTACCAAAAATTCAGCGAAGAGCTAACACCTATCCTACTCAAACTCTTTCAGAAAATTACAGAGGAAGGAAAACTCCCAAACTCATTCTATAAGGCCACCATCACCCTGATACCAAAATCAGACAAAGATGCCACAAAAAAGAAAACTACAGGCCGATACTACCGATGAACATAGATGCAAAAATCCTCAACAAAATTCTAGCAAACAGAATCCAATAACATATTAAAAAGATCATATATCATACATAATCAAGTGGGCTTTATTCCAGGGAAGCAAGGATTCAATATTCACAGATCAATCAGTGTGACACACCACATTAACAAATTGAAAGATTAAAACTGAGTATTTCAATAGATACAGAGAAAGCCTTTGACAAAATCCAGCTCCCATTTATGATAAAAAAAGCTCTCCAGAAAATAGGCATAAAAGAAGCATACCTCAATATAATAAAAGTTATATACAACAAACCCACAGCAAACATTATCTTCAATGGCAAAAAATTGAAAGCCTTTCCTCTAAAATCAGGAACAAGACAAGGGCGTCCACTCTCACCACTACTACTCAACATAGTATTAGAAGTCCTAGTCACAGAAATCAGAGAAGGAAAAGAAACAAAGAATACAAATTGGAAAAGAAGTAAAGCTCTCACTGTTTGCAGGTGACATGATCCTCTACACAGAAATCTGTAAAGATGCCACCAGAAAATTGCTAGAACTAATTGATTAATATAGTAGAGTCACAGGATATAAAGTTAATATACAGAAATACCTTACATTCCTATACATTAACAATGAAAATTCAGAAAAAGAAATTAAGGAAACAATCCTATTCAACACTACAACAAAAAGAATAAAGTACTTAGGAATAAATTTACCTAAAGAGATGAAAGACCTGTACACAGAAAACTATAAAACACTGATGAAAAAAAATTAAGGATGAGACATATAGATGGAGAAATATACCATGTTCTTGGATTGAAATAATTAATATAGTGAAAATGAGTATACTACCCAAAGCAATCTATAGATTCAATGCAATCTCTGTCAAATTACCAATGTCATTTTTAACAGAACTAGAACAAATAATTTCACAATTTATATAGAAACACAAAAGACCCTGAATAGCCAAATAAACCTTGAGAAAGAAGAATGGAACTGAAGGAATCAACCTTCCCAACTTCAGACTATACTACAAAGCCACAGTCATCAAAAGAATATGATGCTGGCACAAAGGCAGAAATATAGATCAATGAAACAAAATAGAAAGTTTGGAGATAAATCCATGCACCTATGGACACCTTATCTTTGACAAACGAGGCAAAAATATACAATGGAGAAAAGATACTCTCTTCAAGAACTGGTGCTGGAAAAACTGGTCAACTACATGTTAAAGAATGAAACTAGAACGCTTTCTAACACTATACCCAAAAATAAACTCAAAATGGATTAAAGACCTAAATGGAAGGCCAGAAACTATAGAACTCTTAGAAGAAAACACAGGCAGAACACTCTTCTACATAAATTATCATCTCTTTATTGCATTTATTTTTGCTATCTATCTTTACCCACTGGAATATAAATTTCAGGAAGCAGAAATTTTTGTTTTTTTGTTCACTGTTTTTACCCAAGCATGTAGAACAGTACATAGCACATAATGGAGCTCAATAAATATTGCATGAAATCAAGTGAAATTTTTGCCTCATCATTTTTCCTAGAGACAGCTCTAAGTTAAACATTGACAAAAACAGTGGTGTGAGTGAGTGTGTGTGTGTGTCTGTGTGTATGTAAGTGTGTGAGTGTATGTGTGTGTGTGTGTGTGTGTGTGTGTGTGTGTGTGTGTGTGTATTGAGGAAGAGATGCAATTTAGAATTGGGTTTAAATCCCAATCCTCCTGATTTCTACCTAGATAGTTTAAAGTGAGTCATATCAAATGCTTCAATTTCATAATAGAAGGCATAGAATAATCCCTATGTCACAGGCATTGTTATTGTTTCATCACTAAGTCATGTCTGACTCTTTTGTGATACCATGAACTATATAGCCCACCAGGCTCCTCTGTCCATGGGATTTCACAGGCAAGAATACTGGAGTGGGTTTCCATTTCCTTCTCAATATCACACAGATACAGAGAGTAAATTAAATAATAATATATATGAAAGTACATAAAAATGCTTTAAAAATACTGTATTTAGTAGCATTTTGTGTGTTGATTTTTTTTCTTTATAGTTCTATTTGTTGTCAACATGCTCTGATTAATTTGGAAATTTAATTAGCCAAGAAGACATGATGTGCAAGAAATGGAATTTGGACTGGCATTAAGCCTGTTCTGGCTTATAGACTTGAGCTTGTGGACAGAGTATTTAAAGCCCCTTGACATAAAGGAAGGCAGTGAGGAGCCTGTAGAACAAAGCCAAGTAACTAGGCAATGTAATATTGTTTCCTCCTACTTTACCACTAACGTGCATTTCACAATTATCTTTATCCTTCTATTTTTTATAGCACTTTTGACTAACTGGGAATGAACCTAAGCAAACTATTTCTATCTGTGTTTTTTATTTAGCTTCAAATTCAAACATTCAGTCTAAAGAAACCTTGGCTGAAGTCAAAGAGTCATTTAAAATCATGTGTTCTGAACATTATTTTGCTCAACTATATTCTTGCCAGACAAGGGAGAAAGTCAAACTGATAAGAAGGAGCAGTGCCAAAGAATTCCAAGCTCAGAATTAAAACTCTGGTACTAGTTCTGTTTCCAATAAGTTGTCTTCAAATAATTTGCCCTCTGAGATTAGGTATGTTGAATCTTATTTATTTTTATGGAGGGGAAAAAAAGGGTTATTTTCATTTTCTCTAAATCTTGAGATTGCCCTGCTGGCAGTAAAGTCTCTTTTTGGATTTAGAGTCTTGGCAAATTCTGCATGTATATGTCTCAGGGATAAGGGTTGGATAAGAGGAACTACAGGAGTATGGACTAGGCAACCAGCTTTGAGAGGCCATCCACACGTAGTTGATGGATGTCTGAGCTGGATGACCTCTTGCTCTAAAACATAGCTCATTCTTATGTAAAATAGAAAAATAACACATATGCCATGACAGAAGGATCAAGCAATGTGGTATGTGTGACACACCCACTATAGACCTTAACACATAGCAGGATTCCCTAGAACGGTAACAATTATCGTAATTGAAATGACCTTGAGTTCATATTTGTTATCACCATTAATCAAGTTCAGTTCACTTCACACAGTCGTGTCCAACTCTTGGCAACCCCATGGACTGCAGTACACCAGGCGTCCCTCACCATCACCAACTCCTGGAGTTGATTCAAACTCATGTCCATCGATTCAGTGAAGCCATCCAATCATCTCATCTTCTGTAGTCCCCTTCTCCTTCTGCCTTCAATCGTTCCCAGCATCCAGGTCTTTTCCAGTAAGTCAGTTCTTCACATCGCCTGGCCAAAGTATTGTAACTTCAGCTGAAATATCAGTACTTCCAATGAATACTCAGGACTGATTTCCTTTAGGATTGACTGGTAAGATCTTGCAGTAAAAGGAACTCTCAAGACTCTTCTTCAACACCACAGTAACTAATGCATCAATTCTTTGGTGCTCAGCCTTCTTTATAGTTCAACACTCACATCCATACATGGCTACTGGAAAAACCATCATTTTGACTAAAAGAAGATTTGTTGGCAAAGTAATGTCTCTGCTTTGTAATATGCTGTCTAGCTTGGCCATAGCTTTTCTTCCAAGGAGCAAGCATCTTTTAATTTCATGGCTGCAGTCATCATCTCCAGTGATTTTGGAGCCCAGGAAAATAAAATCTGTTACTCTTTCCATTGTTTCCCCATCTATTTGCCATGAAGTGATGGGACTGGATGCCATGATCTTAGTTTTTTGAATGTTGAGTTTTAAACCAACTTTTTAACTCTCCTCTCTCACTTCAGTCAAGAGGCTCTCTAGTTCTTCACTTTCTGCCATAAGGGTGGTGTCATCTGCACATCTGATGTTATTGATATTTCTCCCAGCAATCTTGATTCCAACTTGTGCTTCATCCAGCCCAGCGTTTCTCATGATGTACTCTGCATATAAGTTAAATAAGCAGGGTGGCAATATACAGCCTTGATGTTCTCCTCCTTGCCCGATTTGGAACTAGTCTGTTGTTCCATCTCCAGTTCTAATTGTTGTTTCTTGACCTGCATATAGATTTCTCAGGAGGCAGATCAGGTGGTCTGGTATTCTAATCTCTTGAAGAATATTCTGCAATTTGTTCTGACCCACACTGTCAAATGATTTGGTGTAGTCAATAAAGCAGAAGTAGATGTTTTTCTGGAACTCTCTTGCTTTTTCAATGATCCAATGGGTGCTGGCAATTTGATCTCTGATTCCTCTGCCTTTTCTCAATCCAGCTTGAACGTCTAAAATTTCTCAGTTCATGTACTATTCACCTGGCTTGGAGAATTTTGAGCATTACTTTACTAGCATGTGAGATGAGTGCAATTGTGCAGTAGTTTGAACATTCTTTGGCATTGCCTTTCTTTGGGATTGGAATGAGAACTGACCTTTTTCAGTCCTGTGGCCACTGCTGAGTTTTCCAAATTTGCTGGCATATTGACTGCAGCACTTTCATGGCATCTTCTTTTAGGATTTGAAATAGCTCAACTGGAATTCCATCACCTCCACTAGCCGTGCTCGTAGTGATGTTTCCTAAGGCCCACTTGACTTCACATTCCAGGATGTCTGACCCTAGGTGAGTGGTCATATCATCATGGTTATCTGGGTCATTAAGACCTCTTGTACAGTTCTGTGCATTCTTGCCACCTCTTCTTAATATCTTCTGCCTCTGTTAGGTCCATGCCATTTCTGTCCTTTATTGAGCCCATCTTTGCATGAAATGTTTCCTTAGTGTCTTTAATTTTCTTGAAGAGATCTCTAGTCTTTCCCATTCTATTGTTTTCCTCTATTTCATTGCAATAATCACTGAGGAAGGCTTTCTTATCTCTCCTTGCTATTCTTTGGAACTCTGCATTCAGATGGATGTATCTTTCGTTTTCTCCTTTGCCTTTAGCTTCTCTTCTTTTCTCGGCTATTTTTAAGGCCCCCTCAGAAAACCATTTTCCTTTTGCATTTCTTTTTCTTGGGGATGGTCTTCATCACTGCCTCCTGTACAATGTCATGAACCTCTATCCATAGTTTTTCAGGCACTCTATCAGACCTAATCCCTTGAATCTATTTGCTGCTTCCACTCTATAATCGTAAGGGATTTGATTTAGGTCATAGATGAATGATATAGAGTTTTTCCCTACTTTCTTCAATTTAAGCCTGAATTTTGCAATAAGGAGTTCATGATCTGAGCCACAGTCAGCTCCTTTCTTTTTTCTTTCTTTTTTTTTTTTTTTGCTGATTGTATGTAGTTTCTTCATCTTCTGCTGCAAAGAACATAATCAACCTGATTTCAGTATTGATCCCATAGAATGGTAGCAATTATTGTAATTGAAATACCGTTGAGCTCATATTTATTATCATAATTAACCAATAATTAACCATCATTAACTGTGGTGTTGGATAAGACTCTTGAGAATCCCTTGGACTGCAAGGAGATCCAACCAGTCCATCCTTAAGTAAATCAGTCTTAAATATTCATTGGAAGGACTGATGCTAAAGCTGAAACACCAATACTTTGGCCACCTGATGCGAAGAACTGACTCATTTGAAAAGACCCTGATGCTGGGAAAGATTGAAGGCAGGAGGAGAAGGGGACGACAGAGGATGAGATGGTTGGATGGCATCACCGACTCAATGGACATGTGTTTGAGTAAACTCCAGGAGCAACTGAACTGAACTGATTAACCAAAAAGAACCAAATTAACTAAAAGAGATAAAATGGTTAGGAATATATATTTCTAAAGAGGTGAGTCTTGTGTTAGACCTGGTGGTTATATAGGACTTTTGCAGTCAGAAGGAAGAAAAAATGACCTTTTAAGGTCAGACAATCACCGTGAACAGTGCTATGAAGGTAGAAAGGATCACAAGTCTTTTAGGGGAAAAAAACTAGAAAATCTGGAGAGTAATTAATAGAATCATTCAATTCAGTTCAGTTGCTCAGTCGTATCTGGCTCTTTGTGACCCCATGGACTGCAGCACACCAGGCCTCCCTGTCCATCACCAACTTCTGGAGTTTACCCAAATCCATGTGCATTGAGTCAGTGATGCCATCCAACCATCTCATCCTCTGTCATCCCCTCTCCTCCTGCCCTCAATCTTTCCCAGCATGAGGGTCTTTTCCAATAAGTCAGCTCTTTGCATCAGATGGCCAGAGTATTGGAGTTTCAGCTTCAACATCAGTCCTTCCAATGAACACTCAGGACTGGTCTCCTTTAGGATGAACTGGTTGGATCTCCTTGAAGTCCAAGGGACTCTCAAGTCTTCTCCAACACTACAGTTCAAAAGCATCAATTTTTCAGCTCTCAGCTTTCTTTATAGTCCAACTCTCACATCCATACATAACTACCGAAAAAACCATAGCCTTGAATAGAAAACCTTTGTTGGCAAAGTAATGTCTCTGCTTTTTAATATGCTGTCTAGGTTGGTCATAACTTTCCTTCCAAGGAATGAGTGTCTTTTAATTTCATGGCTGCAGTCACCATCTGCAGTGATTGTGGAGCCCCCCAAAATATAATCTGCCACTCTTTCCACTGTTTCCCCATCTCTTTGCCATGAAGTGATGGGACTGGATGCCATGATCTTAGTTTTCTGAATGCTGAGCTTTAAGCCAACTTTTCCACTCTCCTCTTTGACTTTCATCAAGAGGCTCTTTAGTTTTTCTTCACTTTCTGCCATAAGGGTGGTGTCCTCTGCATATCTGAGGTAATAGAGTCATTAGAAGACAGTATCTGATATTGTGGTAGATATTTTCTTTTATTGTCTATCCAGCTCCCATCCTGACCAGTTAGTCAAGCAAAATAAAACTGGTTTATTTGTGAAAAACCTATTTCATACTATTCAGGAAGGAATGACACCTCCCTCAAGTTAAAGAGAAATCATAAAATGCAAAAGTGAGCAATCAGCTACCAGAAAACACTTGAAGAAACTAAAACCATTAAAGAGACAAAAAGTTCCCCACTCTGAAGAACTAAATACTTGAAAAGGTAAAATAAAAGCAAACCGAAGCAGTCATTAGAATAAATACAAATATCTCCAGAGAAGTATGAAAGGGTTTACATTTATGCCAAATCAATTTTAGAGAAATCAGATATTAATAGTTAAAAATGAAAGAAAAAAAAACAATAGAGAGTTAAAGAGAGAGTTAGAGGATTAGAACATTAAATGAGAAATACCTCTTAAAGGACCACATTTCATTCCAAGAAATGAAACAGAGGACATAAAAGTGGGAATGTTAAACAAACCAGGCAAATTAGAATCATCATCAGAATTTTTCTTTGGAGGTTATAGAGAGAATTTCTGATGAGTTTGGATTTGGGGGAGGATGAAATTCATAGCTCACCCCTGTCATTTGATCCATCACATGGAAAATGAAGCCAAGTGAATCAAAGCAGAAATATAAGCAATAAGAAAGGAAAACACCAGGGAGACAGTTCAAGATGGTGATATAGGAAGATCCTGAACTTACTTCCTCCCACAAACACAACAAAGCTGAAACTATATGTGGAAAATTTCCCATGGAAATAAACCTGAAAAGTGGGTGAACACAGCTTCCACATCCACAGGCAAAAGGACAACATCGAGATGGGTAGGAGATGTGCTCACCAGGGAAAAACTCTAGAGACAGCAATCCATCAACAGGAGGGATCACAAAGATATGGATCATCTCCCTGAGGAGTGAGAGATTCAAGCTCCACATTAAGGCACCCCAACCCCCTAGATCCTGCATAGGAGAGATGAACCTCCAAAACACCTGACTTTGAAACCCAGTGAAGAATACACCCAGGAAAACTATAAAACTGCAGAGAGCAACAACAAAAACTACCCTTAAAGGGCTTGTGCATAGAATCACTTGACCTAAAATCAGAACAGAAACAGTGTATTAAAAAGTGTATGGACCCCATGTGAAGGCAATCTACTTATTAATCTGGAAGCATCTACCAGAGAGCCATGAATCAGTTAGGAATCTCCCTGGGGACTGAGTCACCTGTGGTAGTCTTTTATGCAGTCTCAGGATACCTTGCTAGCATTGGCCCTGGTGGGTACTATTTTGGACTTCTCCACCTAAACTTCTAGCACCAGTGGGCATGCTGGGCTGAGAGCCCTGTCCACCCAAGCACTTTGGCTGGGCTTAACAGCCAGTCAAATGATACCACCAGCACCCTGCAGCAGCCTTGGCTTCCTACAGTGAATGGGCACACACGGTTTACATGGGGCATGGTCTTTGAGTGCCCGGCTCTGGTAATCAGGTGGGATTGTGCTTCTGAGCCCCACAGAACATTTCTTAACCAAGTCCTCTCTTTCAGGACTTGGAGGGAAAGCTGACATACCTAATCAGTTCAGTTCAGTTCAGTCGCTCAGTCGTGTCCAACTCTTTGCGACCCCATCAATCACAGCACGCCAGGCCTCCCTGTCCATCACCAGCTCCCGGAGTTCACTCAGACTCACATCCATTGAGTCAGTGATGCCATCCAGCCATCTCATCCTCCGTCATCCCCTTCTCCTCCTGCCCCCAATCCCTCCCAACATCAGAGTCTTTTCCAATGAGTCAACTCCTCGCATGAGGTGGCCAAAGTACTGGAGTTTCAGCTTCAGCATCATTCCTTCCAAAGAAATCCCAGGGCTGATCTCCTTCAGAATGGACTGGTTGGATCTCCTTGCAGTCCACAGAAACAAATATGAAGGGCTAGGCAAAATAAGGATACAGAGGAATATATTCCAATCAAAAGAACAAGATAAAACCTCAGAAAAAAGAACTAAACAATAGGGAGATAAGCAATCTACCTAATAAATGATCCTAAGTAATAGCCATAAATGCTCACCAAACTCAGGAGAAGAACACAACAAAAATATCAATAAAGACGTATAAAATATGAGTACTAAATAAAAGTTGTTATCAATAAACAGAAAAACACACAAGATGAATCTTTAAAAATTATAAAGATTTTCAAAATGACAGTAGCAGAGCATTCAACCAACTGCAGAACCCTCTGAGTATTATGCCTTGTAAGACTTGCTTCCATACATCACTTCTCTTTTAAATCACTATGCTTAACAGGGAAACATCTGGTCAACAAGCATGTACCTGGAGGAGAGAAACAGAGACCATCGGGGAAACTGACCCACAATTCTGGGTGACACTTTGCCAATGCTTACTTCTGCTTCTATGTGTTTGTATCACACAGGATCTCAGAAGAAATGACAGAATCTTCCCCAAAGGGTGGTATAAGAAAATGTAATGAAGGGACTCTACACATGAGTGGGGCAAAGTAAAGAGAAAGTGGGAAACCACTATCCTTCCTAGGCCTGAAAGAGCATGGTTAGTAGAACTCAGGGATGCCTGTAGCTGTGAGTGAGGACCAAGGAAATGATCAACTGTATTAAGTAAAGGAAATAAAGCCCCTGTCAATCAAAGGCCCTGGGAAGAGGGGTCATGAGAAAAATATCCCAACTACTCTCTCCTCCTGCTCTCAGATCTCCTGCCAGGGCTTCCCACTGGTGGACTTAGAAGCTAGAGGGCAAGGGACCTGGACAATGCTGCTCATCACAGTCTGCCTTCAGGGCACAGAATACAATTTAAAAAAAAGGGCTCTGGAAAGACAGACGGATCTGGTGAGACAGGAAGGGCAAAGGTAGCCCTCTGAAGCTTCTGAAAAGAGCTAGAAACGAATACCAAAGTAACTTCTAGGCCTTCACAGGCATAACTATGCAACACATTCTCTTTCCTATCTTAAATTATACCCAATGTCCAACTTAGTTCACCATGAAGGTTATACACTGAGCACCAAATGGCACAAGAAATCAAATAATATAATGCCAGCCTTGTAAAAATGCCTCAGAATTAGACAATACAAGCTCCGTCCCTGAAATAAGGAAGTCAGAGTCTAGAATATAAAAAGCATGGTGAGAGGGAATAGTAGCAGGGGGACATTCATCTGAGAAAAGGTGAATTTAAGGGATATCTCAGTGAGCACGGCCTCTTTAAGAAATATTTAAGATGCAAGGATGGCAGAGATTCCCAGTAGATGATTTCAGGGAAGAGCAGTCAATTAAACAATTCCAGGGGCTTGGCATCATTCTGCATCCTATAAACACTGTCAATGTTCCCCTATGTGGTAACAATCTGTGCTGAAAAATCTAAAGCAATTACTTTTGTCCTCTTAGCATTTGAACACTTACTTCAATCAGATGAAAAGGTTAAAACAAGGGCTGAATATGCCCCTTTGTCACCACGAGGGCAGTGTTGTACTTGAAGGAAGCATTCATGAACTCAATTCATTCAAGCCTTTTTGGGGACAGGTGACAGAGATGGTCAATTGGGATACTCAAAAACAGTAATTGCCCAAAGAACTGGGGACAGGAACATTTGCAATCAATATCCCTTGAAAAATAAAGTGCAGCTCATTGCGTTCCTATTATAATTTTACTTTGCCTTTACTTTAGCCAGGAAACAGTAATGACAGTTGAAAAACATTTATTTACTCATTCTTTCCCTCATAATATTTTGTTATGTTGCTCTTATTTTGCTGCCATTTCATCTCTAGCTATATATGGGACATTTTTATTATAAAAGTCAGGGGAAAACATTTCACTGCAATGTCATCCTTTAGCTGTGTGACCCCAGGCAAATCAATTCACAGAAAAGTAGCCTTTCAAAGCTGAAATAAATTTTTTAAATTAATTTTTATTGAAGTATAGTTGCTTTACGATGTTGTTAGATTCTACTGTAGAGCAAAGTAAATCAGCTATACATATACATATATCCTTTCTTTTTTTAATTTTCTGCTCATTTAGTTCACCACAGAACACTGGGTATAGTTCCCTGAGCTATACAGTAGGTTCTCATCAGTTATCTATTGTATTATAGTATCAATAGTATGTATATATAATACATATTATATTACATATATAATATTGATATATATATATATATATATCAATCCCAATCTCCCAATTCATCCCACCTCCCCCTTTCTCTCCTTGTTGTCTATACATTTTTCTCTGCATCTCTGTCTCTATTTCTGTGTTGTGAATAAAACCATCTAGAAAAATGGTATAGATGAATTTATTTGAAATGAATTTTAGCATCATATCCAAACACTCACTTTACCAATGGACATGGAGAGACAGAGAATATCAAGATCTTCAGGAGGAAAAAGATAGAACTTTATCCCCTCTAGAACAACCCCCTCTTTAGTGATGGCTCAATTCAATTCATTTTGGTCCAACTCAATTCCATTTGTTTCAATGAAATTAACATCTCAGGAGTGTAAATCACATACTGGGTGCTCTTTTAATTGACATAGAGATTTAAATAAGTGAAGCAATGCCTATCATAGTGGAGTAGAAGATATGTGGATTTTGACACTGGAATAATTTCTATTCCCCACTCAGCTGCTTATGAACTGGGGGATTTTGGGAAAGTTACTGGGTCATTCTTAGTTCAGTTTTCACATTTGTAAAATGAGATTCAAACCACCTACCTCATAAGAGTTGCAGAAGGTGACTGCAGCCATGAAATTAAAAGACGCCTGCTCCTTGGAAGAAAAGCCATGACAAACCTAGACTGCATATTAAAAAAAAAAAAAAAAAAAAACAGAGACATTACTTTGCCAACAAAGATCTGTATAGTCAAAACCATAATTTTTCCAGTAGTCATATATGGATGTGAGAGTTGGACCATAAGGAAGGCTGAACACTGAAGAATTGATGCTTTTGAATTGTGGTGTTGGAGAAGACTCTTGAGAGTCTCTTGGACTGTAGGAGATCAAACCAGTCCATCCTAAGGGAGATCAATCCTGAATATTCTCTAGAAGGACTGAGGCTAAAGCTGAAGCTCTAATACTTTGACCACATGATGTGAAGAGCCGACTCATTAGAAAAGACCCTGATGCTGGGAAAGTTTGAAGGCAGGAGGAGAGGGGAAGACAGAGAACGAGATGGATGGATAGCATGACTGACTCAATGGACATGAGTTTGAGCAAGTTCCAGGAAATGTTGAAGGACAGGGAAGCCTGGAGTACTGCAGTCCACGGGATCACAAAGATTTGGACATGACTGAGCAACTGAACAACAAACACCACCTCATAGAGTTGTAAGAATTTAAAATTCCAGTGCCATGCTAAAATGATTTTTTCTGTTTAATCCCATTTACTTCCCTACAAGTCTCCTGGTTGGTCCTTCTCTGTGTTCCCGTAACACTTTGTAATAACTCAATTATAACATCAATGAAACCGTCTGCCAATAAAGCTGTAGTGCTTTAAGACCATGTATCATTTATGACTGTTGATTGAAAGTAATAAGATAATAAGAAAGTTCTTCATTATAAAACACCTGTGGTGGTTAATTACATGTGACATGAAACCCTGGACTGTCAAATAGAAGTCGGAGGTGGGGCTGGGGCGGTGGGAGGCGGGGGTGGTGGTCAGTGTACCTTAGTTTCCTCCTCAACAACAACTGAGTATTTATAGCATCTGAAACCAGGTAGATACTTGATAGCACAAATGTAGCTTTGTCTACATCTCCAACTCCTAAAGGAAACAGTAAGAGGGCAAGCAGTACCTGGTAAGAAAGATGGCTTTTCTCTCCTCCCTCCATCTCTTCTGGAAATCTTGGGCCTTCAGTGCCTGCAACAGTTCAGTTTAATTCAGTTCAGTCACTCACTCATGTCCACTCTTTGCAATCCCATGAACTGCAGCATGCCAGGCCTCCCTGTCCATCACCAACCCCCAGAGTCCACCTAAACCCATGTCCATTGAGTTGGTGATACCATCCAACCATCTCATCCTCTGTTGTCCCCTTATCCTCCTGTTCTCAATCTCCCAACATCAAGGTCTTTTCAAATGAGTCAGCTCTTTGAATCAGATGGCCGAAGTATTAGAGTTTCAGTTTCAACATCAGTCCTTCCAATGAACACCCAGGACTGATATCCTTTAGGATGGACTGGTTTGACCTTCTTGCAGTCCACGGGACTCTCAAGAGTCTTCTCCAGCACCACAGTTCAAAAGCATCAATTCTTTGGTGTTCAGCTTTCTTTATACTCCAACTCTGATATCCATACATGACCATTAGAAAAACCATAGCCTTGACTAGATGGAGCTTTCTTGACAAAATAATGTCTCTGCTTTTTAATATGCTGTCTAGGTTGGTCATAACTTTCCTTCCAAGGAGTAGGTGTCTTTTAATTTCATGGCTGCAATCACCATCTGCAGTGATTTTGGAGCCCAGAAAATAAAGTCTGACACTGTTTCCACTGTCTCCCCATCTATTTGCCATGAAGTGATGGGACCAGATGCCATGATCTTAGTGTTATGAATGTTGAGCTTTAAGCCAACTTTTTCAGTCTTCTCTTTCACTTTCATCAAGAAGTTCTTTTTTTTTTTCATCAAGAAGTTCTTTAGTTCTTATTCACTTTCCGCCATAAGGGTAGTGTCATCTGCATATCTGAGGTTATTTATATTTCTCCCGGCAATCTTGATTCCAGCTTGTGCTTCCTACAGCCTAGTGTTTCTCATGATGTACTCTGCATATAAGTTAAATAAGCAGGGTGACAATATACAGCCTTGATGTACTCCTTTCCCTATTTGGAGCCAGTCTGTTGTTCCAAGTCCAGTTCTAACTGTTGCTTCCTGACCTGCATGCAGGTTTCTCAAGAGGCAGGTCAGGTGGTCTGGTATTCCATCTCTTTCAGAATTTTCCACAGTTTATTGTGCTCCACACAGTCAAAGGCCTTAGCATAGTCAATAAAGTGGAAATTGATGTTTTTCTGGAACTCTCTTGCTTTTTTGATGATCCAGCAGATGTTGGCAATTTGATCTCTGGTTCTTCTGCCTGCTCTAAAACCATCTTGAACATCTGGAAGTTCACGGTTCACGTGTTGCTGAAGCCTGGCTTGGAGAATTTTGAGCATTACTTTACTAGCATGAGAGATGAGTGCAATTGTGCAGTAGTTTGAGCATGCTTTGGCATTGCCTTTCTTTGGGATTGGAATGAAAACTGACCTTTTCCAGTCCTGTGGCCACTGCTGAGTTTTCCAAATTTGCTGACGCATTGAGTGCAGCACTTTCACAGCATCATCTTTCAGGATTTGAAATAGCTCCACTGGAATTCCATAACCCCACTGGCTTTGTTTGTAGTGATGCTTCCTAAGGCCCACTTGACTTCACATTCCAGTATGTCTGGCTCTAGGTGAGTGTAAGTGATCACACCATCATGATTATCTGTGTCGTGAAGATCTCTTTTGTACAGTTCTTCTGTGTATTCTTGCCACCTCTTCTTAATATCTTCTGCTTCTGTTGGGTCCATATCATTTTGTCCTTTATCGAGCCCATCTTTGCATGAAATGTTCCCCTGGTATCTCTTGAAGAGCTCTCTAGTCTCTCCCATTCTATTGTTTTCCTCTATTTCTTTGCATTGATCACTGAGGAAGGCTTTCTTATCTCTCCTTGCTATTCTTTGGAACTCTCCATTCAAATGGGTATACCTTTCTTTTTCTCCTTTGCTTTTCGCTTCTCTTCTTTTTGCAGCTATTTTTAAGGCCTTCTCAGACAGCCATTTTGCTTTTTTGCATTTCTTTTTCTTGGAAATGGTCTTGATTCCTATCTCCTGTACAATGTCATGAACCTCCATCCATAGTTTATCAGGCACTCTATCAGATCTAGCCCCTTAAATCTATTTCTCACTTCCACTGTATAGTCATAAGGGATTTGATTTAGGTCATACCTGAATGGTCTAGTGGTTTTCCCCACTTTCTTCAATTTAAGTGTGAATTTGTCAATAAAGATTTCATGATCTGAGCCACAATCTGTTCCTGGTCTTGTTTTTGCTGTCTGTATAGAGCTTCTCCATCTTTGGCTGCAAAAAATATAATCAGTCTGATTTTGGTGTTGACCATCTGGTGATGTCCATGTGTAGAGTCTTCTCTTGTGTTGTTGGAAGAGAGTGTTTGCTATGACCAGTGCGTTCTCTTGGCAGAACTCTATTAGACTTTGCCCTCCTTCATTCTGTACTCCAAGGCCAAATTTGCCTGTTACTCCAGGTGTTTCTTGACTTCCTACTTTTGCATTCCAGTCCTCTATAATGAAAAGGACATCTTTTTTGGATGGTTTTCTAGGTCTTCATAGAACCATTCAACTCCAGCTTCTCCAGTGTTACTGGAGCACAGACTTGGATTACTTTGATATTGAATGGTTTGCCTTAGAAATGAACAGAGATCATTCTGTCGTTTTTTAGATTGCATCCATGTACTGCATTTCGGACTCTTTTGTTGACTATAATGGCTACTCCGTTTCTTCTAGGGATTCCTGATCACAGTAGTAGATATAATGGTTATCTGAGTTAAAGTCACCCAATCTAGTCCATCTTAGTTCGCTGATTCCTAGAATGTCGACATTCACTCTTGCCATCTCCTGCTTAATCACTTCCAATTTGCCTTGATTCGTGGACCTAACATTCCAGGTTCCTATGAAATATTGTTCTTTATAGCATCAAACCTTGCTTTTATCACCAGTCCCACCACAACTGAGTGTTGTCTTTGCTTTGGCTCCATCCCTTTATTCTTTCTGGAGTTATTTCTCCACTGATCTCCAGTAGCATATTGGGCACCTACTGACCTGCAGAGTTCATCTTTCTGAGTCCTTTTTGCCTTTTCATACTGTTTATGGGGTTCTCAAGGCAAGAATACTGAAGTGGTTTGCCGTTTCCTTCTCCAGTGGACCACATTCTGTCAGACCTCTCCACCATGACCTGTCCGTCTTGGGTGGCCCCACATGGCATGGCTTAGTTTCACTGACTTAGACAGGGCCGTGGTCCCATGTGATCAGATTGGCTAGTTGTCTGTGACTGTGGTTTCAGTCTCTCTTCTTCTGATGCCCTCTCTCAGCACCTACCATCTTACTGTCTTACTTGGGTTTCTCTTACCTTGGATGTGGGGTATCTCACGTGGGGTATCTGCAACAGTTGGCTTTAAGCAAATGAAAGATGAAGTTGTTTATTAAAAACAAATAAACTTTTAAAATTACAATATATTGATGTAATTTAGTGTCAAAACAAGAGATACTGGTAATAAAAGCTATAAAACTCAGAGAAGAAGTAGAGAAATGAGGACTGGAATGTGTATTCACTCGAGTAACACATGTACTGAATACATTCTGTGTGCTCAGCAATGTGAGATAATTAACACTGTGACTGATGTTGGAAAAGATTGAAGGCAGGAGGAGAAGGGGACGACAGAGGATGAGATGGTTAGATGGCATCACCGTCTCAATGGACATGAGTTTGGGTAAACTGCAGGAGTTGGTGATGGACGGGGGGGCCTGGCATGCTGCGGTTCAGGGGGTCACAAAGAGTCGGACACGACTGAGCGACTGAACTGAATTGAACGGAACAAGTAGAGGCTTATATATGTGAAGGGTTTGAGGTGAACTTATAAAGAGATGTTAGGCTCATGAAAGGACAGTGACTTTCTGAAGAAGTAAAGATTTTAAACCAGAAAACTTATTATAGATTTAAACACTTAAAATACATAAATCATCACTTGGCTAAGTGATGATAGTACCCTGTTATTTAATTAAACATTAATATAAGTGTTGTTTGAACATGCTTTTACAGATATGGTTAATATCTTAAGTCAGCAGCAGCTGACTTTAAGTAAAGAGACTTATCTTCATCTGGATGGCCTTTATCCAATCAATTGAAAGGACTTAAGAGGAAAACTGAA
This sequence comes from Bos mutus, assembly GCF_027580195.1. NCBI lineage: Eukaryota > Metazoa > Chordata > Mammalia > Artiodactyla > Bovidae > Bos > Bos mutus. The sequence continues at coordinate 6,427,906 of NC_091619.1, read as the reverse complement.
GTTTCCCAGAAGTAGAAGAAATTCTTCCTTTGGAAGCAGTGTTGGCTCTTCCCTTTAGTTTGCAGTTGGAAACTATCATCTGCCCTACAGATTTAGGGCTGTCTAGCCCCCACTATCATATAAGCCAATTTCTTGAAATAAGTCTTTTGATATGGATAAGATATGAATATAAATACATACGGTATTCCAATACATATACATACATACATGTGTACCTCTTCATACACACACGTGCATATATATCCTACTAGTTTTGTTTCTTTATTAGAACCCTGACTGGTACAGATTTACCCTGACTGCTAACAACATCACACAAATATTTGTTGTTACCAAGGACAATTCCTTGTCCTTATCCATGACCTAATCCTCAATTCAGTCTCTCTCCACTTCTCATTACTCCTCAGTAAATCTTATTAAGACACTCACTTTGTCTAATTACCCTCATTGTGCCACAAACTGTATGTGTGACTTTTAGCAAATTATTCAAACTTTCAAATCCTTAGTTTATGTTGTTTAGTCGCTAAATCGTGTCCAGCTCTTCTGCAACCCTGTGAACTGTAACCCACCAGGTTCCTCTGTCGATGGGATTTTCCAGGCAAGAGTACTGGAATGGGTTGCCACTTCCTTCTCCAGGGGATCTCCCTGACCTAGGGATTGAGCCTGGGTCTCCTGCATTGGCAGGTGGATTCTTTCCCACTGAGCCACCAGGGAAGCCATACGCATGCACACAAACGTGCATGGTGCACACGAGGCGCTATCTAAACTAAAAAAAAAAAAACAATAAAGCCATAAATTAGGCAGCTCCAAGATCCATAGATAGTGACACAGACCAGATGTGGAAAAGCCCATATTAGAAACGAGGTGACCCAGAGAGGAAGGCAACTAAAAAGACTCCATTCTGAGCCACGGAAGGCAGCTCAGTCAGCTTGATTTCTAGAGTGTATGATGCAATGGATTCAGGCAAACCACACCAGAAAAGGGCAACAAGAGACAAAGGTAGCATGGAGGTGGATAGTGGATGAAGAATTGGAGTGAGAAAATGGAAGAAGGAAGTTGAGAGCGGGAGGTTAAAGGAGGAAGGTAGGGAGAAGTTGGTACAAATTTGAGTCAGCATCTCCTGGGAGTCCTGACAATAGAATCCTAGATTCTTTCCTGAATCGAGAATATCAGTCTCTCTGAGAGATCAAACTGTCCTTCTCTCTCTTTTTCTCCTAAGCATTCATTGTCATCCACTTACTGCTGTCACTTTATTTACTCCCCTGGTATTCTCATGTCTTTCCAGAGTGTCAGCTATTACTTACATGCCCATTGCTCACGTTATCTGTCATTTTAACCCAGACCTACCTTCTAAGCATCAGAGCCATCTAATTGATTAGTGACCATTTTCATCTATAGGTCCTGCAGTCATCTTAAATATGCTATTTCCAGTGCTGAATAAGCCCTACTTCTCCCTCCAACTTCATTTTCTTTCTGTTTGGGTAGCATATCCACCTACTTACTCCAGTCTGGGTCATTTCTGTCTACTTCATTTCTTTCACCACTCTTGGTTCCCCCACAATAGGCACTAGGTCATCTCCCCACCCAGGGACATTTCTATTGTAACACTTAATGCACTGACCTATAGTTACTCATTCATTGGTTTTACTTCCTCACTAGTCCATGAGTTTTTCAAAGACAGAGAGTTAAGCATGTAGCAAGCACTTAATGAGTATTTGCTAAATACAACCCCAAATTTTACTGGGGACTTTAAACAGCTCAGAGCTGAATTGGTTGACACTGAGTTGCCCTATGTAACCCCTGATACAGAACAATTAGGGTAGCAGGATGCCATTCCTGTCATAATTCCTTTTATCTGCTTGACAATAGACAGCAGAGTTGTAAAACCTGCCTGTCTAGGCCCAGTGTTCACCAGAAAGCAAGCAATACCTACATGCAGTTAGACCAGCAGCATTTAGCTGAGTGCATGGTAGCACCAGTTTGCTCCCATCCAAAATCCTAAGCAACATAAAGCCTCAGGGAGGAACGTGAGACCTAAGGAGTGTCTTGCTAACTCAGAAAATGTTAGAGTTAAAAAGGACATAGATACGTACTTTATTTCTGAAATGTAATTTTCCTTTATATATTTAGCTGAGTCATCATATAGACTGGCAACTGATTTGTACACCTGTTAAGATACAAATTTGCTATTTGATTCAAGATATATAATCTCATTTTCTTCTGCCTCAAAATCTCCATTTAGTAAAAGGAATAATCTGTGCACGTTATGTAATCTAGTATTTCCTATCACTTGGTTTAATCTCTTCTATAAGTGCAAGTGACATGTCAATGGACATGAATTTGAGCAAACTCCAGGAGATGGTGAAGGACAGGGAAGCCTGGCATGGTCGCAAAGAGTTGCACATGACTGAACAATAACAACAAATAAGTATAAGACCAAGATCAACATCAACTTTAAAACAGACTACAGATTTTTGATAAAATGCTAATCTGCATCACAATAAACATATCCTATAAGATCTTTCTTTTTTTTAAGAGGAACTCTCTTTTAAAGGAAAGAAATATATATTAATAGGAAAGATTTGGTTAGACCTAGGATAAACTTCTCAGCTCTAAGAACAAAGGTTTCTCAACATTTGGGAGGGGCTCATCCAAATCATTGTCAGTTTTTGAGGCTATCAGTATATTAAAAATTAACTATATCAAAATAGGATTATAAACATTGTGACACATTTATATTTAAAATTCCAATTATGTGAACACAAAAATATAAGGTCTGTATGTAGAACTGCCTTTGTGAATTTGATAACTAGTCAAATGGCCCTTCTTATGTTCTTCCTTAGATCACTCACTGCATAGAAGTTTCTGCTAAAGATTATTCCATCCTTTTAAACAGTCTAAAAAATTTGATCCTCTTCCTCTTCCTTATTAATTCTATATTAAAACCAACTAAAGTAAAAAAAATGAGACTAAATTTAATGTATTTGTTAATAATTACTGTTATCATTTTTCAGTAGACTTCAAACCAGCCACCTCTAGAGAGTTTTAAAATAAAATCTTTCATTTTTAATAAGGCCATATTCTTCTCACACTTCACACTTAAGGGCATAATCACAACTTCCTCTGTTGGCTATGATGGAGTATAATGCAACAACCTATTGCTGCCAATTATTCTCTAATTGAGAACAATTAGACAAGCCAGACAAACTTTTTTAAAGTAGAAAAATTAATTTCTCTTAAAGCATTTCTAGACCACTAAGGCCAGTATCCAAAACTAGATGGAAAGTTCATTGAAGTTAGCTTAATTCTTTTCCCTTGGGATATCTGCCAGCTTTTAGCTCAGGATGGAAACCTGAGGAGCTAGGCAGAGGACAACTGCTAAGAAACAGAGAAACAGCAGAACTTGAAGGAATTGTAGGAAGTTGAAAAAATGAAAATAGAAGTTATTGCCTGTCAAAAGAAACAAGGAGTTCAGGGCCCAAAATGTCTGAGAAGGGAGATGCAGAAAAGTGAGTCCAACACTTACCACCAGTTTTCTCCTTGAGAAACTGTGTGATTCTTAAGCTACATAAGGCAAGAGACCAAGAAAGTAATAAAAAGTGCCTGAAAAGCACGGGAGAGTTTATGGGGTGAGGGAAGTTACAGTATTTTGGAGACAAAAATTAGAGCTCAAAAAACACTTGAATGGGAGTAAACAGCACTGGCTTTCATATGGGATCCCTGGAGTGTTACTTTCTAGGAGTGGGAGTGAACTGAGGCTGACCACACATTAAAAAGATCGGCATTTCTACTTCCACCTAGGGTGTAAAAATTGAACATAATATTGCTTCCACACTAACAATAAGGAAAAGCTGAAGAAACTACAAAATGGCTTTTCCAAGCACATAATGAAGCTGAGGTCTCAGAGCAAGCAAATGACCCGAGTTGCAAGAAGAGATGGATCCTCCAAAGATAAATGCGCTAAAGGTTCTGTGGCAGAGCATGAGCGGAATGGGTGGCTGAGCTGTTGAAGGCCAGTGTGGACCAGCATGTCCATCCGGAATAGCTGATGGCCTTAGAATCAGCAGGAGTCCATGCTCAGTCAAGGGTTCTTTGTCACGGCCCTCCACTGGGTGCGCATGGAAAAGACTGGGGAAAGGAGGTGTGGCAGGGAGGCAGGAACTAGAGAGAACATCCCTAGTTAGTAAGAAGCTGAGAACTTAATTGGTTGTCTGTCACTCCAGAAACTTCTTACCACTGAACACTTCTCTTAAAGGAAGGAAAACACTTAAGCTGACTTAAGAACTTAAATTCTTACTTAACCAGGACTCTTCTAGTTACAGATATGTTAATACATACTTTCAAACAATATTAGTAATGTCATTTTGGAAAAAGTATCCAATAGAGCTGTATAAGTGCATTCCACTGTGATCTGTCATTCTACTTCTAGATAAATACTCAATAAAAATGAATACATAAAGTATTCACTAAATATGTATATATAAAGAAATGCTCAAAACTGACTGACTTATAATCACCCAAAACTAGAGCTAACCCAAATATTCATCAACTGTAGGTCAGTATATTTCATGGTGCGTTCCTACAACAGAACATTATATAGCAATAAGAATAGACAAATTACTACTATTATATGCAACCACAAGAATAAATCTCATAATCATAACTTTGAATAAAGCAATCAGACATAAAATAATACATATTATGTGATTCCATTTACATGAAGTTCAAAAACAGGAAAAATTAATGAAAAGTGATAGAAGTCATTATCTACTTAAAGGATGGGCATAGCAACAGGGAACCAATAGGAGGACAGCCTCTGGGTTGGTAAAAATATTTTATTTAATGATCTGAGAGATAGAAAGGCAATTACTTTGTATAAATTCACTGAGCCATACCTTTGTAATTTATGCACTTTCCTGGAATATGTCTTACTTCAACAAAAAGTCTACATTAAAAATGTTTACACTTACACAGTTGGCAGGAATGCAAATTAGTACAGCCACTATGGAGAACAGTGTGGAGATTCAGTAAAAAACTGGAAACAGAACTGCCATACAACCCAGCAATCCAACTGCTGGGCATATACACCGAGGAAACCAGAATTGAAAGAGACACGTGTACCCCAATGTTCATCGAAGCACTGTTTATAATAGCCAGGACATGGAAGCAACCTAGATGTCCATCGGTAGACGAATGGATAAGAAAGCTGTGGTACATATACTCAACGGAATGTTATTCAGCTATTAAAAAGAATGCATTTGAATCAGTTCTAATGAGGTGGATGAAACTGGAGCCTATTATACAGAGTGAAGTAAGTCAGAAAGAAAAATACCAATACAGTATATTAACGCATATATGGAATTTAGAAAGATGGTAACAATGACTCTATATGTGAGACAGCAAAAGAGACACAGATGTGAAGAACAGACTTTTGGACTCTGTGGGAGAAGGTGAGGCTGGGATGATTTGAGAGAATAGCATTGAAACATGTATATTACCATATGTGAAATAGATTGCCAGTCCAGGTTAGATGCATGAGACAGGGCGCTCAAGGCCAGTGCACTGGGATGGCCCTGAGGGATGGGATGGGGAGGGAGGTAGGAGAGGGGTTCAGGATGGGGGACACATGTACACCCATAGCTGAGTCATGTGAATGTATGGCAAAAACCACCACAATATTGAAAAGTAATTAGCCTCCAATTAAAATAAATTATGGCAGATGCATGTTGATGTATGGCAAAACCAATACAATATTGTAAAGTACAAAATAATAATAATAATTTAAAAATTAAAAAAAAAGTTTACAAGCAGAACATAGTATTTTCTGTTTTAAAATACAGATAAATACTATTTTTAAACTTTATTTAGCAAACTTAATTTACACTTACATTGAGCAAGCTCTATATTAACTGCCTTATGAATAGTAACATATTTAGTCATAGCAACATTATAATTTATTGTCTTCATTTCACAGAAGAGAAGATTGAGACTTAGAAATATTAGGAAACTTTCCCAAGTACTCAGCCAGCAGGTGTCAGAACAGGAATTTTAACCCAGACAGTTTGTGGTCTTAACTAGCAGCTTTTGTTGCAAGAGAAACTTATCTTCTGCCTATTCTCTTCTTCTGGCTCTAAATAAATGTGCTCACTTGGACATTTTTTTAAAATTATTTTGTATGTATGTGTGTTTATTTAAATTATAATGTCATCGATATTACAAATAGCTGCCATTTCTTTTTTAATCCTCTTTGGTAATATTTTTTTTTTTTTTTTAAAACGGCCGGTGGCGCCCGCGCCTGCTCCCACCCGCACAACTGGCCCCGCGCCGCAGAGAATACAGCGGCTGAGGCAGCACAGCAGCTGAAGAAGCACGACCGTCACGTGCCGCAGAACCAAGAGGCCTTGACTCCCGCTGCCGCCGCGCGAGCTAGCCCCAGCGCAGGAAACTCTTTGGTAATATTTTGGATGTTCTGAGATAATAAATGATGGATTGATAAACAGTGAATGAGTTACTTATATCAATGCAGACAATTCCATCCATCTTAAGGAAGATAGACAGAGGTTGATTCTTCAACTCTCCTCTAGTTCTATGATTTTATGAATCATGTCTCAGAGTAGGTCATTCCCAGTGTAAATGAGTTAGGTCTAATCTGAAAGCATTGACTCATTCATTTATTTGTTCATTCGACACATAGCATTAGAGTACCTGCCAGGTTCCAGGCACCCTTTAAGATGTAGAGGATATTGTGATAAATGGGACAAAGAGCTTAATTTCAGTGGAGGGTGTGCTGACAAAATAACACACACATAATATAATGCCAATAATAACAGCTGTCGAGGAGAAAAATCAGAGGGAAGGCTCAGCAGGTGGCAAAAATGATTGTGCAGACAGTGCTGTGCAGTTCTATATATATAAGATGTTCAGGGAAGGCCTCTCTGAGGAAACAATCTGAGTGGAGGACTAAAGAAAGTGAGAGATTAAAGCTTTAACCTCCAGGGAAGGAAATCTACAAAAGAGGGGATATATGTGTACTTATGCTGCTGCTAAGTCGCTTCAGTCGTGTCCGACTCTGTGTGACCCCGTAGATGGCAGCCCACCAGGCTCCCCTGCCCCTGGGATTCTCCAGGCAAGAACACTGGAGTGGGTATGTGTATGTACAGCTGATTCATTTTGCTGCACAGCAGAAACTAACACATTATAAAGCGACTATACCCCAATAAACATTAATTTTTAAAAAAGGACTAAAGAGTATTTTTAAAAGCTTTAACATCTAATCTTAGATTAGACAGAGATGCATACACAAATCTGATTGGTACATACATTCTAGATTTGTATCTACATCTTAGCTCCTATCATTTTTCAGTCTGGTCCTGCCAAAGAGACCAGAAAGTGCAAACATTCTGAGGTAGGAAAAACTTCACAGTTTAAGGAAACTACAAATAGCCCAATGTACCTGGTGTAGAGTGAGCTAGGAAGAGAGAGGTAGGAAGTAGGAGAAGTCGTTAGAGGCCACATTCTGTAGGGCTATGTAAACACTGATAAATTTGGAATTTGTTCAAAATGTGATATGAGAGGGAAGGGACGAGGGAAGGGATAGTTAACTGAGTTCGGGATCGACATGTACACACTGCTGTGTTTAAAATGGATAACCAACAAGGGCCTACTGTACAGCCTAGGGAGCACTGCTCACTGTTATGTGGCAACCTGGATGGGAGGGGAGTTTTGGGGATAATGAATACATGGCTGAGCCTCTTTTGCTTATGCACCAGAAATTAATGCAACATTGTTAGTCAGCGGTATTCCAATATAAAATAAAAAGCCTTTAAAATGTGATATGAAGTCACTTTGAGATTTTGGAGCAAAAGTAAAGGAAAGGTCAAATTTTTATTTCCAAAATACAAGTCTGACAGCTGTGAAGAAAATATACTACAGCAAAGAGGCAAGAGGTAACGACAATGGCTACAGTGATCCACATTGTTATCGGGCAACATACGTTTGGAAATGTATTAAGACCTAAAGTTTAGTTCAGCTCCCCTAAACACTGTGTTATTGGTCTGGTCTCGCACTGTGAACTGGGATTTAATTCTGTCCCTGAATGAACAAATGAACTTCCTCTTCATGAAGCAAAGCAATGGTGACTCATTCCTTCAAAATGGCACCACAGAGAGCCCGGCTATATCAGTTTGCTAGAGCTGAAGGAACAAAGCACCACAGATGGATGGCTTAAATGACAGAAATTTATTATCTCATACTCCCAGATGCCAGAAGTCCATAGTCAAGGTGTCAGCAGAATTGTTTCCTTCTGGGGGCTCTGAGGGAAGACCCTGTTCCCAGCCTCTCTCCTCAGTGTGTAAAAGACTGTCTTCTCCCTGGGTCTCTTCCCTCTATGGGTGCCACCTTTCCTTCACATAATATTCTTTTTATGAAGACACCGGTCATATTGTATCAGGGCTCACTCTACTGACTTCATCTGCTGTTGCTGCTGCTAAGTTGCTTCAGTCGTGTCCGACTCTGTGCGACCCCATAGACGGCAGCCCACCAGGCTCCCCCGTCCCTGGGATTCTCCAGGCAAGAACACTGGAGTGGGTTGCCATTTCCTTCTCCAAGGCATGAAAGTGAAGTCGCTCAGTCGTGTCCGACTCTTAGCGACCCTATGGACTGCAGCCCACCAGGCTCCTAATTCTATCTGTACCACCCCTATTTCCAAATGCAGTCACATCCTGAGATGTTAGAATTCAAAATATGAACTTGGAGGAGACACAATTAAATCATACACTTTTAACAGTCAAAGAATAGCAACTTCATGAAAGAAAGACCTCAGATATAACCCCTTCTAATCCTGTGCTTTGCACTGCATGCATGGGAACCCTGTGTTACTGTCTTTTGGTACACTGCGGTGGTGAAATTTACCTTTAACAAAATCAGAGTCACTTTCATGCCTTGAGCACCTACTGTTGGCCAAGCACTGTATAGTCTTATATGCATAGTATTACCTTACATTTAGTCTAGTCACATTCTCTGTGGGATAGATTCTATTACCAACATTTTACAGATGAGAAAACTAAAACACTAGAGAATATCAATACCTTGTCCAAAGTACTTTGGGCAAAATAAAATGCCAGTGTAAATTCTTGACCACAACAATATTTTTTCTTTGAATTTCTCATTAATTAGAAAAAAAATTATATAACAATTACAACAGAAAGTATGAACACTAGATAGAATCATAAATATATTACAAATATTTAAAAATAGAATTCAAAATCATATACATACTATGATATTTATGAAAACAATTATCTGTATATCTAAGTAAACGTTGAAAGATATCAGAGGGTAAGATAACTTTTGAAAGTGTGGGTAGGTGGATTATAGTATGATTTTCTTCTTAAAGTTATAAATGCTAATGTTAGTATTTTGAAGGTAAAAGTATAATTCAAATGTTAATACATTAGTCCATTTTCCATATTAATTAACTAGAATTCAAGTGCCAGCATGTATCTCCTCAATGAAATGATTTTAGACCTTCAAGGATTTAAAACTATTTTAACCTCAGCATCCAAACAATTCATAATGTTGTTTTTCCCTTCACCCTGACTTTAAGGTCTACACCGCAAAACCTAAAGGTCTTCAAGGGCTGTCTGCTCTATGAACTCTGTAAGTATTACAGAGTAATACTTGCAAGTATTTGGAGATCAATTCTCATGAATGAAATCGGCATAAATTCACACCTAATTAGATGTGGCAGAGAGGGCAGCCAGCCATCTGGCTTTGATGATACGCGTGGAAATTCAGCTGAGGTACAGCATCAACTTAGGAGGCTGCCCAGCCGAGTTTGCTTCCTCTCTCTTCATCCACCTCCACCCCTTCCTCTGCTCTGTGCCTTATAGAGACAGAACTCGCAAAGAGAAGCAGCACTCTTTTCCGGAGAACTCCTTGAGGACTGTCTGGAGATCCATTTGCCATTTGCTGAATATTCATGGAAATTCCCTGGCTATTAATATTTATGACAATTCCCTGAATATCTGTCTTGTGTGTGACTGTGAAAGAATGATAGAAATTAATTATTTTCTTTGAGTAACTACTCATTAGATCACATTTGCATGCTGTTGGAAGAGCTGGTGGAAGTCAACCTCTGGCAGAGAGCCGCATCTGGCACTCCAGTCCTGATTCATCTCCCTGAAGGGCATAAGCTGGTTTTAGTTGATAATGACATCTCTAAAATTTGAGTGAAGGAGAGCTCCCTTAGCCTCATCTGATCATCGCTTTAGGGGCTGATTTCTCCTCGCATCAAGCGGCTAGGGAAACTGGCATGGTCACATTATTAGGACAAGGAGAAAAGCCTCCAATGGGGCAAGGGAGAGTGGGTCATGGGGAAGGACGTGTTGGAAGGACTGAGACGTACCCAGTCAACCTCAGAACTGTCAAATGATGGCAGAGGAACATTTGACAACTCCAAGGCCCACTGGCTATGTCTCAGTTCTTCCAACATTTCTTCCCAACCAAAATGTCAGTCTTTTTCTTCTGCACCCATCCAGTCCCACCCTCTTCAAAGTCTAGATCACATCCAACATTATCCTCAAGATCTCTCCTCATTGCTCTGATCATGATGAATTCCTTATGGGGTTATAGCAGAGGAGACATCTGCATGGAGAGACAAAGCTGGTCAGTGAGAATGGGATCAGAACAAGTTACATGTTGACAACAACACTAAGAGCCTAGGACATGTATTTTTGTGTGGTTCGTTGCCAACAGGACTGCGTTGGCCAGATAGGGCAGCCTATCCTCTGCACCAGGCTGGAGATAATATAGTAAATTTCTTTTCTTTTTTCTAGCCTCCTAACAAACCAGTCCACTTCTCCAAATGAATTGTTCTTCACATAAGTTCTCTTAGACTGATGATGTTTTCAAAGTATCACCAAGTACCTTATGCAAAATATTTGTCCATATTATGGATTAGGTTAACTGTCTCTCTGATATTCTTTCCTCTTGACTGCTTGTAACTATCCTATGTGGTTTGTTAAGGCCCATACTTCTAGACAGTTTCTCAGGATAAATTCTTTTAACTACAGCTCAGCTTACCCATTGAGTTTAATTTTACTCATCCCATTCTCAGACTTAAGCTTATTTTTGAATTCTAAAGGCAACATACTCTAGTTCTTTCTGTGAACTTCTACACTTCTGATGACTATATCATTCTACTTAGCACTTGGTATTATTCTATGCCATTTTGTTGGTTATTGGTTCTGAACAAGTAAACACTTATCTCCTTGATTTTATTGTAAACATACAGAGGCAAGGAGATCACTGGCACATCTTTGCTCTCCTACAGGGACTAGTAGACCTGGGCACCAAAGAAGGATTTTTTTTTTATTTATTTATTTTTAGTTGAAGGATAACTGCTTTACAATATTGGCTTGATTTCTGCCATACACCTTTAATAAACACTCAGACTTAGGTTTTTCCTTTAAGATGGGACATGCTGAGACCATTGGCAAACAGCTCTGGACAAGAGAAGCCATTCCAAAAATAAATAAATAAATCAGATTATGTGAGCATCTCCTTCCTGCACCCCTTTCTCTGTTTACTGCCCCTGCTTCATCAGTCTTTATCCTCACCTACATAATTTGGAGCATAAGGTTCAGTATGCAACCCTGGCTACACACCACAATTTTACTTCTTTGGTCTTAGCCTAAATCTGGTATCTGTTTGTTTCTTGTAGATACTTGCTTTTCTCTGTTGTTATTCTGCCAAGATCTGAATCACACAAGCCATGATACCATTTGTTAACTAAATAGTGAAAATTTAGCAGCTGTGGCTGAATCAAGTTCATCTCTTTATTGCCTGGTATCATTACTTGCACACATTGCAGTTCTCCACAAACATGATTGAATAAGTGAGGAAATGAATGAACAAGAGAATGATTACACCTCTTGTCCTGAGCACTAAAGATACTGATTACAATTTCCTTAAGATAAGGTTTTTGGGTCCTGAAATCAACATGATCTCAGACAGACACACACACACACAACACACCAGGTTGTCATTCTAAATCATCATTACAATGCTCACTGGTCCCCTCATCCTCATCTTTTTCCTATATCATCTTCCACAGCTGCATCCCTGACCTGCTCTCTAAAAATTTAGCTTACAACTATATGTGATCAGTGAGTCTGATCACCCCTTATTCCATTGTATGTAAAATAGGATTGATAATAATATCTTACTTTAATTTTTAAGGCTAAATGAAAATACTTCAAAAATCAGTGAACTCAGTACCTGGCACATTTTAAGTGCTCAAAAGATATTGCCAATTCTTTTATTTTTATTACTATATTATTACCTACTTTATAGATGGAGCTACAGTCTTAAATCCAATAAAATTTTAAAAATCATTTATAATCCTTCCTAAAGAAGTTCTATTCCACTACTACTTCTCAATTTCTGCCACTGTCCGTTAGACCTTAGCAATCGGCACCATGAACTGTGGTACCGGAGAAGGTTCCTGAGAGTCCCTTCAACTGCAAGGAGATCAAACCAGCCAATCCTAAAAGAAACCAGTCCTGAATGTTCATTGGAAAGACTAATGCTGAAGCTGAAGCTCCAATATTTTGGCCCCCTGATGCAAAGAACTGAATCCTAAGAAAAGATCCTCATGCTGGGAAAGATTCAAGGCAGCAGAAGAGGGGACAACAGAGGATGAGATGGTTGGATGGCCTCGCCAACTCATTGGACATGAGTCTGAGCAAGCTCCGGGAGTAGGTGATGGACAGGGAAGCCCCGTGTTCTACAATCCGTGGGGTGGCAAAGAGTTGGACTGAGCAACTGAACTGAATTGAACTTGATGTCTTCTACAGTTTTTATTTTCTTATCTCACAATCCTGTCTTGTCTGGTTTTTCTAGCTGCAGGCTCTATTCCCTTTGGTATATGCTGATATTAGATCTAAAGGAATTTTCCTAAAATACCACTCTGATGATATAATTCTCATCCTTAGAAAACTTTCATGGCTCCTCACTTATAATAGAAAAAGTTCAAACTCCTTAAATTCCCAGTCTCTCCATTATAAGGCTCTGATGTTCCCCATCTATCATCAATGACTCCCGTAAATATTCCACAATTACAAGAAAATGGAGTTGCCTTTAACTCCTGCACAGATTCTGGCATCGTCTTTCCCCTGTCTGAGTTTATAACTGAGAGTGGGATCCAGTTGCTCACTGCTCAAAAGCAAGTAAAGAGGCCAGGTAGAAAGGAAAGTTTGCTTTATTTTATTTTCATTTTATTTATTTACTTAAATTGGAAAATAATTGCTTTGCAATGTTCTGTTTATTTCTGCCTTACAATAATGTAAATCAGTCATAACTATATATAGTTGAGCATCCCTTCCAATCACCCGCAACCCACCCCTCCAGATTGTCACAGAATGCCAGGTTGGGCTCCCTGTATTACATAGCAGCTTCCTGCTAGCTATTTATTTTACATATGGTATAAAATATCTTTATATATATAGTAAAGATATAGTAAAAATATCTTTTTTGTACTTTCTCAATTCGTTCCAATTTCTCTTTCCTCTACACTTCCCTGGTGGCTCAGACGTTAAAGCATCTGTCTACAATGTGGGAGACCCAGGTTCAAGCCCTGGGTTGGGAAGATCCCCTGGAGAAGGAAATGGCAACCCACTCCAGTACTATTGCCTGGAAAATCCCGTGGACAGAGGAGCCTGGTAGGCTCCAGTCTATGGGGTCGCAAAGAGTCGGACACGACTGAGCAACTTCACTTTCTCCTTCATCTACTATATGGACAAGTCCGTTCTCTACGTATGTGTCTCTATCCCTGCCCTGAAAGTATGTTCCTCAGTACCATTTTTATAGATTCCATATATTTGTGTCAATATATGCTCTTTGTTTTTCTCTTTCTGAGTTTCTTCACTGTGTATAAAGTGTGTGACTGTCTTCACTGTGTATAAAGCTCTAGCTTTATCCACATCAGTTCAACTGATTCATACTTGTTCTTTTTTATGTCTGAGTCATATTCTATCGTATGCATGTACCATTATTTGCTATTCATTCACCTGTGGATCAACATCTAGTTTCCTTCCATGTGCTGGCTATTGTAAATAGTGCTGCAATGAACATTGGGATACATGTGTTTTTTTCAATTATGGTTTCTTCAGGGTTTATGCTCAGTAGTGGGATTGCTGGGCTATATGGTAGTTTTATTCCTAGTTTTTTAAGGAATCTCCATACTGTTCTCCATAGTGGCTGTATCAATTTTCATTCCCACCAACAGTGCAAGAGAGTTCCCTTTCTCCATATCCTCTCCAGCATTTATTGTTTGTAGGCTTTTTTGATGATGGCCATTCTCGCCAATGTGAGGTGATGCCTCGTTGTAGTTTTGATTTGCATTTTTCTAATAATGAACGATGTTGAGCATCTTTTCATGTGTTTGTTGGCCATCTGTATGTCTTCTTTCGACAAATGTCTGTTTAGGCTTTCTGCCCATTTTTTGATTAGGTTGTTTGTCTTTCTGATATTGAGTCACATAAACTGCTGTATTAATATATTTTGATGATTAATCTTTTGTCAGTTGCTTCCTTTGCAATTATTTTCATCCACTCTGAAGGTTGTCTTTTTATCTTGTTTATAGTATCATGTACTGTGCAAAAGCTTTTAAATTTAATTATGCCCCTTTTGTTTATTTTTGTTTTTATTTTCATTACTTTAGGAGGTGGGTCAAAGATGAGATGATCTTGCTGAATTTATGTCAAAAAGTGTTCTGCCTATGCTTTCTTCTAAGAGTTTTATAGTTCCTGGACTTACATTTAAGTCTTTAACTCATCTTGAGTTTGTTTTTGTGTATAGTGTTAGGAAGTGTTCTAATTTCATTTTTTTACACATAGCTGTCCAGTTTTACCAGCATCAATTATTGAAGAGGCTGTCTTTTCTCCATTGTATATTTTTTCCTCCTTTGTCAAAGATAAGGTGCAAGAGTTTATCTTTGGGCCTTCTATTCTGTTCCTCTGGTCTATATTTCTGTTTTTGTGTCAGTATCATGCTGTCGTGATGACTGTGCCTTTGTAGTATAATCTAAAGTCAAGAAGCTTGATTCCTCCAGCTCTGTTTTCCTTTCACAAGATTGCTTTTGTTATTGACGGTCCTTTGTGGTTTCATACAAATTATATATTCTTTGTTATAGGTTTATGAAAAGTGTCATTGGTAATTTGACAGGAATTTGATTGAATTTGCAGATTGCTTTGAGTAGTATAGTCTTTTTCACAATATTCTTCCAATTCAAGAACATCATATATCTTTCCATCTCTTTGTGTCATCTTTGATTTCTTTTATTAGTTTCTTATTAGTTTTCTGTCTTTTTCAGTAGATTTTTTCCTAAGTATTTTATTTTCTCTTTGTTACAGTGGTAAATGGGATTGTTTCCTTCATTTCTCTTTCTGATTTTTCATTGTTAGTGCATAGGAATTCAAGGGATTTCTGTGCATTAATTTTATATCCTGAGACTTTACTGTATTCATCAACTAGCTCTAGTAGTTTTCTGGTGGCCTGATGTATGCATAGCATCATGTCATCTGCAAATAGTAAGAGTTTTACTTCTTCTTTTCCAATGTGGATTCATTTTATTTCTTATTCTTCTTTGATTTCTGTGGCTAGGACTTCCAAAACTATGTTAAGTAATAGTGGTAAGAATGGGCACCCTTGCCTTGTTCCTGATTTTAAAGGAAAGGTTTTCAGTTTTTCACTGTTGATAATAATGCTTGCTGTGGGTTTGTCATACATTGCCTTTATTATCTTGAGGTAGGTTCCTTCTATGAGTTTTTATCATAAATGGGTGTTGAATTTTGTCAAAAGCTTTCTCTGCATCTATTGAGATAATCATATGTTTTTTTTATTTTTCAATTTGTTAATATGGTGTATCACATTGATTGATTTGCTTATATTGAAGAATCCTAGCATCCCTGGGATAAACTCCACTTGATTATGGTATATGATCCTTTTAATGTGTTGTTGAATTCTGTTTGCTAGAATTTTGTTGAGGATTTTTCACCCATGTTCATCAGTGATATTGGCCTTTGATTTTCTTCCTTTGTGATATCTTTGCCTAGTTTTGGTATCAACGTGGTGGTGGCCTTGTAGGATGAATTTGGGAGTAGTCCTCCCCGTGCAGTCTTTTGGAAGAGTTTGAGCAGGATGAATGTTACCTCTTCTCTAAAGTTTGATAGAATTTATGAAGCCATCTGGACCTGGACTTCTGCTTGTTGAAAGGTTTTTGGTCACAGTTTCAATTTCAGTGCTTTTATTAGCCTGTCCATAGTTTCTCTTTCTACATGTTCAGTCTTAGGAGGCTATACTTTTTGAAGAATTTGTCCATTTCTTCCAGATTGTCCTTTTCATTGGCACCCTGTTGCTTCTAGTAGTCTCTTAGAATCGTATTTCTGCATTGTCTATTGTAACTTCTCCTTTTTCATTTCTCATTTTATTGATTTGAGTATTGTTTTTTCTGTGATGAGTCTGGCTAATGGTTTAGTTTGTCAATTTTGTTAAGAACCAGCTTTTAATTTTATTTATCTTTGCTATTGTTTTCTTTATTTCTTTTTCATTTATTTCTGCTCTGAAATTTATAATTTATTTCCTTCTACTAACTGTGGGGGTTATTTGCTCTTTTTCTAGCTGCTTTAGGTGTAGGGTTAAGTTGTTTATTTGATGTTTTTCTCATTTCTTGATGTAGGTTTGTATTGTTATCAACTTCCCTCTTAGCACTGCTTTTGCTGCATCCCATATTTTGGGTTGTTGTGTTTTCATTGTCATTTGTTTCTAGGTATTTTTAAATTTCCTCATTGATTTCTTCAGTGACCTCTTGGTTATTAAGAAGTGTATTATTTAGGCTCCATGTGTTTGCACTTTTTATAGTTTTTCCTATAATTGATATCTAATCTCATAGCATTGTGGTCAGAAAAATATGCTTGATACAATTTCCATTTTCTTAAATTTACCAAGGCTTGATTTGTGACCCATGATGTGATCTATACTGGGGAATGTTACAGGTGCAATTAAGAAAAAAAGGTGTATTCTGCTGCTTTTGGATGAAATGTCCTATAGGTATCAATTAAGTCCGTTTGGTCTGATGTATTATTTAAGGTTTGTGTTTCCTTACTAATCTTCAGTTCCTGGGTCGGTTTGTTCCCATTTCCTTGCAGCCAATTCTGTGAATTATGGCAGCTTATATCATGGCTATGGTCTGGTCATCATGTAGTTAAATTCTTCCAGCTAGTGGGTGTTCAGTATCTGCAAAACAGCTCAGAGGATATGGCTCAGAATATTATCTATAGCCCTTGAGAAGGAACCAATGATCCTTGACTATGCTTAATGACTACATTATTGTTATCATTTGATCTCCTTTATTTTTCATTGTTTCTGCATATTTTCACTTCTCTGATTAAACTTATTCTTTGGCTAAACTTTTTCCACAGGCAAAAGGTAGGGGGAGGACTTGGTAGGTAAGAACCATAGGGTCCTGCTCCATTTCAAATTGTTTATTCCCTTTCTATTTATCTAATATTATTTTTTCCCTCAATAAGCTTTTCTAGTCCACCACAGCCTGTATAAGCAATCTGTTTTACTTTAACACTTGTACTTAGTAAGTCCTAATTTGACCAGCATATATTACTTCTAGTGTTTTTCTTAATACAAAAAAATTCATGATTCATATCTTCATGAGAATATTAAGTTGAACATATTAAACTGACATTTACTAGGTCAAATTGGCTAAATACTGACAATGTCATATGTTTTAATACAAAAATGCAATTAAAAATACAAATCTAATTCTATTATCCCCACATATAGTGCTGCAGACACAGAATCTTTGTTTCTTTCCAGAAACATATTTTTTAAACTCACCAAACAATTTTTGCAGATTTTTTAGCCATATCATTGTTAGAGAGTTTAGGGACTGCTAATATTTCTTTTTCTTAACAACTTTTTTTAATCCAATCAAGAAATACATGTCTGTAGCATGCCTGAGTCCCTCTAGTCAACACATTATTCTTTGGTTCTGAATTCCCTCCTTAATTTCTCTGCTTCTGAGGCTCTGCAAAAATAAAACTTTCAGGTTTCTTAGTCTGTTCAGGCAGTTAAAAAATACCACAAATTGAATAGCTTATAAGCAACAAAAATTCATTTTGTACAACTCTGGAAGCTGAGAAGTCCAAGATCAAGTCTTGGTCACATTTAAAGGCTGTATCCTCACAGGGTGGAAAGTGGGAAGATATCTCTCTGGAGCCTCTTTTATAAAGATATTAATCACTTCTCAAAGGCCCCATCTCCTATATCATCTCAGTGGGCATTAGGATTTCAGTATATGAATTCAGAGGAACACAAACATTCAGACTGAATGTATGTTTCTTCTCAACATCATAGTTGTATACTTACAAGAGTAAAAAACCTAACGAAAGAAATATTAGATCAGACTACTGTATTCCCAACATGGAGAAAGGAGAAATACTGTCATAGCCTTTCCTTTCACTGTCAGCTCTTTGAGAATTGAGGATGACACATTCTGTTCCAAAAGGTAATACAACACTTTGTTCAATGAATTTTTCTGAATTGAAAAATTGAAGTCCTCACACCAGCTCTAGAACAAGATACCAAGTTAAAGGACTTCACTGTGTTTCACCTTATTAAATTCTTATCATTAATATGTTTTTGAATGGCATTCCTTGATTGTTCAGTTTTCAATTTTATCTCTACTATTTTCTATTCTTAAGTATGCTTATATGCTTATATGAGAAATTTATTTAGTTAATTGGGTTTTTTAAATAAATTTTCTGTATTTGTAGTGATTTTTCTGCATTATAATTGTTTTTTTGTTTGCTTGTTTTGTTTTTCCTTTTGGCTGTACAGCTTGGGTGATCTTAGTTCCTGGACCAGGGATCAAACCCAGGCTCCCTGCAGTGGAAGCGGGAAGTCCTAATCACTGGATCACCAAATAATTTTTCGTAATGTTTCTTTTAATACACTAAAGGGCAAGAACCATATTCAGCTCAGTTCAGTTCAGTCGCTCAGTCGAGTCCGACTCTTTGCGATCCCATGAACCGCAGCACACCAGGCCTCCCTGTCATCACCAACTCCCGGAGTTCACTCAAACTCACATCCATCGAGTTGGTGATGCCATCCAACCATCTCATCCTCTGGCGTCCCCTTCTCCTCCTGCCCCCAATCCCTCCCAGCATCAGAGTCTTTTTCAATGAGTCAACTCTTCACATGAGGTGGCCAAAGTACTGGAGTTTCAGCTTTAGCATCATTCCTTCCAAAGAACACCCAGGACTGATCTCCTTCAGAATGGACTGGTTGAATCTCCTTGCAGTCCAAGGGACTCTTAAGAGTCTTCTCCAACACCACAGCTCTATCACTGTTTCCACTGTTTCCCCATCTATTTCCCATGAAGTGATGGGACCAGATGCCATGATCTTTGTTTTCTGAATATTGAGCTTTAAGCCAACTTTTTCAGTCTCCTCTTTCACTTTCATCAAGAGGCTTTTTAGTTCCTCTTCACTTTCTGCCATAAGGGTGATGTCATCTGCATATCTGAGGTTATTGACATTTCTCCATATTTCTGCAAATTTAAAAGAGTTTTGTTTCAGGTTTCTAAAACTAATAAATGATATTTGCATATTTTTTGCTTTTAAATGTTATTTTCTTTTTATGAGACAATAATTTGTAGTACTTCTAACTATATGCTTTTAAGTTCTACATTCAAAAATCTAGTGATCTGAAACCTGTTAATGATAATTAAAACTAGCTAATTGAGCATTTATAATATGCCAGGCATTGTTCTAAATACTATAATATATATTTAACTTTTCTGAGTCCGAGATTTAGAGTGATTAATCATTAACTCAAGGCACTACAACTATTGTCATCATAGTTTGGATAGCTCTTCAAGTTCGAACCACCTGTACCTAACCATACACTATTCTAAACTTCTCGTGTTCTGAGGGCTCCTAAAGTCTATCTGGTTGCAAAATAAGTCTGTGGATTGTGCAGTTATCCTTGCATGATGTTACCGTAGGTTAGGCCTTTCCGACACCCTGTGCCAACAGAAACCATGGAACTGGGAGTTTCTGTTCCCATGGCCACACAGAGATCTAGTTAAAAATTGTTATGTCTGGCATCTCATGTAGATTTTGTAGACAGGAATAAAAAAACCTGGTGTGCTGGAAAGCATATTTTCATTTTAAAACACAGATGCATTTTGTGGGAATGGAAACTTCCCACGGTTTTTTAAGTTGGAACATGGAACAATTTTTTAAGATGGAACATGCAACTTCAAAGAAATGTCTTGCTCTTGGCCTACTCTCATCAAACCCCCTGGAGTTTCCAACCACTTCCTTTGCAGTTAGGAGAGTGGAAAAGTTTGAGATACACTCTTTGATCTATTTTAAAGTCTCTGCCATAATGCAATGACATTTGGCTCTTCAGAGCTAGTCAATTTCTTTTAGAGAAAAGAGAATATTTATGAAAGGAAAACCTCTGCAGGTAAATTGCGTACAATTAGCACCTTTTCTGAAGCTTTACAAGAGAAGCCCAATACAAAGATGTAGCTGTGTACAAAAAAAAAAAAAAAAAAAAAAAAGTTTCCTTCCATTGTATACAGAACAATCTATTTAAGCCTCAGGCTAAGCCAGAAATATATCATGCCAAGATGTTTTTAGCCCAGGCAGAGAAATTAATACCTGATCTAGTACTCATAGGTACAGGACAATCAAACACCTAGACAAGAGAAATGTCAGCAGTTACTCCTGGTTCTTCTTTCCAAGTGCTGTTAGCTGGTTTTATATAGGATGCTGTGCCAACAAAATATTCTGCCTTTGCTCCTGAGTGAGAAGGAGAATGGTGAGCAGCAGTAGGATAAAAGTGAAAGCTCAAGGGCTGATGAATCATATCCACTGAATGCTGGCCATGACAGTTGTTATTTGTCCTTCAGAGAGCTATTCTTTCTGAACTTAAATTTCCTTGCTTGTAAAATGTGTATGATGATAATAATACTTTATAAAGTAATTGGGAATATCTATAAGGAGAGTGAAAAAGTTGGCTTAAAGCTCAACATTCAGAAAACGAAAATCATGGCATCCGGTCCCATCACTTCATGGCAAATAGACGGGGAAACAGTGGAAACAGTGTCAGACTTTATTTTCTGGGCTCCAAAATGACTGCAGATGGTGACTGCAGCCATGAAATTAAAAGACACTTACTCCTTGGAAGGAAAGTTATGACCAACCTAGATAGCATATTCAAAAGCAGAGACATTGCTTTGCCAACAAAGGTTCGTCTAGTCAAGGCTATGGTTTTTCCTGTGGTCACGTATGGATGTGAGAGTTGGACTGTGAAGACGGCTGAGCACTGAAGAATCGATGCTTTTGAACTGTGGTGTTGGAGAAGACTCTTGAGAGTCCCTTGGACTGCAAGGAGATCCAACCAGTCCATTCTGAAGGAGATCAGCCCTGGGTGTTCTTTGGAAGGACTCATGCTAAAGCTGAAACTCCAGTACTTTGGCCACCTCATGCGAAGAGTTGACTCATTGGAAAAGACTCTGATACTGGGAGGGATTGGGGGCAGGAGGAGAAGGGGATGACAGAGGATGAGATGGCTGGATGGCATCACTGACTCAATGGACATGAGTCTGGGTGAACTCCGGGAGTTGGTGATGACAGGGAGGCCTGGCATGCTGCGATTCATGGCGTCGCAGAATCAGACACGACTGAGCGACTGAACTGAACTGAACTGAACTGATGAAGTACCTTGATCACAGCTAGGCATATATCCAGTTACCAGAAAAAGAAAAAAACAGCAACCATCACCGTCGTCATTAATTAGTTTTTAGTTCAGTTTTAAGCCAACTTTTTCACTCTCCTCTTTCACTTTCATCAAGAGGCTTTTTAGTTCCTCTTCACTTTCTGCCATAAGGGTGGTGTCATCTGCATATCTGAGGTTATTGATATTTCTCCTGGCAATCTTGATTCCAGCTTGTGTTTCTTCTAGCCCAGCGTTTCTCATGATGTACTCTGCATATAAGTTAAATAAGCAGGGTGACAATATACAGCCTTGACGTACTCCTTTTCCAATTTGGAACCAGTCTGTTGTTCCATGTCCAGTTCTAACTGTTGCTTCCTAACCTGCATATAGATTTCTCAAAAGGCAGATCAGGTGGTCTAGTATTCCCATCTCTTTCAGAATTTTCCACAGTTTATTGTCATCCACACAGTCAAATTAGAATTAGTCTATTAATTAGACTCTTAATCTATTAATTAGTCATTAATTAGAAGAGATTAAAGAAAACCACCACATCCTGCCCCTGCCAGGGCAGTCACCCAGTTTCTAGTCACTCTCCTTTTTTCTGTCTTCTACACAGAGAGTAAAATGATCTTTTAGCACTTTATCTTCCCATGTCACAATTATGCTCAAGATCACAAGATAGATTCCCAAGTCCAGAAGTATCAAAACTAGCACCTGAGTTTTGACCTTAAGACTCATTAGTTACTTCCTCCCCCAATACTTCTACCTCTTTCCTTATTTGTACCTTTTGAACTCAATGTTTCAGCTAATCAATTTTTTGTTTTGTCTTCTGTTTATGACTTATTGCTTCACTCTTTCTCTGGTGCACCTGAAATTCCAAAGTTCCTTTCTGCTACCTCTGTGAAAGTCACACCCTTTGGGAACAGGCTGGGTTGGAATCTATGCTTTGGTCCCTAGCAACTGTGAGACCATCCTATTTGATTTTCCTTTTTAGCCTTTAGTTTCCTAATACTAAAATGAGAATCACAGTATTAAATTCCGTAAGATTAGAGGACCTAAATGAGATAACATACATAAAATAACCAATAGGCACATAATAGGCACTTGGTGAAAGTTATATTTACTTTTATAACTATCAGGACAGTGCAAAATTCTTCTTCATTGTGAAGATATATGTCCTCATTATTCCAGTCATATGTGTAGCCTTCAGCAATAATGGACTCAACTTAAGGGTAGTACAAGATTTCCATGGATATTGAAGTTTGAATTTCAGCTCTAGAACTTATTTGCTATGTATAACCTTGGATGAGTTCCATTTCTCTAAATCTTAATTTCCACA
The DNA here is from genome assembly GCF_027580195.1 of Bos mutus. Taxonomy (NCBI): domain Eukaryota; kingdom Metazoa; phylum Chordata; class Mammalia; order Artiodactyla; family Bovidae; genus Bos; species Bos mutus. The sequence continues at coordinate 6,404,766 of NC_091619.1, read as the reverse complement.
TTTGTTAAAAAATCACAAATCACATACATGTGGTGTGAAAATTAAATAATATAATGCATATAATCACAGCATACTATTTAGAAATATATTAAAAATGTGTGTGTGTGTTAGTCACATAGCTGTGTCTGACTTTTTGCAACCCCAGGGACTGTAGCCTGCCAGGCTCCTCTGTCCATGGAATTCTCCAGGAAAGAATACTAGAGTGGGTTTCCATTTCCTCCTCCAGGGGATCTTCCTGATCCAGGGATTGGACCCACGTCTCCTGCATTGCAGCCAGATTCTTTACTATCTGAGTCACAAGGGAAAATAGTGCCTACCAATCGTTAATTTTTCCCTAGGATTTATTCACTACAGGTATATTCTGTGGATTTCCCTGGTGGCTCAGCAGTAAAGAATCAGCCTGCAATGAAGAAGCTGCAGGAGACGCAGGTTCAATCCCTAGGTTGGGAAGATCCCCTGGAGGAGGGCATGGCAACCCAGTCCAGGATTCTTGCCTGGAGAATCCCATGGACAGAGGAGCCTGAAAAGCTAGAGTCCATTGGGTCACAAAGAATCAGACATGACTGACATAATTTAGAATGCATGCACATATATATTCTGTGCTTACAGCTGATCTTTTTAAAAGTATGGGGTTTTATTTTATAATTTTAGCACAATTTTAATATTCTTATAAGTGAAGTCCCCACGTTTTATGGTAATTCTTATGGATAAAGAGGATGTATTCCATTGGAAAGGCTTGTTGCAGATTTAGAACTAAGTATGTACTGCCTGCATTGCAGGAGACCCAGGTTCAATTCCTGGGTCAGGAAGATCCCCTGGAGAAGGGCATGGCAACCCACTCCAGTATTCTTTCCTGGAGAATCCCATGGACAGAGGAGCCTGGTGGGCTATAGTCCATGGGGTCGCAAGAGTCAGACACAACTTAGCGACTCAACCACCACCACCATGTAATCAAATAATACTAGAAGAGAAAGCTTATAGAAAAGCCTGGACAATGGTCCCAAAAGAAAAAGCAAGAAGAGATAGGCTTCCTTTCAGAAGAGATAGGTTGAGGATCCTTGTCCTCCCAGACCAGGGGTAATTGCTCTCAGGTTCCTCCTATCAAAATCCTATGACAATATGGACTTTCTCTTCCAATGCCATGCTTCTTCAATGCCCAGGCCTTTTCCTCCACAGTTGGAACTCAGATAAATGTAGAAGCTTCTGTTTCAGCCTAATTGTGTTCATGAGACCTCCACCTGCCTGTTCATGTTGGGAGGATTGATCATAGGAACTGGACTGAGATGCCTTCTTGGAAAAACCCAACCTAAGTCAAACTCCAAGAGCATAGCTCAAATCCTGGGTTAGGGGAGAGCAATGACTGAGTGACACCTACATGGGGCTGATCTATAGCAAAACAAATATGGAGACCTTTTTTCTTTTTCAATAAGCATTTCTTTAGTAACCCTTTATGCAAAGATGATAACTTAATAAAATCTGAAAATGAGGTTATTGTCACAACAGGCTTACATTCTAACAATCAGAAGATCTAAATTCAGAGTCTCATTTCTCCTTCTGAATTGGAGTATATCCCTTAACTTTTCATGGATCTTAACTTCTTCCTCTGTCAAAAGAGAGGGCTCAGCTGGATGGTTTTGAGTCTCTCCCAAGTCCAGTGTTATCTGGCCATAGTCTCTAACCCAGACAGATTAAGGGTAGCTACAGATCCACAGATCCTGGTTGTGGAAATCATGGCCCTGTGGCATGACTCACATTTGCTCTGTGCATTTCTTATCTTGGCTACTTTGGTCTTCCATGATTTTCCTACTCTCATGTTTGGATTTGGAGGCTATGCCTTCTGTATTTGTACATGCTGATGACAAATGTGACTGTTGTGTCACCAGAACCCACTACCTTGCCACGCACCTACGGTTGCTAGTGACACTGAAACAGCTCTGATTAAACCACCTCTGCTCCTGCTACATTCATGGGCAGCACTTTGTGCTACTTTGAAGGTCCAGGCGCCTGTACTCCTCATACCGTGAGGCCCCAATGCACCACAGAGATTTTAGGAAAACAGCTCTTTCACCCATACTTGTGTTATATCGTAAAACTAAGGCATGGGTCTTTGTGAGCTGGAGTGATTTGCAACCTCCACCTCTCAGAGTCATGCCTCTCTCCTGCCCTGGCTGACTGGGTCTCGAACAAGAAGTGGGAAACACTACTCTCTTCCCTTAGGATTAGTTCTATCTAACGTCTGTTTCATGAAGGCTACTGAGTCTTTTGTTGAATAGGGCTCTTCCACAGCCCCACCTCATCATCACAGCTTATCTAAACACTTAATGTAATGTAATGATGATTACAAATTAGATTCAAGCAGAGACTCCTCTCCCCTCATATGATTATATAAAATTGAGGCTGGATAATTTGAGCATGGGAAGCAAAAACTGAGCCTGGTTGGAGGCAGTTCATTATGATAAAATATACATACAGATGGGAGTACTCCTCCATGTATTAAAAAGACTAGGATTCATAGCCTATCTATGTTAGGTGAGATGAAAAGAGAGAAGGAAGAAAGGAAGGAAGAAAGAGAGGGAGGGCAGGAGGAATGAAGGGAAGGGAAGGAGGGAGAAAGGAAGGGAGGAAGGAAGTCTTTTTCTTCTCTCTTTTGCCATTCTATTGTATTCCTTCTCTTCCACTTTTATCTCTCTCTTGGGATGACTAAAGAGCCATAGCTTGCCGGTTAATAATTATTTTCTTCTGGAATTCCAAACCATCACAATTTATTTTACTAGACACTTCTAAGTGAGAGAACAAACCAATTAGCCTTTCATCAATGTTGGTACCACTAGGTAAGTTAAGGCCTCTATTTGTTCTGAGCTTCTAATCTCATTAGGATTTACCTTCTCAGGGCTAAGAGTGTTCACTAAGATCAAAGAACAGTTTATCTGATTACTCTTTTCTAAGTAGTCTCCTGTTTAGTGTAAATTCCTGATGCCCTCATCCCAGGAGTGCCAGATAATGCCCCTGAGTCTATAGGTTAATGTGATTCTTAACAAGCTTCTCACATTTTAGCTCTTCATCTCCATGTTCACCTCTGCTTATTCCCAACATAACTCCAAAGGACCACACACACACAAATACACATATTGTACATACAATACATAAGCACATACATATAAATTATCATGTGTAAAATCTCGTGGTGTAATCTGTACTTGTTATTAGAGTTCAAAGAAGAGACTTATCTGGAATACAGGGAAAAGAGGGAGAAGAAGATGCTTCCGGACAGTGTGTTCAAGAAACGTGTGTTAGCAAAGACAGTTAAGGCTGGAGGGTAGATGTGAGAAGTGGAAAGGCCTTTATTGCTTCATAAAAGTTTGACTCAGGACAGGGGTTCGACTCAAGGAGCAACACAGTGCAATTATATTCAGGAGACAGATAGAAAATAACTGCATTAAATCAATTCTGTCATAAAGAAGTCCTGAATTAGAATTGCAACATGAACACAGGGGAGACATGTTATAAATAACCAAGAAAACAGAAGAAACAGAAAAAGGGGTAAATAACAGATATCTCCACTGTGTGCAGTCTGGTACTTTTTCTGAAACCAAGTGTCCTCTGAGGGGACACATGATAGACATTCTTGTCTTCTCCCAGTGAAGAGGGGGTCTTGATTTTTAGCTACACACATGACCCAGAAGAATATATTAATAGAGTACACTCCCCAGCCCTCATGGCCCCTCAGTTCAGTTCAGTTGCTCAGTCGTGTCCGACTCTTTGCAATCCCATGAATCGCAGCACGCCAGGCCTCCCTGTCCATCACCAACTCCCAGAGTTCACTCAGACTCACGTCCATCGAGTCAGTGATACCATCCAGCCATCTCATCCTCTGTTGTCCCCTTCTCCTCCTGCCCCCAGTCAAGGGCCATATAACTAAGTTTTAGCCGATAGAATGGAAGTGTAAGTGATGGAGCAAGTTCCAGATCCTGCCCTTAGAAGTAAGGATCCTGCCCTCTGCTTCCATTTCCTCCTGTGGAATGGGATGTGGTGGAGGGCCATCATGGAGTGTGAGAAAAGAGCTACACCCCAGGAATGTCAGAGTAACTGAAAGAGGAACCTTGGACCCCTATTTTTCTCAGAATGGAGCCAACATACTAGCTCAAAGGTTTAAGACTGAGAAAACTAATTTTATTTCAACCACTGGGATTTTATATCTCTGTTTGTATTGTTGAATCTATAGACTAACTTTTCTATCTTATGCCCATGAAACCTTCCAAAAGCTTTAACTTAATATAAAAATAACAAATATTTTGAAAACAAGGAAATTTTATACACCAGGAATTATCCCAGAGATACCACTATCTTATTTTGAAAACAGTCTTGAAAAAGTAATAGTTGGTAAGCCTCAAAATGCTCATCATCCCCCAAGTGCCAGCTTTTCAGCCATCAGTGGATATCAAAGCTTCAGATAAGGAGAAAGTTGCTTTTTTTAACAAAGAGTAAAGAATCTGGAGTTCTTGGAGGCTAACTCAAGAGAGATAGGATGGGAACAAAGATAAAAGAGATAAAAGAATAAAAAAGACAGAATTGTGCAATGCAATGCCCTCTCCGTGATTTCTCCAAAAGTGTGATAAATCCAAGAATGTCTGATATAAGTGCCCTTTTGCAGATAAACCTATTCAGAGACTGAGTGTCAAGTCTAGACTAATGCAAAATGAAGCAAACAAAGCTTTAGGGGGGAAAAAAGGCAGGAAGCAGAAATAAATATGAGAGTATAAAGCCCTAGGTATTTACAGAAATCTTGGGAAGAGGATTATGTATTTCCACAGTCTATGGATAAAAGCAACACCATCTGGATTTCTCAGAACTGGCCTTCCCAGCAGATTTCTGGGTAAGTCTTCAAGAGTAAGTTCCTGTTATTATCACTGATCAAAATAAGAAAAGTAGGTTGGGGTTTGGTTCTGAAGCAACACGATGTAAAATCCAAATAGAAATGTCTCAGACACAAATGAAACTGAAGAATTGGCACTTGAGTGAATGAATCTATAAACCAGGTTTTTAAACATTGGCACTATCAACACAACATTTCATGCAAAGATGGGCTCGAAAAGGACAGAAATGGTATGGACCTAACAGAAGCAGAAGATATTAAGAAGAGGTGGCAAGAATACACAGAAGAACTGTACAAAAAAGATCTTCATGACCAAGATAATCACGATGGTGTGATCACTCACCTAGAGCCGACATCCCGGAATGTGAAGTCAAGTGGGCCTTAGAAAGCATCACTACGAACAAAGCTAGTGGAGGTGATGGAATTCCAGTGGAGCTATTTCAAATCCTGAAAGATGATGCTGTGAAAGTGCTGCACTCAATATGTCAGCACATTTGGAAAACTCAGCAGTGGCCACAGCACTGGAAAAGATGAGTTTTCATTCAAATTTCAAATAAAAGCAAAGCCAAAGAATGCTCAAACTACTGCACAATTGCACTCATCTCACATGCTAGAAAAGTAATGCTCAAAATTCTCCAAGCCAAGCTTCAGCAATATGTGAACCGTGAATTTCCAGGTGTTCAAGCTGGTTTTAGAAAAAGCAGAGGAACCAGAGATCAAATTGCCAACATCCTCTGGATCATTGAAAAAGCAAAAGAGTTCGAGAAAAACATCTATTTCTGCTTCATTGACTATGCCAAAGCCTTTGACTGTGTGGATCACAATAAACTGTGGAAAATTCTGAAAGAGATGGGAATACCAGACCACTTGACCTGCCTCTTGAGAAACCTATATGCAGGTCAGGAAGCAACAGTTAGAACTGGACATGGAACAACAGACTGGTTCCAAATAGGAAAAGGAATACGTCAAGGCTGTATATTGTCATCCTGCTTATTTAACTTATATGCAGAGTACATCATGAGAAATGCTGGACTGGAAGAAGCACAAGCTCAAGATTGCCGGAAGAAATATCAATAACCTCAGATATGCAGATGACACCACCCTTATGGCAGAAAGTGAAGAGGAACTCAAAAGCCTCTTGATGAAAGTGAAAGAGGAGAGTGAAAAAGTTGGCTTAAAGCTCAACATTCAGAAAACGAAGATCATGGCATCTGGTCCCATCACTTCATGGGAAATAGATGGGGAAACAGTGGAAACAGTGTCAGACTTTATTTTGGGGGGCTCCAAAATCACTGCAGATGGTGATTACAGCCATGAAATTAAAAGATGCTTACACGTTGGAAGGTAAATTATGACCAACCTGGACAGCATATTAAAAAGCAGAGATATTACTTTGCCAACAAAGGTCCATCTAGTCAAGGCTATGAAGAAAGCTGAGCGCTGAAGAATTGATGCTTTTGAACTGTGGTGTTGGAGAAGACTCTTGAGAGTCCCTTGGACTGCAAGGAGATCCAACCAGTCCATTCTAAAGGAGATCAGCCCTGTGTGTTCTTTGGAAGGACTGATGCTAAAGCTGAAACTCCAATACTTTGGCCACCTCATGTGAAGAGTTGACTCATTGGAAAAGACTCTGATGCTGGGAGGGATTGTGGGCAGGAGGAGAAGGGGACGACAGAGGATGAGATGGCTGGATGGCATCACCGACTCGATGGACATGAGTTTGAGTAAACTCCAGGAGCTGGTGATGGACCTGGCGTGCTGCAGTTCATGGGGTCACAAAGAGTCGGACATGACTGAGAGACTGAACTGAACTGAACTATCGACACTTTGAGCTAAATAACTCTTTGTTGTTGGGGGCTGTTGTGTGTCTTGTATTATGTTCAGCAGCATCTCTGGTCACTACCCACTACCAGTAGCCATACACACACACACCCAAGCTGCCATGTGACAATCAAAAATGTCACCAAGTGTAGCAAAATGTCCCCCAGGAGGCAAAATCACACTCAGATGAAAATCACTGCTATATAGATTGATGGGTCACCAATATAAAGATCATTTTTAAAAGTGGAACTAACTTTGGTTCATTGGAGGAAAGGACAGACATTTAACCTTGGAGACGTCTCAAGAATAACCAGCCCTCCAAAAGGGCTCTATATTACTTAGAGACCACACCAGGAGATTTATTGCTTACCATTCTTCCATCTGGGGATTCCCAGGTGGTGCTAGTGGTAAAGAAACTGCCTGCCAATGCAGGAGACATAAGAGACATCAGTTTGATCCCTAGGTGGGGAAGATCCCCTTGAGGAGGGCATGCAACCCACTCCAGTATTCTTGCCTGGAGAAGCCCATGGACAGAGAAGCTTAGTGAGCCATGGTTCACAGGGTCACAGAGAGTCAGACGTGACTGAAACAACTTGGCACACACACACAGTCTTCCATGCGAAGAAGGGAGAAACGTGAGAGAGAGAGAAGCAATAGGACACAGGTGATTAAACAGAAGGGACAAAGAACAGGGCTGTATTCTACCTGCATCAGTTCCTTATCCAGCCAACTCTACCTGTTTACATCTCTTGTTTGTCTTTCTAGAACCCATCGCCAAACCTATATAAGGTCTTCCTGCCATGTACTTGAATACATTTTCCCTTTAATAGAGACATTACTTCATTCTATGGCACCTGCTTATGTAATTATATGTCATCTAGATCCATGAGAGGAGAAAGCATACCCACCTTACTTACCACTGTATGCCTAACACCTAGCATATGCCTAGGACTTCGTAGATGTTCAAAAATCAATTTTGAATGAATAAATGTACAAATCAACAACAAAATAAACCGATCTAATAAGATAGACTTTACCACCTTCACCTTATAGGTAAGAAAACTAAAACTCATAAAGGTTAAGTGACTTTTTTGTCTAGGGTAAGGCAAATTACTAGTCAATAGCAAAATATGATGGAAACCCGATTTTGTCTGATTCTAAATTCCATGTCTTTTCCTTGCCACATCACATATGCCCCAGTTGTATAATGGCATTTTGAGCATCTCCATGGCTGTCTGTACTGCATAACTCCAGGAGATACAATTATCGAATACACCATGAGTGGTGTCCCTGAAGAAGTGTAATTCTGGAAACCCTGGGGCACTTGCTTTTAAAACCTCCAATACTAGAAAGCATATTAAAGAGCAGAGATATTACTTTGTCAACAAAGGTCTGTCTAGTCAAGGCTATGGTTTTTCCAGTGGTCATGTATGGATATGAGAGTTGGACTGTGAAGAAAGCTGAGCACCCAAGAACTGATGCTTTTGAACTGTGGAGTTGGAGAAGACTCTTGAGAGTCCCTTGGACTGCAAGGAGATCCAACCAGTCCATTCTGAAGGAGATCAGTGCTGGGTGTTCATTGGAAGGACTCATGCTAAAGCTGAAACTCCAATACTTTGGCCACCTGATGCAAAGAGTTGAGTCATTGGAAAAGACTCTGATGCTGGGAGGGATTGGGGGCAGGAGGAGAAGGGGACGACAGAGGATGAGATGGCTGGATGGCATCACCGACTCGATGGATGTGAGTTTGGGTAGATTCCAGGAGTTGGTGATGGACAGGGAGGCCTGGCATGCTGCGATTCATGGGGTCACAAAAGTCAGACACAACTGAGCAACTGAACTGAATTGAACAGGTGTTATCTCTGTTCCTAAGAATCTAGGTCATATCAAGTTCGGCTCTGCCATCCAAATATGATTCCCATTCCAATTAAAATTCTGTATCTATACACAGCTGAGTCCTTTCAGTGTTTCCTCTTCCCTGAAACGTCCTCCTAATGGAAAATTGGGTTGAGAAGTAGCAAACAAAGTACAAGCAGTCTCTGATTAACTATTTTCCCAAAAGTTATTTAAATACGTTGTGGGAATTTAGCATATACTTTTTTCTATTTGAAAAAAAAAAAATGTTATAAAGAGTAGACAGGTTTCCAGGTTAGGCCACTGGAGAAAATCTAACAAAGTAAGCAATAAATTTCAATACTAGTAGTCTTTTTTCAGTTTCCTAGAAGTTGGAGTAAAGTAGCTTTGTTGTTGTTGTTCAACTGCTAAGTCATGTCCTACTCTTTGCGACCCCATGGACTGCAACATGCAAGGCTCCTCTGTCTTTCACTATTTCCTGGAGTTCGCTCAAGTTCATGTTCATTGAGTTGGGGACGCTGTCTAACCATCTCATCCTCTGCCTTCTCTTTCTCTTTTTGCCTTCAATCTTTCCCAGTATCAGGGTCTTTTCTAGTGAGTCAGCTCTTCACGTCAGGTGGCCAAATTATTGAAGATTCAGCATCAGTCCTTTAAATATACATTCAGAGTTTATTTCCTTTAGGATTGATGGTTTGATCTCCTTGCAATCCAAGAGACTCTCAAGAATCTTCTCCAGCACCACAATTCAAAAGCATCAATTCTCCAGTGCTCAGCTTTCTTTATGGTCCAACTCTCACATCCACACATGACTATGGGAAAAACCATAAGAGGCAGTGACCAAAACCATCCCAAAGAAAAAGAAATGCAGGAAGGCAAAGTGGTTATCTGAAGAGGCTTTACAAATACTTGAGAAAAGAAGAGAAATGAAAGGTGAGGGAAAAAAGGAAAGATATACCCAACTGAATGCAGAGTTACAGAAAATAGCAGAGAGACAAGAAAGCCTTCTTAAATGAACAGTGCAAAGAAATACAGGAAAACAATAGAATGAGAAAGAATAGAGATCTCTTCAAGAAAATAGGAGAGATCAAGGGAACATTTCATGCAAGAATGGGCACAATAAAGTATAGAAAGAGTTTGGACCTGACAGAAGCAAAAGAGATTAAGAAGAGGTGACAAGGATACACAGAAGAACTTTACAAAAAAGATCTTAATGACCTGGATAATCTCAATGGTGTGGTCACTCACCTAGAGCCAAAGATCCTGGAGCATGAAGTTAAATGGGTCTTAGGAAGAATTTCTACTAACAAAGTTAGTGAAGGTGATGGAATTCCAGCTGAGCCACTTAAAATCCTAAAGGATGATGCTTTTAAAGTGCTGCAGTCAATGTGCCAGTAAACTTGGAAAATTCACCAGTGGCCAAACAGGACTGGAAAAGGTCAGTTTTCATTCCGATCTCAAAGAATGGTAATGACAATGAATGTTCAAACGACTGTATAATTGTGCTCATTTCACATGCTAGTAAGATTATGCTCAAAATCCTTCAAGCTAGTCTTCAGCAGTACATGAACTGAGAACCACCAGATGTACAAGCTGATTTAGAAAAGGCAGAGGCACCAGAAATCAAATTGTCCACTTTATTGGATCATAGAGAAAGCAAAGCTGTTTCAAGAAAACATCTAATTCTGCTTCATTGACTACGCTAAAGCCTTTGACTGTGTGGAGCACAACAAACTGTAGAAAATTCTTGCTGCTGCTAAGTCGCTTCAGTCGTGTCCGACTCTGTGCAACCCCATGGACTGCAGCCTACCAGGCTTCTCCGTCCATGGGATTCTCCAGGCAAGAACACTGGAGTGGGTTGCCATTTCCTTCTCCAATGCATGAAAGTGGAAAGTGAAAGTGAAGTTGCTCAGTCGTGTCTGACTCCTAGCAACCCCATGGACTGCAGCCTACCAGGCTCCTCCATCCATGGGATTTTCCAGGCAACAGTACTGGAGTGGGGTGCCATTGCCTTCTCCCAGAAAATTCTTAAAGAAGCAGAAATACCGCACCACCTTACCTGTCTCCTGAGAAACCTGTAGGCAGGTCAAGAAGCAACAGTTAGAACTGGATATAAACAATGGACTGGTTCAAAGTTGGGAAAGGAGTACGATAAGGCTGTATATTGTCATCCTGCTTATTTAACTTCCATGCAGAGTACATCATGCAAAATGCGGGATGAATGATGCTCCAGCTGGAATCAAGATTGCCAGGAGAAATATTTACAACTTTAGATATGCAGATAATACTACTTAAATGGCAGAAAATAAAGAGGAACTGGAGAGTGAAAAAGTTGGCTTAAAGCTCAACATTCAGAAAACGAAAATCATGGCATCTGGTCCCACCACTTCATGGGAAATAGATGGGGAAACAGTGGAAACAGTGTCAGACTTTATTTTTCTGGGCTCCAAAATCACTACAAATGGTGACTGCAGTCATGAAATTAAAAGACTCTTACTCCTTGGAAGGAAAGTTGTGACCAACCTAGATGGCATATTCAAAAGCAGAGACATTACTTTGCCAGCAAAGGTCCGGCTAGTCAAGGCTGTGGTTTTTCCTGTGGTCATGTATGGATGTGAGAGTTGGACTGTGAAGAAGGCTGAGTGCCGAAGAATTGATGCTTTTAAACTATGGTGTTGGAGAAGACTCTTGAGAGTCCCTTGGACTGCAAGGAGATCCAACCAGTCCATTCTGAAGGAGATCAGCCCTGGGTGTTCTTTGGAGGGAATGATGCTAAAGCTGAAACTCCAGTACTTTGGCCACCTCATGCAAAGAGTTGACTCATTGGAAAAGACTCTGATACTGGGAGGGATTGGGGGCAGGAGGAGAAGGGGATGACAGAGGATGAGATGGCTGGATGGCATCACTGACTCGATGGACGTGAGTCTGAGTGAACTCCGGGAGTTGGTGATGGACAGGGAGGCCTGGCATGCTGCGATTCATGGGGTTGCAAAGAGTTGGACACGACTGAATGACTGATCTGATCTGAAACAGCCTCTTCATGAAGGTGAAAGAGGAGAGTGGAAAAGCTGGTTAATGCTTAACACTGAAAAAACTTAAGATCATGGCATCTGGCCCCATCACTTCATGGCAAATAGAAGGTGGAAAAGTTGAAGCAATGATAGACTTTATTTTCTTGGGCTCCACAATCACTGTGAATGGTGACTACAGCCATGAGATTCAAAGATGCTTACTCCTTGGAAGAAACAGAGATTCAAAGAATGGCATTGAAACATGTAAAATATCATGTATGAAACTTGGGTTCAAGAAAAGTGCACTGGGACGACCCAGAGGGATGGTATGGGGAGGGAGGAGGAGGAGGGTTCCAACCTTTTGAGGCAAAACAATATTTAATTTAAAAGGCTGACCTTCCTAAGACACTACTACCACTACTTCAGCTCATTATGTCTTATTAACATAAGAGGTTTTGCTAATCAGCATGATGAATTATAAAAATAGATTTTAATTGGTGAAAATAGTGATGGTTATTTCGCTTGTGTGCCTGTGTGTGTGCTAAGCCGCTTCAGTAGTGTCCAACTCTTTGCAACTCTATGTATTGTAGCCTGCCAGCTCCCCTGTCCATGGGATTTTCCCAGCAAGAATACTGGAGTGGGTTGCCATTCCCTTCTCCAGGGTATCTTCCCTACCCAAGGATCAATCGAAACTGTGTTTCTTGGTCTCTTACATCTCCCTCACTGGCAGAGGTGTTCTTTACCAGTAGTGCCACCTAGGAAGCCCTTTAGTTTGCTTGTGTGTGTGTGTGTTCTTAGTCGTTCAGTGGTGTCGGACTGTTGGCGACCACACAGACTGTAGCCTGCCAGGTTCCTCTGTCCATGGGGATTCTCTAGGCAAAAATATTGGAGTGGGCTGCCATGCCCTCCTCCAGGGGATCTTCCCAACCCTGGGGGGAACCCAGGTCTCCCACATCGCAGGCAGATTCTTTACTGTCTGAGCCACCAGGGAAGGCCTTAATAGATATTAAAACAAGTTGCTATAGAGGAAAATTGGTCCTCAACGCCTCTGGAATGTTTATAATATTATAGACAATATTATAAATATTATTTCCTTCACTTGTACAAAAAAGATGTATAAGAATTGAACAAGATCTGTGCCCTTAAGGACAGCGAAGTTTGCTCCCAAAATAATCCTATGTTGAGCCATTAGTCTGAAAAATTCTGATTATCTAATGCTGACTTTAATCTTGCTTCTAGAATGTTGCTGGTGCAGTCACATCATTCAAAAGAACAGATGCTGGATCCTGATTGAGCTTACAGAATAGATGTTATGAACTGGTGTGCCTTTTGCTAAATATACATTTATTTAATGCTGTGTATGTGGACATTTCAGACAGAATTTGGTCTATGTTTTTGCTTTCCTTATCAGATGATAGCAAGATTTTTTAAACATAGTTCATCTCAACCCCTGCTAACCATTCATGTCTACTATTCATAGCCAAATTGGCTCACATATGTAGCAATATGGAGAGTTTATGAATATTTCATGTTAGTCCTCACACCCCAGCTTCATAACACAACAGGCAGCACAAAGGGTTCAGAAAATGTATCATATTCACTCTCGTAGGCTGGAGAGTCATATGATACTTTGTAAGTCAAAGATTGGGGCTTCCCTGGTGGCTCAGTGATAAAGAATCTACCTGCCAATGCAGGAGACATAAGTTCAATTCCTGAGTCAGGAAGATCTCTTGGAGAAGGAATTGGCAACCCACTCCAGTATTCTTGACTGGGAAATCCCATGGACAGAGGAGCTTGGCGGGCTACAATCCATGTGGTCACAAATGTGTCAGACATAACTTAGTGACTAACCAACAATAAAGTCAAGGATTGTCTATAGAGACGCAGGTCACTGAGAAGCTTGAAAGGCAGAGGGTAGTGAGAGTTGGCTAAAGCTGATGATAGAGGCAGAAGGCAGACAACTGTGGTTGAATAAAGCTTGTTGAAAGATTCTTTCCCTATGAGGTAGAGGTAAGGGATGCTGCAAAACTGAAAGCTAAGAATACCAAGAAGGGTGGCTATTCAATATTACACTCCAGTCATGCACACAGCACTGTTGCCTCAGCCATCCCTGTGACAGAGATGTAGGTGCTGACTGCTCTGACAAAGAAGAGTAATACCAATGTGTTGTATTGGTGTGTTGTGCTTTCTAAACAACAAAGGATAGGAACGCATGTGCATGAGTGCATACATGCACACATACTATTGATGGTGACACTGGCAGACCATGTGCATGAGTTTGAGGCAAGTATATGTGGAAGCTTGGAGATCCCTTGTTGTTGAAAATTTACAACAAAGCAAAAGAGCTCAGCGCAGCTTTAAGCTAATGAATTAGCTACTTCTCCAGTCCTTGCTCCTGACCTCCATCATGGAAAGAATTTCGTATCCTGAGATATTTAGGAAAATAGAGCAGGTCTTTTCTCAGCTTGTGCAACTATTTCTGTTTTACCCTCCACAATATTTCAAACACTTTCCATGACAGCCTAGAATCAGAATCTCTGGGAAAAGGGGGGGAATGTGTACTAGTAAAAAATCCCACGTATGACTCAATCCAACAAAGTTTAAGAACCAGTGGCTTCTGTGTATGCCTGAAGATTTGCCTTTGATCCTCTTCGGAAAGACTTAGGACAAAAGTCAATCAAAAGTCAAGCATCCTTTTCCCCACAGAATAAAAATAAAGTCATGCATGGGTTGCAGAGTTTACAGGTGCAATTAGGGGCCTTTGCAGACACTTTCACTTGCTCCAGTAGAACCAGAGCAGCCACCATCGAGCACTTATTAATGGACAGGTGAAAATATGAAAGTTGAGAGAGAGGTAAGAGGAAGTAGGTGAGTGAAGTTTGGCAGCAAAAGGAAAACATACTATGCAGAAAAGTTGTAAAGATTTCTGCTTCCATAAAGCTGGGAGTTAAATTCACTTCTCATGGACACTCTGTTCCTTTGCCTGGCTGGGAGAATAACCCAAAGGGGCCCAATATATACATGAGTTTTAACAGAAATGTAACTTCACAGTATATGGATGAAGTCTGGAAAATACTGTTTATTCTAAATGGCTTGGTTTTTCAGAGCACTTTTTGAGCACTGCCTTCAAATATAAGTATTTAAGATCAACTATTTAGACAAATGGGGGCTTCACTGATAGCTCAGTTGGTAAAGAATCTGCCTGCAATGCAGGACACCCTGGTTCAATTCCTGGGTCAGGAAGATCCTCTGGAGAAGGAACACGCTACCAACTACAGTATTGTTGGGCTCCCTGGTGGCTCAGCTGGTAAAGAATCTGCCTGCAATGCAGAAGACCTGGGTTTGATCCCTGGGTTGGGAAGATCCCCTGGAAAAGGAACAGGCTACCCACTCCAGTATTCTGGCCTAAAGAATTCCATGGACTCTATAGTCCATGGGCTCACAAAGAGTTGGACATGACTGAGCAACTTTCACTTTTCATTTAGACAAATATTTAAGATCAACTATTTAGACAAGTATTTTGACTATTTTAGTCTACAGGACTGGAAAAGGTGAGTTTTCATTCCAATCCCAAAGAAGAGCAATGCCAAGGAATATTCAAACTACCACACAATTATGCTCATTTCACATGCTAGCAAGGTAATGCTCAAAATCCTTCAAGCTAGGCTTCAAAAGTACATGAGCTGAAAACATCCAGATGTACAAGCTAGATTTAGGAAAGACAGAGAAATCAGAGAACAAATAGCCAACATCCGCTGGATCATAGAAAAAGCAAGGAAATTCCAGAAAAGCTTCTACTTCTGCTTTATTGACCACACTAAAGCCTTTGATTGTGTGGATCACAGCAAACTGCGGAAAATTCTTAAAGAGATGAGAATACCAGACCACTTTACCTGCCTCCTAAGAAACTTGTATGCAGATCAAGAAACAACAGTTAGAACTGGACATGGAAAAACAGATTGGTTCCAAACTGAGAAAGAACTATGTCAAGCCTGTATATTGTTACATTGCTTATTTAACTTCTATGCAGAGTACATCATGGGCTGCCCTGGTAGCTCAGGTGGTAAAGAATCACCTGGAATGCAGGAGAACCCGGTTTGATTCCTGGCTCAGGAAGATTCCCTGGAGAAAGTATAGGCTATCCATTCCAATATTCTTGGGTTTCCCTGGTAGTTCAGACAGTAAAGAATCTGCCTGCAGCACAGGAGACCTGGGTTCAATCCCTGGTTTGGGAAGATCCCCTGGTGGGGCGCACGGCAACCCACTCCAGTATTCTTACCTGGAGAATCCCCATGGACTGTAGCCTACCAGGAGTTACAAAGAGTCAGACATGACTAAGTGACTAAGCACAGCACAGCACAGAGTACATCATGTGAAATGCTGTGCTGGATGAAGCACAGGCTGAAATCAAGTTCACCAGGAGAAATGTCAATAACCTCAGATATGCAGATGACACCTTATGGCAAAAAGTGAAGAGGAACTGAAGAGACTCTCAATGAAGGTGAAAGGGGAGAGTGCAAGAGCTGACTTAAAACTCAGCATTCACAAAACTAAGATCATGGCATCCAGTCCCATCACTTCATGGCAAATAGATGCAGAAAAAATGGAAACAGTGACAAACTTTCTTGGGCTTCAAAATCACTGCAGATGGTGACTGCAGCCAAAAATAAAAGACACCTGCTCCTTGGAAGAAAAGCTATGACAAACCTAGACAGCATATTAAAAGGCAGAGACATTACTTTGCCGACAAAGGTCCATATAATCAAAGCTATGATTTTTCTAGTAGTCATTTACAGATGTGAGAAAGCTGAGCACTGAAGAATTGATGCTTTTGAACTGTGGTGCTGGAGAAGATTCTTGAGAATCCCTTGGTCAGCAAGGAGATCAAACCAGTCAATCCTAAAGGAAATCAACCCCAACTATTCATTAGAAGGACTGATGCTGAAGCTCCAATACTTTGACCACCTAATGCAAAAAGCCGACACTGGAAAAAACTCTGATGCTGGGAAGGATTGAGGACAAGGAGAATGCCCTCAGAGGTGACAGAGGGTGAGATGGACTCAATGGACATGACTTTAAGCAAACTCCAGGAGATAGTGAAGGACACAAAAGCTTGATGTGCTGCAGTTCATGGGGTTGCAGAGAATCAGGCAGGACTGAGTGACTGAACAACAACATTCAGACAAATGAAATTTGTCTTCAAAATGTAAAATTAATTTCATTTTTTATAAGATCATATTCAGTAACACATCAAATTTTTACCACCAGTGAAATACAGAAGGCTATTTTTATGTAAGGGGAAAAGGCAGGAGCATAGACATTTTGCATGTTGACTCATTTTTACCAACTAGTCACACCACATTATCCAGGCTCTTACCAATAAGGAGGAACTCATGAGACAGAGACACACTGATAATTGATAGGAACTCCAGACATGATTGCAGGTAGCATGTGCACTTCAAAATGGCCCTTAGTGCAGGCAGAAGATGAAATGTATCCTAGGTAGAAGTTTATCTGGGGCCACAAAGGTAAGAAGAACAAGGAAGAGAGGAGGGAGGAGAAAGAGATGATCTGGCCTTTTGGTGTTCCTACAATTCTAAGTAAACTGTGGAGGACTAAGCTAAAAAGGAACAAGGAAATCAATCTGGAGTCTTGCATAGCACGTTCAGAGGCTTGAACATCAATGGTGGTGGTAGTGGTTTCGTCACTAAGTTATGTATTCACTCTTGGGATTCCCTGGACTGTAGCCCGCCAGGCTCCTCTGTCCATGGTACTATCCTGGCAAGAATACTGGAGTGGGTTGTCATATCCTTCTTCAGAAGATCTTCCTGACCCAGGGACTGAACCCAGGTCTCCTACATTACAGCCAGATTCTTTACCATTGAGCCACCAGGGGAGCCCTTGGACATCAATAGGCAGAGGGAAATTATGGGAAAGGTTTTAAGTAGGGAAATAGACAGGGTTTATGTTTTTGGTTGATTGTGTGGGTTGCATCTGTTCTGAACTCATGAGAAAAACATTTGGGTCATAAGAATCATAATATAGTCGATTTACTACTTAATGGACTATATAATTATGTGTGTGTGTGCACAAATGCACACATATGCATATATATATATATATAATTTAATATGTTATACAGCGCTTCGTAGTTTGTTAACACTGAGTAGCCCAAGGAGTCTGTGATGTACATAGGCATTAGTATCTCTGTTAAACAGATCAGAAAACTAAGCCTTAAGCGATTAATGACTTTCCAAGATTACATAAACAAAGAGGGCTGAAGTCAGGTCTATAAACCACTTCACTCCTGGTCTTGTATTTTTCTGTGACTCTATATTTTCAGTAGTGAAGTCTTCTAATACACTACTGAATCCTTTAAAATTTGTAGAATCAGGAAGGGGTGGGAAATCACCTTGTTTTATCTCAGGAAAGAAGTTGATGGGAACCCCGCTGAGTTTCTCTGGCTACAGAAGCAGAGTAAGCAGCGACCTCTATGCCTCCATGGCTTTGCACATGCTGTTCTTCTGTCTGGAATACTTTCCTTCCTCAAATATTTCCCTGTCCTCCTGCTGGCCTCACACATTGCACAGTTATCCCTTCTTCCAGGAAACCTTCCCAGATCTCCAATACTGGGAACATGCTCTTCTTCTGCATCCTAGTAATATTCAAGGGTCATGTTTATCATAGCATTTACACTGTATTGGAATTAGACTGTGAACTTCAAGGTAGGACATGTACCTCTTTTGTAGCCCTAATTCCTGGCACAAGGCTCAGAACATTCTAAGTACTCAAAAAGTGCTGGATGGAATTTGTTGAATAAATTTTCTGAGGAAGCTGCCTGCAACCTACCAAGGTTAGAAATGAAATCTATTGCTCTTGAGAAAAATCCTTGCACCTTGCACTAATCCTGTCTCTTGTAAACTCTAATCTCCTGTGCATGATTTATCACCAGAGCAACCTTCTGAAAGTGCTCTTTCCTTATCTCATAGAGCCATCATAAAAGCTAGTTTACTTTAAGCAAATGTCATTTATTTTCTCCTTCTATTTTTTCTCTTGCTATTTTTTCCTTCTATTTACTTATCTATGGGCAACAAGAAAAGAAAAACATCTGATCTCTATTTAGATATTTGATATACAGCATGTTTAGATAGTCACAGCTATAAATTGCTAGGTAGGCACAATTTGACTGTCTAAAACCTGTATTTTCTCTTTTGGATTCCATTATGGCAGAGAAAAGAAGAAGGAAACACACACACACATACCACAAATGGGTAAATTTAAAGGTTCACATTTGTATTATTTCCAAGGCAATGTTGGAGATCAACATCAGTCACTGAAATAAAAGCATCCTATACCAAGAAAACTGCAATCAGCAATCTTCAGAATTCAACCCAATCAGCTTTGGTTGAGTTGACCACTAACAGGCTATGTGAGCCTAGGTCAGGTGTATGTCTTTCCATGCCTCTGTTTTGTCTCTTGTAAAAGGAAGGATTGGGATTGGATGAGACCTTGAAAGATCTGATTTCACTTATTCCTCCCAGAAGGCATCCCAGTATGTCTGTACACTTTGCTCTTCTGCTGAGCCATTTGGTGAAATCTCATGTTGAGTGACCAGGCTCCAGTCCCATCTTTCTCGACCAGAGACACCTACTCCTAAACTGGAAATGCTCTGACACTGTTTATAATACAAATGTGCATCCAGCAATCTTCGCCTTTTCTTTACAAAACAGAACACGAATATTTCACAGGTAATCTAATTTATTGTGCATCCACCACTTCCTAATCATGGGTATGAACAGTTTAAGAAACACCTTTCCAAAGCTGCAAATCAAATTGATTATTGATTTTTTAAAAACAAAATATTCCTTGAAATAATATCTTAGTGTAATTAAAATGTTTGACTTTTCTAAATGAGTTTGCTTTGTGACATGTGATGTTCACACAATTATGTAGAGACACATGAAATGCAGTCTAGCACTGACTTCATGGAGTCCTCCAAAGTTTCCTAGGTCTTCCACTTACTCATCTAGAGCTGAATAGCTATAAAGCAACTGAAATGCCTTCCTTTGTGTCCACATCTTATTACTCAAAAATGTTCCTTGATCTCTCAGTTCTCATTCCACAGTCTGGTCTTAATTTACTTTCTAGATAGATCTTCCACTAACGCCTTCTCTTTCCAGTAATTTCAACAAACCTCCTATATTGCCCACTTTCCTTGCACACTCATCTTTGCTCACATACCACTCCTTCCACTCAAGTTATAGAGTGCTGTCTTATTCTGCAGACATTTAAACGGCATAATATATGTGACCACTCTTAGCTCTGTGCCTGGGACAATATGACAGGCTCTCAATAAATGCTAAGCCTTAATTTCCTCATTCAATTCTTTTGTGCTTATCTTATACTGTTGACCAACCTAGGCTCTGGGTACGCTAGGTAAATGAGAACAGAGTAGGTTACATAATTTGTGTAGGCCCTGTAGGCCCAGTCTAAAAAGAAAATTCAGGCTCTTAATTTTAAAATCAGTAGAAATTTTATGACAGTGACTGTGGAACATTACAAAAACAGGGCTCTTCTAATTATGGAGCCATATGTAACTGCAAGATCCTCTACCCACAAGGCTAGCTTTGAATACAACACAGGCTCTGATCCCATGGCTTCCCAGGTGGCGCCAGTGTTAAAGAACCTGCCTGTCGATGCAGGGATTGTGAGAAATGTGGGTTCAATCCCTGGGTTGGGAAGATCCCCTGAAGAGGGCACGGCAACCCACTCCAGTATTCTTGCCTGGAGAATCCCATGGACAGAGGAGCCTGGAAGTCTACTGTCAAAGGGTTGCACAGAGTCGGACATGACTGAAGTGACTTAGCACGCATACACTGACCCCAAGAAGCCCATTATGAGGGTGGATTTGGTCCGGTAAGTAAAAAAAAAAATTGCTATATAAGACAATATTTGCTATGAAATGTGTAAGCACAGAGTTCAGAGGGAACATGGCAATGAAGTACCTCTGGCAGCTCAGCTGGTAAAGAATCCTCCTGCAATGCAAGGGACCCTGGTTTCATTCCTGGGTCAGGAAGATCCCCTGGAGAAGGGATAGGCTACCCTCTCCAGTATTCTTGGGCTTTCCTGGTGGCTCAAATGTTAAAGAATCCACCTGCAATGTGGGAGACCTCGGTTCGATCCCAGGGTTGGGAAGATCCCCTGGCGGAGGGCATGGCAACCCACTCCAGTATTCATGCCTGGAGAATCCCCATGGACAGAGGAGCCTGGAAGGCTACACTCCATGGGGTTGCAAAGAGTCAGACAAGACTGAGCGACTAAGCATAGCACACAACCCCACTATAATAGGGATGGAGAGTACGAGTGAGTCAAGAAAATGTTATGGAAAAAGGCACTGCCTAAACTGAGTTTTGCAGTTCAAATCAAAGTTGGGAGGGCAAGAAAGAGAGACTAGTAACACAAGGGTAGCTCTGGAAATGACATGGCTCAGTGCAAAGAACATAAACTCAAAGAAACTGTCCAAATGATGCTCCTCTTTTTTTCACCAGGCCATGCAGCATGTGGGATCTTAGTTTCCTCACCAGGAATTGAATAGGCACCCCCTGCATTAGAAGTATGGAGACTTAACCACTGAACCTCCAGGGAAGTCCCCAAATCCTATCATCTTTTAAGGCAATGGCTTTCAAACATTTTTGGACCATGAATTACTATAAGAAATGCAGGTTTTGACCTAGTATACACACTGCAGCAAAAATGTCAGAAATTAATGCTGACTCTTCCATGTGCTGTTTCTTTTCTCTTTCATATTTTTAATAAACTTGCAACCACAATCTGAAGAACCTACTTTAAGAACTATCGCAATGTCACCTTCATGGCAAACTGCCTTAATGCATTCAGCCCTAAACCATCTGAACTATGGACCTTTTCTTTGGGTACTTTGCTTTCCAGTGACCATGACGTGCCATGCATCTCCTGTTCAACTATAACTTGAAGGCAACTTCAAAGGCTCTGCATGTGGGAGGGCCAGTAAATGCTTATTAAGCAGCAGTGCAAGCAATCCATTCTCTTCCTCAGTCCTGACAGGAGACATCCTTCTTAGGACCACCAATTCTTTGTCTTACTCTCATTCCCTACTATTTAACTAAATCTTCTTGCTCAAGAATTAAAGAAGAGTCCTTGGACTCAAGGTAAAAGTCCTCATCCTCGGTCCACTGGTCCATGACATCAAATCAGTCTGATTCTGCATCCTTCTCTCACTGTTTTTCTGTGAACCTAATACCAAATTCTGGTTAGAGTCCCAAGATTTCACTGTGCCAGAGCAGTCTCTCTACATATAAAACACATTTTCTTAAATTGAAGCATAATCTCTCTTGACTTGGAAAGTTTTTAAATGTTCCAAGAAATGTAATCCTACCTTTTTTTTGTAAGCAAGTTCCAGAAACTTTTGTATATATTTTTTATAATAAAACTCTGAAATCAATCTGTGAATCAAGTATCGTTACTATTTTAGTTTTTATTTTATAAACACACAGACTTAGAGTGTCTGATCCAAAGACCATGCTCTTTCTCTGATGCTAATCAAATTAAAATAGTGATAAGTTTTGTTGATTGATTCACACTTGACCAACAAAACAGCTGAAACTAGCAGTCCACAATGTGATGCTATGCATGAGTATAAATTTTTTTCAGAAGATTTGAAGCAAACGCCAGCTCTTATTCTCTGGATTCCTGTGAAGTCTGGCCCTCCTGCCTCCATCCCTAGCTTAGTATGCATGGCCTTGCTCTACTCTTTTGTCACAGGCCTTAGATATTTCCAAGCTTATGTTGGATAGGTCATGTCAGATCTAAAGGTTAGCCATCCTATTTCTGTCACCCCACATTTTTGCTTTGTGGAATTAGTCTGTTTTACTTCCCCTTTGGTGACAGGAGCATGAAAGAACTCCCCTGCTTTAGGAGTTATGTATAGGATTTAATGTAAGTTAAAATTAAGGCTGGGCTTCCCTAATGACTCAGATGTTAAAGAGTCCACCTGTAATGCAGGAGACCCAGGATCGATCCCTGGGTCAGGAAGATCCTATGGAGAAGGGAATGGCTACCCACTCCAGTATTCTTGCCTGGAGAATTCCATGGACAGAGGAGCCTGGCAGGCTAGAGGCCATGGGGTTGCATAGAGTTGGACACAACTGAGCAATGAACACTTTGACTTTCAAAATTAAGGCTAAATGTTTTCAGAGATTTTCCCTTAGCACACTGATTTACATTGATTTCTAGAGGAAGAAGGATCACTTTACATCACAGAACTGCCTGAAGTCGGCACACTGCCTGAATCTGAAGATGCATAGATACCTTTTCAATGTCTCTGCCACATTGAGATACTTGAAACAAAAGTATACCATAGTATAAACCCCAGAATAAGAAAAAATTATGGGCTTGAGATAATGTGAAACTCATTTCCAGTCTATTAACAAGAAAATGTGTGCCAGGAGGCAGTGTGGTGAAGTGAAGGAGACAGAATGAGAAGCAGAAGGCGTACGTTCACAGGGAACTCTGCTCAATGCTATGTGGCAGACTGGATAGGAGGGGCGTTTGGGGGAGAATGGATACATATATATGTACGGCTGGGTATCTCTGCTGTGTACCTGAAACTGTCAGTATTAATCAGTCTTACTGAAATATGAAATAAAAAGTTTAAAAAACAAATAAAATTAAAATTTAAAAAGAAGGCCTGGAATCAGCAGTTGCAGAATGAGATCTGATAGGTGAAAGTGCTTTCTGCACTATAAAAGCACCACCACCAGGAAGAACCATGACTTACTTTTGACTCTTGATACTTTCCAGGTGGCTCAGTGGTAAAGAAACTGCCTGCCAATGCAGGAGGCTCAGGAGATGCAGGTTAAATCCCCGGGTCGGGAAGATCCCCTGGAGATGGAAATGGCAATCCACTCCAGTATTCTTGCCTGGGAATCCCATGAACAGAGGAGCCTGGTGTGCTACAGCCCATGGGGTCACAAAGAGTCGGACACAACTTAGTGACTGAGCACACATACACACCGAATAGTAACTTGGGGAATCAGTTGGTTAGCTATCTCATTTTAGGAAGCTGAGCTTCCAAGAGGAGAGTTACCCAAAGGGTCAGTTGCCCACAGCCAAGCCAGGGCTGCAGCCTAGACCATCTGGTCAGGTTTCCCATGATGTACATCACCTCTAGGTGTTACTTATATGTAGCTCATATTTTCTAGGTGACGCCTTTTTCTATTAAACTAAGGATCCATGTTAAAGTAAAAATTGCAGTGCATTCAAACCCAGGAGAGATATCAGTAACCTCAGATATGCATATGAAAACATCCTCATAGCAGAAAGCAAAGAGGAACTAAAGAGCCTCTTGATGAAAGTGAAAGAGGAGAGTGAAAAACCTGGCTTAAAACTCAACATTCAAAAAACAAAGATGATGGAATCCAGTCCCATCACATCATGGCAAATAGATGGAGAAACAATAGAAACAGTGACAGACTTTATTTTCTTGAGCTCCAAAACCACTGCAGACGGTGACTGCACCATGAATTTAAGACACTTGCTCCTTGGAAGTAAAGCTATGACAAACCTAGACAGTGTAATAAAAAGCAGAGACATTACTTTGCCGACAAAGGCACGTCTAGTCAAGGCTATGGTTTTTCCTGTGGTCATGTATGGATGTGAGAGTTGCACCATAAAGAAGGCTAAGCACTGAAGAATTGATGCTTTTGAACTGTGGTGTTGGAGAAGACTCTCGAGAGTCCCTTGGACTGCAAGGAGATCCAACCAGTCAATCCTAAAGGAAATCAATCCTCAACATTCACTGGAAGGACTGATGAATCTCCAAAACTTTGGTAACCTGATGTGAACAGCCAACTGATTAGAAAAGACTCTGATTCTGGGAAAGACTGAAGGCAGGAGGAGAAGGGGATGACAGAGGATGTGATGGTTAGATGGCATTACTGACCATGAACATCAGTGTGAGCTACTCCTGGGAGATGGTGGAGGACAGGGAAGTCTGGCATGCTGCAGTCCATGGGGTCGCAAAGAATCAGACACGACTGAGTGACTGAACAACAACAATAGACCCATAAGCAGATATTTGGAATCTAATTCTGAGAACGTGATTTCAGCAAGTTCACTTATGGGCTTTCAGATGAGAGTCTCTGTCTATCTCCTCTGAGATGAAGGCTTACATGGACCCATGTCTTTGCTGGGTATTGTATAATTCTAGAGGTCCTCAAGGGCCTCCTTGCCAGTGCTCTAATAATGCCAACAATTCCAGATTTTTTCTTGCAGTCAGTGCCTTGCCTCAGCAGATAATACTTTCAGTGTTAGAACCTACAGGAAGACCAAAAGCAGTTTCTGCCACAGTTATTGCTTCCTCCATAGACAAATTCACACTAAACCCATAGGATGTATATTGGCAGACCCCACATGGAGCAAAGGCTAGCTTCCCAGGCAAGCAACCTGTGCTCATGCTCAGTAAGGCCCTGTGCTTGGCTTAATGCTCTGCTTTTGCCATCCTAATAGCCTTGATTATTTTTGATCAAGGGGTTCTCTGCATTTTTATTTTGCACTGGGCTCAACAAATTATGTAGATGGTCCTCATGGAGCTGACACTTTCACATATCCTGAAAATGCCATGTATAACCTCTGGCTTTCCCCACACCCTCCTGAAAACAACTCCTTATGTATGGGTTCAGGTGGGGGTAGGGTAATTACACAAAATTCTCACACCCCTTTTCTTCCATGACTTAGGCACATTCAGATAAATGGGCTTCCATAATGGAAAATATGCAGATAGGACATCAAGTATTCATCATCCTGAACTAACAATGAATTATTCACGTTGCATTTTCTAAATAATTCATCACATTCAGTATAACTTATGGATTGCAATTCAGACAGAGTGCATGAGTGTTTTCTACTGTCTAGTCTTTACATACATTTTCATTCATCAGAATTTCTCACTAAAGTTCCAAACACCATCAATCTATCCATTCAATAAATATTTGAACCAGGCATTTCCCCAAGTTTCTGGAGATATAACAATGAACAAAACATGCAAAAGTTATTAACAAACATTGTCAAGGGAGTTCGCTAACCATACAAGAATACAAAATGAAAAAGACACACTTCAAGCCTCAAGGGGGCACACACTCTGGTAGGAAGAAACAGATGAGAATAAAGCAAGATATATGCATCCATATGAACCAGAAGAGAGAGGCAAATTAGCGATGATGTGGAGGGGCTTGAGAGGAAAGAGAGAAAGACTAAAAGTGATTAACTTGTTTTTTAATGGGTAGAAAATTATCCAATCCCTGTGTTCAGGTTTGATACTGAAAATCTACATAGTTTATGTGGAAAGGTGCTTATTAAAATAGGATACTGATCAAAGCTTCCAATATTGAATGTAAAATAGGTGATTTAATCATGAAAACACATCTTTATAGAAACCTAAGTTGAAAAAGTTCCTTTTGAAATTTTTCAAAAAGTTGAAAATGCTTCTGAGTAATTCCAGCAATGGTAACCCTTGGAGTGCTGTTGTGGTGGTGGTTGTTTAGTCATTGTGTCTGACTTTTTGCAAGCCCGTAGACTGTAGCCGCCAGGCTTCTCTGTCCATGGCATTTTATAGGCAAGTATACTGGAGTGGGCTGCCATTTCCTTCTTCAGGGGATTTTCCTGACCCAGGTTGAGCCTGTATCTCCTGCATTGGTAGGTGGATTCTCTTCCACTGAGCCACCAGGAAAGCCCAGTAGCCATGCAGAAAATGTAGGATTAGGGCTTCCCTGGTGGCTCAGAGGTTAAAGCATCTGCCTGCAGTGCAGGAGACCTGGGTTCAATCCCTGGGTCAGGAAGATCCCCTGGAGAAGGAAATGGCAACCCACTCCAGTATTCTTGCCTGGAGAATCCCATGGATGGAGGAGCCTGGAGGGCTACAGTCCACAGGGTCACAAAGAGTCGGACACGACTGAGTGACTTCACTTTCACTGGCATTACGGTAGTTAAGACTGCACACTTAAAAGGCAGGAGGCACTGGTTTGATCCCTGGTTGGAAACTAAGATCTCACATGTCTTGCTGCATGGCTTATATATATATATATATATATATATATTTATATATATATTACATTTTAGAGATAAACAAAAACAACTGATTCACCCACATAAGAAAAAGTGAGAGGTTGGAGATTCAACACTAGAAAGCGCATGAAGCTCAGATATAATTGGCAAATTACATTTGTTATGAGACTACACAAGATTAGATTAAATCATAAGTCCTTTTTGTTCTGAGACCCAATTTCAGACATGTGTTTGTTGTGGAGGCGGGGAGGAATTTCTGAAGCAATCAACAAATAATTCTCTGGACACCAGCAGAGTGTCCTACAGTTCAACTCTTCAATTCAATTCTAAAATCATCTACCCAGAGATACCATAAGATTCTACAAGTTAAGGGTTCGGTCCTGCTGGACTGCTCCCCTCACTTCAGACTCTAGTGATGGGGTTCAGGTCAGGCCACCCAGAATGTTCCACTTTGGCATGCGGATTATTCAAGCTGAAGACAATCACAGCCCAACAGACTAAAGAAGAGCTTTTCACTGCTCTTGTAACTGCCTAAAAAACCTTAGACAGAAGAGCTGTACCAGGAAGAGAGCTTATCAAGATTTAACTTGTTATAACAGGAAAACTTAGCTGCATGGCAGGGCAAACATTTATTTGCCAAATATTTGTTCTTATCAGCTTCCTATAAATTGTCTTTCTTTCCTTTGAAGCCCAAACCCCTACTACCTTTTCCATAGCACAGGATGGCATGTGGGTCTCAAATGCCTGCCTATCTGGTAGCCTCATATCTTTAGGATTCCTGTATATGTGAAATTGATTTTTTTTCTCTCCTGTTAATCTATTTTATTACAATATAATTGTTAATCCAGCTAAAAAACCTAGAAGCAAAGAAGGGGAAGTGTTCCTCCCCTACACTGGTCATAAGTCCTGGCTTTTATGTGCATTTCTGACAGACTCTCTAGGTTTAATTAGTTTAATTTGCTAGAGCAGCTCACAGAAGCCAGAGAAACATTTTACTTACTAGATTATCAGCTTATTATGAAAGGATATAACTCAGGAACAGCTAAATGGAAGAGACTTATAGAGCAAGGTATGAGAAAAGGGCATGAGCTTCTATCCCCTCTCTAGGGGCCGTCTCAGTGAATTTCCATGTGTTCACCAAACGAGAAGCTCTCAGACCCAGTCCTTTTATGGAGACGTCATTACATAGTGAGGACTGATTAAATCATTGGTCATTGGTGATTGATTCAACTTCCCTCCTCTGCCCTCTCTAAAGAGGTTTGGGGCTGGAAGTTGAAGAGGGGTGTAGTACTAAAAGTTCCAAACATCTAATCATTGGTTGGTTCCCCGATCAATCAACCTCCATTCTTGGGCTAGTTTCCTGTCATCACATTAACACAATCAAGGTCATCTTTACTGTCTTTATCAAAGGAAAAATCAAGGATTTTATGAGCTTGATGCCTAGAATGAGGTCAAAGATCTTATGATAAATCATAGTGAGGTAAATCAGATGCAGAGCTGATCGTCCAAACGCACAGAACATCATTCATATGAATGTCTGTGTAAATGGCAGAAACAACATAAACAATATTCCTGGATAAAAGCAACACAGCACTAGTGACCAGAAGTGAATAAATCTGAGACGGCCATGCTTAATTCTGAGCAACAATACTGTGCAAACTGGAAAATTTTGGAAGATGATTGTATTGCTAATTCTCTTAGTGATGCCAGTTGTCTTGTTCACAGTGTTTGCTGAACCCAGGGTAGGCAAGGCGCGAGATAAGAGGCTGGAAGAAGATTCGAGGACCTGAAGGAATTGGAGACAAATTTATTCTCTCCTGGCTGGCACGGCAGCCATAACACACCCTTTCTCCAGGCTGATGCTGCCGCCCTAGCAGAGGCCACAAGATAACCAAAATATAGCCATAATGGAGCCTTAGCAAAACCTCATAAAACATAATCATGGTGTTGCTTCAGTGTAGCCCCAGTGCAGCAGCAGCCAGGGCTTTATGGCGAAGCTCATACAGGTGAACTGACGCAGTAGCCCACAACCAAGCAAGGACCTCGTGACGCACATGCGCAGTTCCATAAATGAGCTCAACTGTTGCCTAATCATTATTTACAGAATGTGGGGCAAGAACAAGAGACCATGGGGTGAGAGAGACTGACTCTGCCATCTTGGTTAATTTGCTCTTGCCCTACAATAGTCTTTCCACAAAATGCAATCTCAAAAACTGCCTGCTACAATTTTTTTTTTTAGTCCATCTGTGTGTTGGCTGATTGGCTCACTGGTTTCTTTTCTTTTTTTTTTATTTCTTGGGAATGATTATAAAAACAACCTTTGAACTGAGAGTTATCAGAGTCAATTTCCCCTGAACAGAATTTTAAGCCTAACAACCCCTTTGTATATAGTAGCCCAGAAATTTGCTATTTACTCCCTTTAAGCCCATTCATTCATTTGTAGTATTAAAAGTGCTTTATAAACTGTAAAATTTTATTACTGTTACTATTAATAACATTAACCAGTGTCTAATCAAAAGTAGTTTAGAGTGGGGAATTCCCTGGTGATCCAGAGGTTGGGACTCTGTGCTTCCCCTGCAGTGGACACGGGTTTGATCCCTGGTTGGGGAACTAAGATCCCACATACCTTTAGGCATGGCCAAAACATTGTTTAGAACATTTTTAGGGCACATTAATAGATGAGAACCACACATGCGCACACACACACACACATATACAAGAAAGAAATCAGAAGTTAGAAGCAGTTCTCAAAAAGAACAGGAAAAGAGATCCAAGGCTCATTTCCAGAGGGTGAAGTTTATATAAAATGGAGCTGCTACAACAGGATTCTCTGAGGTAATGCTCAGAAATGTCAAAAGAAAGGGGCAACACTGTGAAGGCGGTCACGGCAGGGGTCACAGGAAGATGGCTCATAGTCCAACCTGGGGAAACTTCTGTTAGAATGCTGCATAGATTCAGAAACAATATCACATCACAAGTGGCAAAGACTTTTCACAGAAATTGACTTAGTGTGAAAGAAGAGCTCCATCTGGTAAACCAGAAAATGCAGCACCATGGAAGGTGTTCCTGGCAGTCCTGAGGGATATCCTGTATGTCCTAGGATGGAAGAGAAGGCAAGAACATAATTAAACAGGTGGAAAGGTTATGAAAGGCAGTAATTTGAACCAAAAGGACCTCACCATAAACCCTAAAGTCAGTCTCACTATTTTGAGAAGATTTCAGTTGAAACATTACTATCTTTCTGAACTATGAACTGAGGTGAAGCTTTTGTGTAGATTTACTTTATACTAGTTTGTATACATACATACACAACAGCATCAACCTAGTAAAATGGTACTTGAAGCACGTGCTACTATTAAGAATTTCTCTTCTTCACTCCTCACATTGAGATACTCTGGTGTGCCCATTGCAACCTAAATGCCTGTTAACAGTGTTGTTCAGAGGCTGTTTACAGCCAGTTCCCTGGAGTCCAACAAGATGAACTAAGAGCTAACAGCTACCTCCCCACCTTCCATTAGGCCTTCAACAACCACCACAAGTAAACAAACCCAAAATAATTCTAATGGCTTTGGCAGTCATTTTGTAACTGTCTTTTGTTGTACCTGAAGCAGGGGCCCTTGCACCTGATCCTCCTGGGCTCCATTCCGGCTAATTGCAATTACACAAAGAAGCCTACTATAGTGAGCCAAGGTGAAGAATTCTGTTTACAAATTGGCTACACTGTGTCCTGCATTTATCCCATCAATATACAGCCTGGAGCAAACAGCCTTTTCTTTAGACATAATTTGTTTGAGTCACTGTGTGTGCACTGAAGAGACATAAAGGAGGTTTGACCCAAGGAGACCAGAATTTAACTGCCTCTGGCTAAAAGACACATTTTGAGTATTCTAAAGCAGCTTTCTTCCTTCTTGTGAGTGAATCAAAGTTATTTCAAAGAGAACTGGCAACTAGCCCCATAACTATTTTGAATTGACACCCTGTTCTTGGTTGCTCTCATTTTCTGCCTAACCCATCTTTGGCAGCCGTATTCTTTAAAGAAGAGTGGCATGGTCTATAAAAAACACAGGAACTTTATAACCAAATCAACGCAGTTTCCTTCTCTCCATTTGTCTTTAAAAAGCAAGTCATTTAACCTCTTGGCCTGAAGTTCTCATCTGTGAAGTGGGGACAAAAGAAACCTTACAGGAGCTTTAGGACAATTCTTAATAATCTAATTAAAGGTACAGACCATATTTGGTAGTGCACGTGTGCTAAGTCATATCCGACTCTTTGCGACCCTATGGACTTTAGCTAGCCAGACTCCTCTGTCCATGGGATTGATTCTCCAGGCAAGAATATTGGAGTACGTTGCCATGCCCTCCTCCAGGGAATCTTCCTGACCTAGGTATCTAACCCACAGATCTTATGTCTCCTGTATTGGCAGGCAGGTTCTTTATCACTAACACCAGCTGAATGTAGCTTTGTTTTTCTATAACTCAACCTAAAATCCTAACTCAATTTATACATACTTCACCTGCTGCAAGGGTGGAACTTAATCAATTTGGTGACAATAACCCCCCACCCCAGCATCCTCAGGGTTTGATTTCTAGAGAGAGATTGTCAGCTAAGCATTGACTTTAGGGACAGATTAGTGGGGTCAAGGGGAGAGGAGAGGAGCTGGGCTGTTACCTGTCTTTGCAGGCACACATCTGCTGGTTTTGTTTCTAAACTGTTTTCGTTCTGTACTTGCCACTGCTGAGTCACTCCTCATTTTCACTCCAAGATCCTTTTTAACTGACACCCTCCAAGGTCACTCCGGTGTTCCACTCTGTTCATTGTTACACAAGCTATGGAAATTCAGTGTGTCTACCAGTAGCCCTGTACCAAATTCATGCTTCTCTCTGGATGAGTTTTTGCTCTCACATCTTGATAAGTGACGGAAGATTTTTGAATCTCTCAGGCCTATCAGACAAAACATTTCGTATAGTTCTTTTCTACTCTGGAGTGTTGTTTCTTTGCTGGTCTTCATGAAAGAAAGAATCCTCTCTGCAGCTGGATTCTCCAAATTCCCTTAGAAACCAGAGTAGCTACTTATTTCTAGCTCTCTCTATGACTTTCATGTTCTTCATTGAGGCCCACTGCCTCATCTACTCTAATAAAAGTTGGGGCATGAGAAATAGATCTGACCTGTTTCACACTTTCAGTGATATATATCTTCTCACAGCCTAAGCTTCTAAAATTCAAAGCTTTTCTCTCCTTTAGTAAGTATTTATTAATGTTCATGCTCCAGCTATTTAAATGAGGGAAGAATTATAAAATAACTGGATATCACCTCACACCGGTCAGAATGGCTATTATCAAAGAGACAGTAAGTAACAAGGTTGGTGAGGTTGTAGAGACAAGGGAATCCTCATGCTCTGTTGGTGAGAATGTAACACAGCCATGTGGGCATGGATTTTTCTCAAAAACTTAAAAACAGAGCTACCATATCCCCCAACAATTCTACTTATTATCATCCAAAGAAAACAAAAACACTAATTGGAAAAGATATTGGCAGCCCAACATTCACTGCAGCATTATTTACAACAGCTATGATATGGAAACAACCTGTGTCCATCAATAGCTGAATGAAGAAAATGTGGTATTATATATATAATAGATGGATGAAGAATATATATTTTTTCAGCCATATATATTTACATATATGAGTAATAATCAGCCATAAAAAATGAAAGAAATTTTGCCATTTTAAACAGCATAGATGGACTTAAAGGGTATTGGAACAAGTGAAACAAGTTAGAGAAAAAATATATTGTATGATTTCACTTGCATGCAGGATATGAAAAATGAACGAGTGAATAAACATAATGAAACAGAAAAACATAAAAAACAAACATAAGAGAACAAAAACAGACTCATAGGTACAGAGAATAATCTGGTGGTTGCCAGGCGGAAGAGGGTAGGAGAATGTGTGAAATAGAAAAGGTTTAAAGGTACAAACTTCTAGTCATAAAATGAGTCATGAGGAGTTAATGTAAAACACATAGAATATAATCAATAATATTTTAATAACTTTGTATGGTAACAGATAATAGACTGATGGTGATCATTTCATATCATATAAAAATATCAAATCACCATTTGGTACACAAAACAAAGATAATATTTTAAGTCATTTATACTTTAATAAAAAGAATTATAAAATAACTAGAAATATTGGGAGGAAAAACACATTTCAGAATGCTATTTCACTATATTACTTATTACAGCAGTATAACAATAATAATATTCATTTTAATTACTAAATGTTATTTAATGCTTACCAGAATTTCTAATAAGGAACAAGGTATAGATGACTTCATGCCTTGGCAAGAAGGGAATAAGAAAAATGAGAAAAAAATGTATATAACATAAAAACAGGAAATATCTTAGAGATCATTAGTTCAGAATTTGGTTCCTAATCTTTTATTACAAAGAATTCCTCAGAAGTCTTTTCTATTTATGAAGTAGACACTTTGTTCTGAAAAATCTTACATGTCTGCAATATGTATTATTGCTTGATTTCTTCATTATTGATTGATCCAAAAATCTACACTGCCTATTGGTCTCTTAATTACGTATGAGGTAGCCTTTTAAGGGGAGACCTAGATCACATATGAAAAGGAAAACTTGTCATAGCTAGGAGTCTAAGAGAGACATGCAGAAGCTGTTCTCTTTCACTCACACCTTGCATGGCCCCCATTTCCATATTGACCACTCTGTGCATTTTTGCAGAAAGCTACCTGCCCAGTCCCTCTAGCATTAGCATTAATTATTTTTTTGCTCTTTGGTGTATAGCCTCCTCTGGAATATGTTGCAGGTCTTCCTGAAGCCATCATGTCAGCAGGGACCCTATTCCTTGCTTTCCTGATCTGCTCTTTGGGGCTATTTTTAGGAGCAAGACTTCAAATTCTGATCCACACTTCTCTCTGTCTTGGATCCCTGAGGCCCAAAGCCCAGCTGTGCTCTGTGTTAATACAGTAAGTTGAGAAAGTTGACACTTTTTTTGGGGGGGGAGGGCCTCTCTGCTTTATTTAAACATGTGCATCAGAATCACCTGGACAGTTTGTTGAAGCACAAAATGGTTAGCTCTCACACCGCAGAGGTTCTGGGGACCACACATCAAGAACTCTCGATTTTTTATTAGGGTATGGTTGGAGGCAGCCCCAGGAGGGAGTGGGTATATGTGTACATAGAGCTGATTCACTTCATTGTACAGCAGAGACTAATGCAACATTGTAAAGCGGCTATACACCCACCTTAAATAGAAAAAAGAGTTGCTACCTTGACAGAACATGGTAAGGGATCCTCAAGTTCAGAACAATTGGTTCACTTGACATCTCTCCGATAATGCTGTACAGATTCCTCATTCCACAACTTTGCTTGTTTTGTTCCATTTTCCCAGAATTCTCTTACCTTTTCTCTCTGTTTGTCAAAATCCTCCTGAAATCATTTTTGTCACTTATACTTAGAAGAGATTTTGTCTTCCAGTGAACTGTTAGACCACGTGTGCCACTTAGCTAATATCTGTCCTTAACTTCTCTGGGAGAACCTGTGACTTTGTAGAAGGGACAAGGGCTTTAGAGCCAGATGAATCTAGATTCACATCTTAAAGTCACCATATCCTAGTTCTGGGATCACCAGCAAGTTACTTAACCTCTCTGAACTTATGTTTCTTTATCTGAAAAAAAGTTGATAATAGTACTTAATGCACAGAGTTGTGAGAAGAATTTAAAACCACATCTGCCCTGGCTTCTCTGATGCCTGCTGTCTATAATGGAGACAATTTGGCATTTTTCAAAATTCACTTTTCATTGCTGAGGACAGAACAGTGTACAGCCTTACAATGGTTTGACTCACTATTTCTCAACTTTACAATGATGTAAAAGCAACATCCATTCAGTAGAAACCATACTTTGAATTTTGATCTTTTCTTCAGTTCTCAATGTGCAGTACAATATTCTCTCATGAGGCTGCACAGGGCAGAGACCCTCAGCTCCCAGTCAGCCTAGTGCTTACCAGAATAAACAAGCTGTACACCTACAACCATCCTGTGCCCATACAACCATCCTGTTTTTCATTTTCAGTGAAAAGTATTTAATAAATTACATGAGCCATTTATGCTAACAATAACCAAAGGAGGGCTGGAGTGTCTGAATTGATAAAAGCAGGCAGCAGAGGATGAGATGGTTAAATATCATCACCAACCCAATGGACATGAGTTTGAGCAAACTCTGGAAGAGAGTGAAGAACAGGGAAGCCTGGCAGGTTGCAATCCATGGGGACTCAAAGAGTTGGACATGAGTGAGTGACTCAACAACAACAACAAAATAGACTTTAAGACAAAAATTGTGACTAGAGACAAAGGACCTTTTATATGGACAAAAGGGTCAATTTAGATATAACAATTATAAACGTACATGGGGACTTTACTGGTGGTCGAGTGGTTAAGAACCTGCCTTCCAATGCAGGGGATACAGGTTTGATTCCCAGTTGGGGAACTAAATTCCACATGCCATACCCTGGAGCAGCTAAGCTCGTGCTCAGCAACTACTGAGCCCAAGTCCCCCAGAGCCCATGCACCACAAAGAAGATCTCATGTGTCACAGCTAAGACCTAACGCAACCATAAATAAATAAGTAAACATTTGAAAAAACCATAATACACCTGACAACAAAGCCCAAATTACATGAAGCAAAAACTGACGGAATAAAAAAGAGAAACAGACAATTCAACAATAATTGTCAAAGACGTGAATACTCTCAATGAGTGATAGAAAAGTAGACATAAGACCAACAAGGAAATAAAAGACTTGAATAATAATGTAAGGCCACTAAACTTAATAGATATTTATAGAGCATTGCATTCAATGACAGGAGAATACACATTCTTCTTAAGGATACATGGTACATTATTCAGGATAGACTGTAATTAGGCCATAAAACAAGTCTCGATAAATTTTAAAGTATTGAAATTATGCAAAGTATATTCTTTGACCACAATAGAATGAAATTATAAATCATGTGAGGATTGGAGGTGTTTTTATTCTGAAAGGCTATCTAAAAATCTCAAATTATGGGGGAAGGAGAAAAATGTTGGGGAACATATTAATTTCTGCCACATAGAGTTATTGTAGGGATCAGATACAATAAAATATGAGCAAGACTTTTGTCTTCATTCATAAGCCATTATACAAGGTGAGTCATTGTTGTCATTCATATGGTCAGGTTGGCAGGGATGCTAGCCATCTCCAAGGCTAACTCAACCTGAAATTGAGCAAACATTCTTTTAAAAAACAATTTTTTTCTTGAATTCAACATTTACTCTCCAAGACTTCAAACTCAGCAGAAGCACAAAAGAGTATTTCTCCACAAAGTTAATTAGAGACTAGCCTTTTGCTGCCAAAAAGTTGCCCTTCAACCCAGGTCCTCTGGTCACTGGCTTCCTGGGATCAGGGAGTCAATTCATAATAGTTAAATTTGTGGGTATTGTCAAGCACTGGGCAATTTGTTCTTTTCTCTGATGACCTTGTTTTTATTGAATACTGTCACAATTTCTGATTCTCCTAAAAGCTTTTAGGTAATTTGACTTTGCATGAAAGAGAGGCAAGCAATTCAGCTGACATGGAACTGAATGAGTATAAGTCCTGAGTATATTGATTTGTAAGTACAAATAGAGGTCAGAGCACCTGCACACTCTTAACTTGAACCTGTGCCATCAGAATTAAGTAAACCAGTCATAAAACACTCCTTTCCTCCCCCCCCAAATCTGGCATCCCCATAGCTCTGTTCACAAAGGAGTTAGAGAAAACCTCCAACAATGTCAGAGTCCAAAATAGTTCCTATATATTGGAGAAACTGGAAAAGGACTCTGATGTGCCCTTCCCAGAATTTCCCACTAAGGCACCCCTATTAAAGTAAATCATAATATATAATATCTCTGACATGCAGCCCAAAATGTTCACCAAAAACTAGCAATTTGGGGGGAACCTGGTGTTTTATTGTAACTCTTTATGTGAATTGTTCATTTTGCCTCATGGTTTTCATGTTAAAGTATTTTAAAACTCAGTCAGTCAGTTTAGTCGCTCAGTCGTATCCAACTCTGTGTGACCCCATGAACCACAGCACACCAGGCCTCCCTGTCCATCATCAACTCCCAGAGTTTACCCAAACTCATGTCTGTTGAGTCAGTAATGCCATCCAACTATCTCATCCTCTGTCTTCCCTTCTCCTGCCCTCAATCTTTCCCAGCATCAGGGTCTTTTCAAATGAGTCAGCTCTTCGCATCAGGTGGCCAAAGTATTGGAGTTTCAGCTTAACCATCAATCCTTCCAATGAACACCCAGGACTGATCTCCTTTAGGATGGACTGGTTGGATCTCCTCTAACATCACAGTTCAAAAGCATCAATTCTTCGGCACTCAGCTTTCTTTATAGTCCAAATCTCACATCCACACATAACCACTGGAAAAACCATAGCCTTAACTAGACAGACCTTTGTTGACAAAGTAATGTCTCTGCTTTTTAATATGCTGTCTAGGTTGGTCATAACTTTCCTTCCAAGGAGTAAGTATCTTTTAATTTCATGGCTGCAGTCACCATCTGCAGTGATTTTGGAGCCCCCAAAAATAAAGTCAGCCATTGTTTCCACTGTTTCCCCATCTATTTGCCATGAAGTGATGGGACCGGATGCCATTTTAAAACTGTGTACCTTCAAATAATAATAATATTTCAAGGAGAATCACCACATGTAACATATGGCTGCAGTCTTCTTGCCCCAGACACAGCATTGCTCCCCTTTTTAGAAATCTGGGGGTTGGGCAATGCCAGGGCTCATTTAGAATCCCCTCACACATACACTGGCCAGGCACATTCCTGTTCTTCTTGCCCCTCTAGCCCTGTTTCTCTTCTGATAAGAGATTCACACTGAAAATGCTGGCAAGTTTTGCCTGAAGATAGTAATAGTGTTAGAGGGCATTCCCACAGGGGCTTATGCTAATCATTTGTGAATAGTGTATCTTATTCACCTGTTCTGTTCATTAATGTATTGTAAGTGCCTAGAATAGGATTGAGCCACATTGGTAGGTGCCATACTAAGATTTACTGGATGACTAATATCTTCTAAGGACTTCATTTGTCAGATCTTACATTCCAACAAGTCAATAATGTCTAACATCACAAAATAAAATATTCAATCTGAGTTATTACCTTGTGCCTACTTTGAGTATTTCAACTATGCAAGAGATTCTTTTTTCCAGTTCATCTTTCACAGATGAAGAAAACTGTTCAGGAGATTAAGTAACTTGATCCATTTTACATAATTAGTGGAATTTTGTCCAAAATGAATTTTTTTCCACTAGGTCTCACTTTCAAAAGATGCCACATTACACAAAGGCACTCTCTTCCCATATGAGATATGTCAAGGGTTACTCCATGACTTGATACTAGGAGGTTTTGAAATTTGAGTGTCTAAATACTTTGTCTAGTCTACCTGGGGCTCACTCATCAGTGTCACTAATACTGCTTTGTGCTGAGGG
Source organism: Bos mutus (assembly GCF_027580195.1). Classification (NCBI taxonomy): domain Eukaryota; kingdom Metazoa; phylum Chordata; class Mammalia; order Artiodactyla; family Bovidae; genus Bos; species Bos mutus. The sequence continues at coordinate 6,366,558 of NC_091619.1, read as the reverse complement.
AATTCTGTTCAACACTGTCATAACCTAAAGTGAAAATGTTGGTCACTCAGTCACGTCTGACTCTTATTGATCCCATGAGCTGTAGCCCACTAGGCTCCTGTGTCCATGGAATTCTCCAGGCAAGAATACTGGAGTCGGTAGCCATTCCTTTCTCCAGAGGATCTTCCTGACCCCATGAATTGAAGCCAGGTCTCCTACATTGCAGGTAGATGCTTTACCATCTGAGCTACCTAATCTGAAGGGAAAAAGAATTGGAAAAAGAATAGGTACATGTCTATTAATAACAAAATCACCCTGCTGTACACTGGAAACTAACATAAAATTGTTAATCAACTATACTCCAGTATAAAATAAACATTTATATATACATATGTGTGTATATACACACAAATGCACACAAAATTGCCTTGTACTGTCCTGAATAGTAGCCACCAACCACATGTCTGACTAAGAAGCACCTAAAATATGGTTAGCCCCAACTAAGATGTGCTATAAATGTAAACACGCCAGATTTCAAAGATTCAGTGTGAAATTTTAATAATTGACTTCATTATAAATATTATTACAAATATAACACTATTAAATTAATTTTATTATTTTATCTTATTTCTTATAATGTAACTACTAGAAAATTTAGAAACTTTAGGTGTAGAGCTTACATTAGGATTAGCTCAGGCTGGAGAGAAAGGCATGACTATCTTCTTGTTACTAACAGCCATGAAGAAACACTAGGTGTATGCCAAACGGGCCAGGCCCCTTCTTTCCTCCACAGCTTTGCACGTGCCTAAAATGCTCTTCTTGGGCTTGACCACCTGCCCTGACCTACAGGGGACCTAATTCCTGTCCTTTTGATCTCCCTTCATTACAGCCTCTCAAACACTATTTGGCTCTTTTTAAGTTTGCCCTTGTCAAAACAGTGAGATGGTTGAAGACAAGAGTGCATCTTACTGTATTACTAACTCCTGGCCTGAAATATTTGTTAAACTTAATTAAATTGAACTGGGAGTTGGTGCAGTCTTTCCAGGAATATTCTGTGATTCTCATTTCTTCTCCTTCCCCTTCCTTTCCCCACAGCTCAGTTCCAGTACCTCCCCTCACACAGGCATTTGTACTTTGAGGAAGCTCCAAAGTACAAGAAATTCTTTGAACTGAAAATTCCAAAGATGTAAGGCTATCAAGGGTCCATGGAGAGAGCTTTGATGGAAGATGACAGGAAAACTGGGCTCCACTTCCTACTGTACGCTCACAGGCTGCACTGAACAAGTCACTTCATTCTCCTCTGAGGTAAGGTCACTAAAATCTAGAATTTTTGAATTTAATAGAGAACAGAAATCCATTTCAGATTAATGAGCCAAAACAAAACAAAACACTACAAAGTGTTTTTGAGAAGAGTCTGAAGCAAAATACTCTCTGTAAATCAAATATATGGAAACACACAAACATTCAATGCAACAAACACACTGGAGAGGAGAGTGAAGAGGAAGAGAAATTATTCTAAAAGGAAATAAACAAAGCACATGGAGGACTTTGCACAGACCAGTAATGACAGTCTGCCATAAATTAAGGTGTATTCAACTCTCTGCCTGTGAGGTTCAGAGAAAGGTGGCAGATTTAATTTATGAAAACTGGCTTGGCCAGATTGATTGAAGAGAAAGAGAAGTCTGTAAGCAGGAAATTAATTGTGACATGTGGGCAACAGCAGGGAGCAGAATGGATTAAAAAGATGAAAGGAGCGCACAGGTACCCTAGGAAAGTGACAGGATGAGGAACAAGAAGTTCAAAGAAGAGCAGGTCCTGCCCAAATCCAGTCAGTAGATACTCCGTCTAGTTCCTTTTCCCTGAACCTTGCCAAAAGACAGAAAGACCCATCTAAAGAGCTTTCTCTGACTTAACATTATGAGACATTATGTAAAGAGTGAACAATTTAGATGATGGAGTTGACCAGAACAAACAGCAATAAAGCAGAAATGATTAAAAACATGTCAATCACATGTATCCCTCAGAGCGTAAATGTTTACACAGTCTCCCCATCAACTGTGTTACTTTAGCCACCAGACCCACTAACCTGGCCTCCTGGTATTGAAAAAAATCCAACAGTAGAGACCTAAGCAACCGCTGCATTTCTGAAAGCGCAGTAAAAGAGGAACTTCTGTCACCACCGCCTGCAAAAAACCTGCTCATTTTGCAGGTAGCAAAAGAACAACCACCAGAACAGAAGGTTATCCTGAAATTTTTTGCTGAGAAGCCAGCCCTGCTAGGGATTGAATTGTGTGTTCCTCCTCCACATCCCATGGGCTCATATACTAAAGTTCTAGCCCCAGCACATCAGAATGTGAACTTCTTTGGAAATACAGACTTTGCAAATGCAGTTAGTTAAGATGAGGCTACATTGCAGTTGAAGCGGGGGTTGGGGAGCTGTCCCTAAGCCAACATTACTAATGCACAGGCCTTCCTCTACTTAAAATGGGATACATTCAAATAAACTCATGGTAAATTGAGAATATCATAAGTGAAGAATTTATTTAAGACCCCTAACACTTAAATCTTCCTAGGTGGCACCAAGTGGTTAAGAATCTGCCTGCCAATGCAGGAAACGCAAGAGGTGCAGGTTCAATCCCTGTCGGCAAGATCCCTGGGAGGAGGAAATGGCAACCCACTCCAGTATTCCTGCTTGGGAAATCCCATGGACAGGGGAGCCTGACGGGCTACAGTCCATGGGGTCTCAAAAGGTTTGGACATGACTAAGCGACTGAGAAACACAAATGTCATAACTCAGGCCAGCCTACCTTAAACATGTTCAGAACACCCGTTAGCTTCCTGTGTAGTGAAATTATCCAACACAAAATCTATTTTATAAAAAAATGTGGGCTATCTCATGTAATTTATTAAATGCCATACTAAAAGCGAAAAACAGAATGGATACACAACAGTTTTACATGTGTCCATTGTGGTCACTGACTGACTGGGAGCTGCTACTGCTACTGCCCAGTATAATGAGAGAAGCATACCACATATCACTAGCCTGGAAAAAGAGCAAAATTCAAAGTGTGGGACTTCTGGTTCAAGATGGTGGAGTAGAAGAATGTGTGCTCATCTCCTCCTTTGAGATTACCAAAATCACCACTACCTATCGAACAACCATCCATAGGAGGATGCCGGAACATACCAAAAAAAGATAACCCGTGTCCAAGACAAAGAAGAAGCCACAGCAAGATGGATAAAATCACGATAAAATCAAATCCCATACCTGCTGGGTAGGTGACCCACAAACTGGAGAACAATAATACCAAAGAAGTTCTCCCACTGTCGTGAAGGTTCTGGACCCCACAGCAGGCTTCCAAGCCTGGTGATCTGACATAGGGACTGGGAATCCCCAGGGAATCTGACCTTGAAGGCCAGTGGGATTCGATTGTAGGACTGCCATAGGACTGGGGGAAACAAAGACACCAATCTTAGAGGGCACAAAATTCAACGTGCAGTTTCTACTGAATGCATTTCACTGTCACACCATTGTAAAGTTGGAAAATGTTAAGTTGAACCATCATAAATCTGGGACCTTCTGTACCTACCAAAAATGGGGGAATATGCACACACACGATGCCACATGAAGATAAAGGCAGAGATGGGGGAGATGCTGGTACAAACCAAGAAGAACCAAAGATTGTCAGCAGACCACAGAAAACTTGAGAAGAGGCATAGAACAGATTCTTCTTCATATCTCCTGGGAGGAACTAGTGCTGATAACACTTTGATACTGGACATCCAACTTCCAGCACTGTGAGACAATCCATTTCTGTTGTTTAAGCTACTTGAGTGCTTTGTTATTGAAATCCTAGCAAACTAATACAAGCCCATGGCTGAGTGAATATGAAATAATGCCCTATCCTGGCTGTAAGGTAACGGGCTCTCTGCCTAAGAATCACATTTCATAAGGACAAAGGCTGGCTCCATCACCTACAGGTTAAGACACCAAAGAACATTGCTCGGCTTTCAGCACCCCAGTTCCCTCAACTGTGAAACAGGTGTAACAATAGTCCTACTTCACAGAATTAAATGAGCTAACACCAAAGGTCTGTCTAGTCAAGGGTATGGTTTTTCCAGTAGTCATGTATGGATGTGAGAGTTGGACTGTGAAGAAAGCTGAGTGCCAAAGAATTGATGCTTTTGAACTGTGGTGTTGGAAAAGACTCTTGAGAGTCCCTTGGACTGCAAGGAGATCCAACCAGTCCATTCTAAAGGAGATCAGGCCTGGGTGTTCATTGGAAGGACTCATGCTAAAGCTGAAACTCCAATACTTTGGCCACCTCATGTGAAGAGTTGACTCATTTGAAAAGACTCTGATGCTGGGAGGGATTGTGGGCAGGAGGATAAGGGGACAACAGAGGATGAGATGGCTGGATGGTATCACCCACTTGATGGACATGAGTCTAGGTAAACTCCAGGAGTTGGTGATGGACAGGGAGACCTGGCGTGCTGCAATTCATGGGGTCACAAAGAGTCAGACACGACTGAGTGACTGAACTGAACTGAACTGAACACTGTTTTGTGTACAATATGTACTCAATAAACATTAACTACTATGATTGCCATAGTGCACTGTAAATTACAAAGTAATTTGTAATGAAAAGTGGGGTCCTCCTGCTTGCTGCTCAGAAGTCAATAAAGAGGCAAGATTGGTGGAAAGGTTACCTTATTTTGGATATCAGCAACCGGGGGAGAGGGAAGACACCTATGCAAAGGCCAGCAGCCCTCCTGCCCCTCACCCCCTACTGACTGACAATCAGTGGGCAAAAGTTTTTATAGGCTGAGGGAGGGGGCAATATGTAGAAACGGCAGTCAGCTCTGACAGTCATCTTGAAAGAGGTCATCTGCGGCCTAATCAGTGTCATCTTGATTGTTTTTTTTTTGTTTTTTTTTCTTTTCTTTTTTTAATTTTATTTTATTTTTAAACTTTACAATATTGTACTAGTTTTGACAAATACTGAAATGAATCCGCCACAGGTATACATTTGTTCCCCATCCTGAACCCTCCTCCCTCCTCCCTCCCCATACCATCCCTCTGGGTCGTCCCAGTGCACCAGCCCCAAGCATCCAGTATCGTGCATCGAACCTGGACTGGCAACTCGTTTCATACATGATATTATACATATTTCAATGCCATTATCCTAAATCTTCCCACCCTCTCCCTCTCCAACAGAGTCCATATGACAGTTTTATATATCAGTGTCTCTTTTGCTGTCTCGTACACAGGGTTATTTATTGTTACCATCCTTCTAAATTCCATATATATGCATTAGTATACTGTATGGATGTTTTTCTTTCTGGCTTACTTCACTCTGTATAATAGGCTCCAGTTTCATCCACCTCATTAGAACTGATTCAAATGTATTCTTTTTAATGGCTGAGTAATACTCCATTGTGTATATGTACCACTGCTTTCTTATCCATTCATCTGCTGATGGACATCTAGGTTGCTTCCATGTCCTGGCTATTATAAACAGTGCTGTGATGAACATTGGGGTACACGTGTCTCTTTCCCTTCTGGTTTCCTCAGTGTGTATGCCCAGCAGTGGGATTGCTGGATCATAATGCAGTTCTATTTCCAGTTTTTTAAGGAATCTCCACACCGTTCTCCATAGTGGCTGTACTAGTTTGCATTCCCACCAACAGTGTAAGAGGGTCCCTTTTCTCCACACCCTCTCCAGCATTTATTATTTGTAGACTTTTGGATCGCAGCCATTCTGACTGGCGTGAAATGGTACCTCATAGTGGTTTTGATTTGCATTTCTCTGATAATGAGTGATGTTGAGCATCTTTTCATGTGTTTGTTAGCCATCTGTATGTCTTCTTTGGAGAAATGTCTATTTAGTTCTTTGGCCCATTTTTTGATTGGGTCATTTATTTTTCTGGAGTTGAGCTGTAGGAATTGCTTGTATATTTTTGAGATTAGTTGTTTGTCAGTTGCTTCATTTGCTATTATTTTCTCCCATTCTGAAGGCTGTCTTTTCACCTTGCTTATAGTTTCCTTTGATGTGCAGAAGCTTTTAAGTTTAATTAGGTCCCATTTGTTTATTTTTGCTTTTATTTCCAATATTCTGGGAGGTGGGTCATAGAGGATCCTGCTGTGATGTATGTCGGAGAGTGTTTTGCCTATGTTCTCCTCTAGGAGTTTTATAGTTTCTGGTCTTATGTTTAGATCTTTAATCCATTTTGAGTTTATTTTTGTGTATGGTGTTAGAAAGTGTTCTAGTTTCATTCTTTTACAAGTGGTTGACCAGATTTCCCAGCACCACTTGTTAAAGAGATTGTCTTTAATCCATTGTATATTCTTGCCTCCTTTGTCAAAGACAAGGTGTCCATATGTGCGTGGATTTATCTCTGGGCTTTCTATTTTGTTCCATTGATCTATATTTCTGTCTTTGTGCCAGTACCATACTGTCTTGATGACTGTGGCTTTGTAGTAGAGCCTGAAGTCAGGCAGGTTGATTCCTCCAGTTCCATTCTTCTTTCTCAAGATTGCTTTGGCTATTCAAGGTTTTTTGTATTTCCATACAAATTGTGAACTTATTTGTTCTAGCTCTGTGAAGAATACCGTTGGTAGCTTGATAGGGATTGCGTTGAATCTATAAATTGCTTTGGGTAGTATACTCATTTTCACTATATTGATTCTTCCAATCCATGAACATGGTATATTTCTCCATCTATTAGTGTCCTCTTTGATTTCTTTCACCAGTGTTTTATAGTTTTCTATATATAGGTCTTTAGTTTCTTTAGGTAGATATATTCCTAAGTATTTTATTCTTTCCGTTGCAATGGTGAATGGAATTGTTTCCTTAATTTCTCTTTCTGTTTTCTCATTATTAGTGTATAGGAATGCAAGGGATTTCTGTGTGTTGATTTTATATCCTGCAACTTTACTATAGTCATTGATTAGTTCTAGTAATTTTCTGGTGGAGTCTTTAGGGTTTTCTATGTAGAGGATCATGTCATCTGCAAATAGTGAGAGTTTTACTTCTTTTTTCAATTTGGATTCCTTTTATTTCTTTTTCTGCTCTGATTGCTGTAGCCAAAACTTCCAAAACTATGTTGAATAGTAATGGTGAAAGTGGGCACCCTTGTCTTGTTCCTGACTTTAGAGGAAATGCTTCCAATTTTTCACCATTGAGGATAATGTTTGCTGTGGGTTTGTCATATATAGCTTTTATTATGTTGAGGTATGTTCCTTCTATTCCTGCTTTCTGGAGAGTTTTTATCATAAATTGGTGTTGAATTTTGTCAAAGGCTTTCTCTGCATCTATTGAGATAATCGTATGGTTTTTATTTTTCAATTTGTTAATGTGGTGTATTACATTGATTGATTTGTGGATATTGAAGAATCCTTGCATCCTTGGGATAAAGCCCACTTGGTCATGGTGTATGATCTTTTTAATGTGTTGTTGGATTCTGATTGCTAGAATTTTGTTAAGGATTTTAGCATCTATGTTCATCAGTGATATTGGCCTGTAGTTTTCTTTTTTTGTGGGATCTTTGTCAGGTTTTGTATTAGGGTGATGGTGGCCTCATAGAATGAGTTTGGAAGTTTACCTTCCTCTGCAATTTTCTGGAAGAGTTTGAGCAGGATAGGTGTTAGCTCTTCTCTAAATTTTTGGTAGAATTCAGCTGTGAAGCTGTCTGGACCTGGGCTTTTGTTTGCTGGAAGATTTTTTATTACAGTTTCAATTTCCGTGCTTGTGATGGGTCTGTTAAGATTTTCTATTTCTTCCTGGTTCAGTTTTGGAAAGTTGTACTTGTCTAAGAATGTGTCCATTTCTTCCACGTTGCCCATTTTATTGGCATATAATTGTTGATAGTAGTCTCTTATGATCCTTTGTATTTCTGTGTTGTCTGTTGTGATCTCTCCATTTTCATTTCTAATTTTATTGATTTGATTTTTCTCCCTTTGTTTCTTGATGAGTCTGGCTAATGGTTTGTCAATTTTATTTATCCTTTCAAAGAACCAGCTTTTGGCTTTGTTGATTTTTGCTATGGTCTCCTTTCTTTTGCATTTATTTCTGCTCTAATTTTTAAGATTTCTTTCCTTCTACTAACCCTGGGGTTCTTCATTTCTTCCTTTTCTAGGTGCTTTAGGTGTACAGTTAGGTTATTTATTTGACTTTTTTCTTGTTTCTTGAGGTATGCCTGCATTGCTATGAACTTTCCCTTTAGGACTGCTTTTACAGTGTCCCACAAGTTTTGGGTTGCTGTGTTTTCATATTCATTCGTTTCTATGCAAATTTTGATTTCTTTTTTGATTTCTTCTGTGATTTGTTGGTTATTCAGCAGTGTGTTGTTCAGCCTCCATATGTTGGAATTTTTAATAGTTTTTCTCCTGTAATTGAGATCTAATCTTACTGCATTGTGGTCAGAAAAGATGCTTGGAATGATTTCTATTGTTTTGAATTTACCAAGGCTAGCTTTATGGCCCAGGATGTGATCTATCCTGGAGAAGGTTCCATGTGCGCTTGAGAAAAAGGTGAAATTCATTGTTTGGGGATGAAATGTCCTATAGATATCAATTAGGTCTAACTGGTCTATTGTATCGTTTAAAGTTTGTGTTTCCTTGTTAATTTTCTGTTTAGTTGATCTATCCATAGGTGTGAGTGGGGTATTAAAGTCTCCCACTATTATTGTGTTATTGTTAATTTCTCCTTTCATGCTTGTTAGCATTTGTCTTACATATTGCGGTGCTCCCGTGTTGGGTGCATATATATTTATAATTGTTATATCTTCTTCTTGGATTGATCCTTTGATCGTTATGTAGTGACCTTGTCTCTTTTCACAGCCTTTGTTTTAAAGTCTATTTTATCTGATATGAGTATTGCTACTCCTGCTTTGTTTTGGTCTCTATTTGCATAGAAAATCTTTTTCCAGCCCTTCATTTTCAGTCTGTATGTGTCCCCTGTTTTGAGGTGGGTCTCTTGTAGACAACATATGTAGGGGTCTTATTTTTGTATCCATTCAGCCAGTCTTTGTCTTTTGGTTGGGGCATTCAACCCATTTATGTTTAAGGTAATTACTGATAAGTATGATCCTGTTGCCATTTACTTTATTGTTTTGGGTTTGAATTTATACACCGTTTTTGTGTTTCCTGTCTAGAGAATATCCTTTAGTATTTGTTGGAGAGCTGGTTTGGTGGTGCAGAATTCTCTCAGCTTTTGCTTGTCTGAAAATTGTTTTAAATACAGTTAACCTTCAGTTCCAAGGGGCAGGTTGTTACCGACTCCTTAAGGGAGCTTATGTCCAGCTACAGTCTGGTCATCATGTAGTTAGCGTCTTCCACATGGCGGAAGTTTCACTATCTATAAGTCAGCTCGTAGGATATGGCTTAGGATATTATCTATAGCCCTTGAGAAGGAACTAAAAGTCCTTCACTGCGCTTAATGACTGAATGATTATTTGGCATCCTTTGCCTGTTTTCCCTTTTATTCTGTGTTATCTCACTTCTCTGACTAAACTTAAACTTTGGTTAAGGTTTTTTTCACAGACCAAAGTCAGGCTGAGGCCATGGTAGGCAAGGCCCATAGGGTCTTGCTGCATTTCATTTTCACATGTTTTGTTCCATCTTCTCTCAGTTCTGTGTTGGTAGAAATTTTATTCACAATTTACAATTGGAGAAACTAAAGTCCAGATGTTTTAATTAGAAAATACGAGGTAGTTTTGTGATAAAGGTGGATCTGGGTTAGAATCCCAACTCTACCATCTTCTAGCTATGTAAGAGTCATTAAACCAAAACTGTCTCATGGTTTTCTGAATGACTGAATTCTTGCTCTGGGCTGCTAAAAAGAGTTGTGCAGCATCACCTCATCTCTGAGTTTTTATTCATAAGCCAAAGGGAAGAAAAGAGAAAGGTGAAGGTAATGCAAACAGCATTATCAAAGGTGTTCTATATGTCAGTCACTGTATATATCAGATATTATCTTATCATTTTCACACCAACCCTATGACATGTTACTATTCCCACTTTATAGATGAAAAACTGAAGCTCAGAGAAGTTAGGAAACTTAACATATTTACATCTAGAAAGTAAATAGCAGAGCCATAATTTGAATGCAGATGTCTGATTACATAGTTCATGCTCAGTTCGCAAATTTCTGGTCCTAATATCAGTGAAGCACTGAGCTTCTGAAGACTTAATGACCTCATTCTTAGTACATAAAAAGCAAAAGTAATCATGCAGAGTTATCAGAGGTAGGAACATCCTTTAGTAACCTGAAACACCTAAAGTTATTTGCAAATTTGATCGCTGTGATGATTTTGTGTTTGCAGAGTCATAACAAGAGACTCAACATTTGATTTTTTCCAGTGATATCCTATTTATAGCACAAGAAATCAGCATGCTCTATAAATAGTAGCTAATGAAGTCTTATTTTAAAAATTCATAAACTTAAATTTAATGATCTGCTAAATATGCTTGTGTTTCCACCAATAATCAACTATTCAGTTAAAAATAATGCAAGTCTGATCCAACAACCAGAGTCAGACCTACAGAAAAACTATCACGTAGGAGAAGGAAGTCAGTGGTGTCCCAGTCTTTGTTCTCCATGTCCATTTATCCTTGTAACTGCTCGGTGCACTTCTCTATTTTCCTTTTCCCACCAAAACCAAGTTCTTAAAAAGTCTAGCTTCAAGTATCTACAGTTTATGATAAATTTTAAACACTGTGTTTCTGGATATCTAAATTATTAATCTCTTAGCTACAGGAGGTACAGGAGCAAAGGAGAGAAAAGGATGAAGGAAGGAGAGGAAACTGGGCTTTGTCCTTTATGATGATAGTGATATTATTGTTAAATCAACCACTAATCGTGGGGAAAAATGAAAAGCAGGAGAGACAGATGCAAGCTTTTCTTTTCTGTCTACATTGTTCAAGAATTTTGGCTAAGATAACATGATGAAATGGTGATATTCCCAGCTCTTAAAGAATTTTCCAGTTTGTTGTGATCCACACAGTCAAAGGCTTTGGCCTATTCAGTAAAGCAGAAATAGATGTTTTTCTGGAACTCTCTTGCTTTTTCCATGATCCAGCGGATGTTGGCAATTTGATCTCTGGTTCCTCTGCCTTTTCTAAATCCAGCTTGAACAACTGAAAGTTCACAGTTTACGTACGGTTGAAGCCTGGCTTGGAATATTTTGAGCATTACTTTGCTAGCATGTGAGATGAGTGCAATTGTGCAGCCGTTTGAACATTCTTTGGCATTGCCTTTCTTTGGGATTGGAATGAAAACTGACCTTTTCCAGTCCTGTGGCCACTGCTGAGTTTTCCAAATTTGCTGGCATACTGAGTGCAGCATTTTCACAGCATCATCTTTCAGGATTTGAAAGAGCTCGACTGGAATTCCATCACCTCCACTAGCTTTGTTCATAGTGATGCTTCCTAAGGCCCACTTGACTTCACATTCCAGGATGTCTGGCTCTAGGTGAGTGATAACACCATCATGGTTATCTGTGTCATCAAGATCTTTTTTGTACAGTTCTTCTGTGTATTCTTGCCACCTCTTCTTAATATCTTCTGTTTCTGTTAGGTCCATACCATTTCTGTACTTTATTGTGCCCATCTTTGCATGAAATGTTCCCTTGGAATCTCTAATTTTCTTGAAGAGATCTCTAGTCTTTCCCATTCTATTGTTGTACTCTATTTCTTTGCATTGATCACTGAGGAAAGCTGTCTTCTCTCTCCTTGCTATTCTTTGGAACTCTGCATTCAAATGGGTATATCTTTCCTTTTATCCTTTGCTTTCACTTCTATTCTTTTCTCAGCTATTTGTAAGGCCTCCTCAGATAGCCATTTTGCCTTTTTGCATTTCTTTGCATCCCCCAAGAAGGGGATGGTCTTGATCACTGCCTCCTCTAAATGTCATGAACCTCCATCCATAGTTCTTCAGGCACTCAATCAGATTTAGTCCCCTTGAATCTATTTGTCACTTCCGCTGTATAATCATAAGGGATTTGATTTAGGCCATACCTGAATGGTCTAGTGGTTTTCCCTATTTTTTTTTTCAATTTAAGCGAATTTTGCAATAAAGAGTCATGATCTGAGCCACAGTCAGCTCCCAGTGCTGTTTTTGCTGACTGTATAAGCTTCTCCTGTAGTCTAGGGGGAAAGGAAAAAATAGATAAAACGTCAGAGGTGGTAGGAGATGGTAGTGCAATGTTAGCCTCCCTTTTCTGCTTTTCTGATAAGTACTTAACCTCTCTATGCCTTAGTTCTCTCTTCTGTGAACTACAGATTCTGATCCTACCGCCTACTATATAACTGTAACACACTGGGGCTTCCCAGGTGGGAAGGTAGTGAAGAATCCACCTGCTAACGCAAGAGATGTTAAGTTCAATCCCTGGGTTGGAAATATCCCCTGGAGAAGGAAATGGCAACCCATTCCACTCTTCTTGCCTGGGAAATTCCATGGACAGAGGAGCCTGGTGGGCTACAGTCCACGGGGCCACAGAGAGTCAGACACAATTGAGCAACTGAGCACTATATAACACTGAAACAATTAAATAACTCAAAGTACCTATGACCGTTTATCACAGAGTATCAGGCTTCCCTACTACTAGCGCTAGTGGTAAAGAATCTGCCTTCCAAAGCAGGAGACACAAGAGATGTGGGTTTGATGCCAGGGTTGGGAAGATTCCCAGGAGAAGGAAATGGCACCTCACTCCAGTATTCTTGCCTGTGGAATTCCATGGGCAGAAGAATCTAGTGGCCTGTAGTCCATGGGGCTGCAAAGAGTCAGACAAACTGAGACTGAGCACCGCATGGCAAGTATATGCTAATCGTGAAGAATCCCGAATTTTCCTCCTCCTATTACAGCAATTAAAGAATAATGAGACAGCACAGCGGTATCAACAGCAGCCAGGCATCTTGACTGACCTGCAGTATATGCTAAAACCACCTAGGAAAAATTAAGCATCCTCCAGGTGCTGGTATAAGAAACCCAAACCTTCACCCTTTTCCTGACACTGAGTCCTTGTCAGCTCTCAACCACAGCCACCCTAAATCCTTCTGAGTACTCATTCCTCCGAGCTCCTTCCTCTCTTGGCAGCACCCAGATCTTCCTCTCCTTACACCTCATGTCCCTTCTCCCCTGCCCAGTCGTTCCAATCACAGCTGTGAAAGTACAGGCTGCTGAGGGAAGGGTTCTTCTCCCAAAGCAAACAATTAGGGAAGCATTAACTTCTTTTAATGGGCAGAGCAACCTTAAGCAGATGGAAACCCAGACCCAGGTCACTTTGCAGAGTCCAAGTTATGCTGGGGCTGCCAATGTTCATATGTGACCTATAAATTGAAACTTAATTGGCCATTAATGGAATTCATCTAATTAAAAACACTTGTAATTAAGCATGAAGAAGAAAAACAGCCTGAATTTTGGATGTGGGGAAAGCAGAAATACATTTGATCTGGTCAATAAACCCATACTTAAGAGTATGTTCAATTATTTCCTGTAATAATATCATGTAACACTGAAACCACGTTAAAAACTCAATATTGTGCTCTCCACTCCCTGGTCTCACCATTACAATCCAGAAGCTTTAAGACAATTAATTGACAAGGTGATCTCTACGGTGTCCTCCAAAAGGTAAGACAAGAACAATAGGGAAAACCTTTGGAAATATTATGGAATTGCAGCAACAGTTTGGAACAAAGCAATTTTTCCCACTCTGGATCTGATAGGTGGACTTCTAAAAGTGGAGGTTCCTAAACTTGTTTCTTCCTGCTAAATTACAAAAATGCAAATAAAAATAGCACACTGACCTGCAACAAGGAGGCAAACGTAAGGAAACAGATTCTCAGACAGGTCAACTACCTTCCCCACTGTCACACAGGGTACGTGGCAGAGCCAAGGTTTTGTAGTAATCCCGCCTTACCTCTCTCGCGGATAATTGGAAGGATAAAGTGATATCAGGTATGTGAAAACCCTTGTAAACTATAAATATATAATCAATAGATCCATCTACAATCCATGGGATTGCAAAGAGTTGGACACAACTTAGCAACTAAACAAAAATATATTAATCAAAATTGGCAATTATATTAGCTAATAAAATAGCTTTAAAAAAAAAAGATTCAATTTTACCTTCTTGGGGAGAAACGATGGGATCCCAAATCCATACATCACAGTGCAGTCCCTAATGTGTATGTGAAGCATCTAGCCCAGTGCCCAGCAGTCAGAGGGCTGAAGAGGAGAGCAGTAAAGAGTGCAGGCTTTGGAGCCAGAATGCCAGAACCAGATCCTCACTCCACTGCTTAACAGCTATGTGGCCTTTGGGAAAGTTTCTTTCCTGCAGCTCAGGTGGCCCATTGGTGAAATGTGGAGAACAGTAGTCCTATCCCATAGGACTGAAGGAATGCATAAAGTGCTCTCCAAACAGGGTCTGGAATACAATGAGCACTCCTAAGAGTTATGCCAAGACTCACAAGAAGCCCAGTCTCTCCCCAGAGCTCCCTTCCCTAATATGTTCCCAAATCTCCCTGTGTGTTTCATGGCTTGTATTAACAATATCATTCCTAGCACCGCTTCCAGCTCAAGCATGAAACCAACATATTTGCGTAATCCTTTGGAGCGGTGTCAGTCACTCAGTCACATCCGACTCTTTGTGACCCCATGGACTGTAGCCTGCAAGGCTCCTCTGTCCCTAGAATTCTCCAGGCAAGGATACTGGAGTGGGTTGCCATTTCCTTCTCCAGGGTAACTTCCCCACCCAGGGCTCAAACCTGGGTCTCCTTCATTACAGGCAGATTCTTTACTGTCTAAGTCAAGAGTGGGAATAGGTAACAATAGCTGTCCTAGATGCTAAAGCAAACTATCTCTGCACTGCCATTGCTCCAAGTGAAACTGCCCAAATGTGGGACACTATGCTACCCCTTGCTGGCAGCCTCTTTGAATCAGCACTACCCAGCCCTCACCCACTCCACTGCTCCATTTGTACCACACCATCCCAAGCACAGTCTGGCCTCCCTTAACTATCACAGCCCATGGTTAGACCTGCTTGAGGGTCTCTACAGAGTCAGCCTGTCTCTCTCCTTGTCAGCCTAACACACAGTGAGAGCCATCACAAGCTTCCCAGTCCCCTAGGGTCCAGATCTTACGTGGCTCTAGCCCAGAGCTAGGAGGACACCCAGCCTGGCTATTTCTGTCCCAGGACCAACCCCTGCCAGGGCTGGCTACACAGGCATGTGATTGGCGTAGGCACACAGGACCGATGCTAAGTGAACTGTTACAGGAGAGTGGAGGATGTGCTGGAGGTTTGGGACTTTGGCCCACCTGATAGTCGTCTCACCTTCCCACCTCCATAGGGCAGATTCTCAGTCACCCTCTCCTCACTCCAACCCTGTTACTACCACCATCCTCTGCACAGACTAATCAAGCAAGGTTGAGGCCTCATTACTGCAGTTGAATTTTGCCCCTAAAGGTCCTGAGCGTGAATTAAAGATAGGTGGGATGCTGCTGTGGGCTGGGACATGGCAGCAGCCATACATCCACACCTGGGCCGTTAGCACCAAAGAGCCATGGTGTGGCGATGGAGAGAGAGGGGGTTGGGGGGCAGGAGGGCTTGGTTACTGGGAGTGACTGGCAGGAGGTTGGAGGTTGGCGGTCCAGTTCTGGCTATTGCACAGAGCTTGCAATCCCTCAGCATTGGCCTGTCCACCAGGTCTGGGGCGATGGGCCATGGAAAGGGGATAATGATTTCCCCAGCCCTGGCAAGGGTCCACATTTTCATTTTGCACTGAGTCTGCAGATCATTTTGCAGTGAGCTCCAACCCATTCTCAGAATGACTGGCCACCTGTAGGGAAAATTCCATTCTTCCATCACAAGAGTATGTTCAGATTCCATGATCCCAACATGCCAAGGTCCTTACACTTTATCTGTGGTTACCTTATAACCTGGTGGTTACCTTATAACCCTGGAGGCTCAGATGGTAAGGCATCTGCCCGCAATGCAACCCAGGAATCGAACCTGGGTAGGGAAGATCCCCTGGAAAAGGAAATGGCAACACACTCCAGTACTCTTGCCTAGAAAATTCCATGGACGGAGGAGCCTGGTGGGCTACAGTCCATGGTGTCACAAAGAGTAGGACACAACTGAGCAACTTCATTCACCTTATAACAGATACTGTGCACAGATGAAATCATGATTACAAAACAGTGTTTTATGTACTACTAAATTCCAAAAACTAGCCCTTCGGGATTCCATTGTTTCAAGGCTCCATGAGAACAATAATAATGGTAAACAGATCAGAGAACCATAGCTGGCCTAGCTTTGTTGTACAGTTGGAAGCTATGAGAGAAAATATTGTTCAGGAAGGCTTTGATGAAAGAGAGGGCTAAGAATACCAGAGTAAGATGTATTAATCAATAAGCTACATAAAGCCTTAGAAACATTTTGAGCCAGGGAATAGTTTTTCAAACACAAAATGAATTTCATCCAAGTGAACTTTGGGAGGTAATTTCTTTGGCCATACTATCTAGGAGGCAGCCGCATCCTATTCTAAAAAATACACTTGACTCAAGAAAATATGTCCTCTCATCTGATTCCCCAGGGCTCCCTCATACGTGTTTAGGCTCTTGTCATGTTTGCTTATACAGGACATCTCCATCTGAAAATGTTTGTGAGTAAAGGCAGCCCTCCCTGTAGGATGGGACAGATGGAGAGGTTTCAAAGGAATCTTGTGCTCTCCTAAGAGAATTAACACTCAAATCAAACCATCTCATTTCCCTTGTTCCCACTCACTCCAAGAAGTAAATATTATTACTGATTATCCAGAGACAAGGAATTCCTCAGGCTGCTTTGGTCTTTAATGTAACTATCTCAGTGTTTACATATTGTTTCTTTTATATAATTGTACGGAGGGTTTTTGATGAAGTAAAGAGACCATGTGCAATGCCTACTTTATTTCCTACAGACCAGCCTTGTGACTCAGGCAGCAAGTACCAGTTGAAGGAGTGGAAACACTGCTAGTAGCTGGGAGAAACAGAAGAGACATTGGTTATAACAGACCTATATAGTTGCTTTTCCCTTTAGACGTGGCCCCAACTCAAAAAAAAAAAAAAAAAAGTTTCTAAATTCCATTTATAAAGCAAGTAACATCCTAATAGTCCAAGAGAGGTTGTGATCATACATTTCACCCTGTGAGGGGGTCCACAGGGTGGGACTGTGAATCCCCTCAAGAGTAGAAACTGCATCTTATTCATCTCTTTGTCTCCAGGGCTCCATACAGTGTTGAAATATATTGCTGCTGCTGCTGCTAAGTCACTTCAGTCGTGTCCGACTCTGTGCGACCCCAGAGACGGCAGCCCACCAGGCTCCCCCGTCCCTGGGATTCTCCAGGCAAGAACACTGGAGTGGGTTGCCATTTCCTTCTCCAATGCATGAAAGTGAAAAGTGAAAGGGAAGTCACTCAGTCGTGTCCGACTCCTAGCGACCCCATGGACTGCAGCCCACCAGGCTCCTCTGTCCATGGGATTTTCCAGGCAAGAGTGCTGGAGTGTTTAGGTACAGTTTGTGGAAGGAAAAGATGAATGCACCAGTCATTACAACACAGTAAATAATATGATGTGTTTTTTTTTTTTTTTCTCCAAATAGAGATCTCCTCCTTTAGTTTTGAATTTTTTTTCTGAAATTTGTTTTCATCACAGAGATAAACATGGTACTAATTGGAGGCTGTGAGCCTCTTGGGGTCAAGCACAAAACCTTTGTAATTTCACTGCTGGGTGTGTGGCAGATGCATAGGGGTCAGGGGTCAACAATTATTTGTGAAATGAATGTGTGCTACTTCCTCTGACTGCACTGAATCAAGTCAGGTCACCAGCCCTTCTTTAGCACAACTGGACCTCACTGTTTGTCCATGATTTTGGTTATTTTTGATGTGGACCATGTTTATTTTAAAGACTTTGTTGGATTTATTACAATATTGTTTCTGTTTTATGTTTTGGTGTTGGGGCCACGAGGCATGTGGTATCTTAGCTCCCCAACTGGAGGTGGAACCTGAACCTCCTGCATTGCAAGAGTCTTAATCACTGGATGTCAAGGAAGTCTCTTGATTTGGGTTTTGGAAGCAGGACTAGGACCAACTCTCACAGCCTTCATGAATCTCAGCATGAAATCTGCACCAGTAAGCCCCCTTTGCCTGCTTTGTCAGGAGCTCAGTAAGGCTCTGCAAATTGGTGAGCCTTGCAGACCCTTACCTTCCTCGTAGCTAGATGAGAGCAACAGGGTTCTGACAAATCAAGCAGGGTTAACCCGCTTGGATCAGGGGCCAGAGAGCTCAGCCATCTCCCTAGGCCACTTAGTTCCCTGCTCACTGTTTCCTTGGGGTCTGAAAGATCAGATCTGAGAAGATTAAACACCATAATTATGGGCTTCATAAAGCTGTTGGAGACCCGACAGCCCCTCAACTCTGCAGATTCTTAATCAATACTCAGTTCATTAGACAGTTAACTTGCCCAAGCTGCTGACTGGTTTCAGAAACTCTCCTGTTTTGGACATGTGGAAGGCAACTGTCTAGTAGAATTTAGCTCTGGCCCGTTGGAGAAATAACACAAATTTTTGGATTATTTCTTTCTCCAACAGGCCGTGATTAGAAGAAGGATACCATCAATCCAACAGTCTTTTTATAAGAAATACCAAAATAGAAACTCAAAGGTCCAGTTGGCCTGGAATCCTTCCCCCAGCTGTTCAGGCACCAAAGGTAACTGTTGTGGATAAACTTCCATGAGAGTCTGAGCGGTGTCTCCCTCCAACCACAACCACCAGGAGAGAGGAAAACAGCTCCCACCAAGGGACAGCCCAGCCATAAACCCTCCAGAAACAGAGCTCAGGATTCCTGAAAACACAGCAAGACATTTAGAGTTAGAAAATCAGGGCATTTTCCTCAGCACAAATGCATCATTGTTATCTACAGGGCAATAAACTGAATGTTAGAAACAGCAGCCTCTGATACTGTTGCTTGACAGATCCCTTGCCTCTGGGGGAAAATACACACGAGACAGGAAAGCTCAGTTCTGAGATGTGGGATGTAATATTTTGTTTTCCTTAGGAGGTTTGTATATTTGTTACTGCCTTATAGAGAGAAAATAGGTTAAGAGGTATGACCAATCATTTTTTTGAAAAAAGATTTAGCACAGAAAGGGTATAAGGAGAAATATCAATTCATGGCAGGGTTCACTCATCAACTTCTGATAACATCAAGGTTATAAAATAATATACAGAGCCAGCCCAGTGGTCCTCAAAGTGTGGCCCCCAGATCAGCATCAATATCATCTGGGAACTCATCAGAAATGCACTTTCTGAACCTCACCCTAAATCCACTGAATTAGAAACACTGAGGGTGAGACCCAGCAACCTGTATTTTAACAAGCCCTCTGGGTGATTATGATGCTCGCCAAAGTAATAATAATATGGATGCCTGCTTCCCACCCCCAGGGATATTCTGACTTAAGGGCACTGGGTGTGTGACTGGGATTTCTAACACCCAGGTGATTCTAATGTGCAACAAAGTTTGGGAACCACTGCGCTAAGAGCAAAGAACTAATCCCTATTTAGGTCTCTGATCATTTCTTGTACCTGGCATTTGTTGCCACTTCAGTTTTGAAGAGTAAACCTTGAAGGAGTCACTCACCTTTCAAAAGTTGATAACAAAAATGTAGGTAGAATTTTTACCTGCCACCAGGTAAAAGCTCTGCACTGAGGCCAGGTGTTAAATGTCGTATTCTCATTTACTGAGTCCATGGAGGACACTGTGCTCAAACGCAAAAGACATTTTGCCATGAATTTGCTGCTCCTTTTTAAAAAATAAAGCATATTTATTGAACAATGTAAATATCAACAAATATTTTAAATGTGATATTATTAAAGTGACATTTTAACATTTTTAAAGTGATATTTTGCAGCAAAGTTTAAAAGTTTTAAGTATGATTCAGAGACTTTCTTATTAATATTTAATTCTTCTTCCATTAACTCTTCCTATTTCATTGTTTTAGAATTAAAAACTTTCTCAGTCATTTAATTTCAACTTCCAGCTAGCTCAGACTGAAAATGACTCTTGGTTGTTTATTTCTAGGCATATCTTAAAGCTCTGTCCGAGGCAGTCCAGTCCACATTTTATATCCTCAAGAAAGGGATACAGTATAATGGAAAAGAATCTGAGTAGGGCTCTATATAACTGAATAACTTAGCTGTACACTTGAAGCTCTGAGTGACACACACACACACTTGAAGCTAATACAGCATTTTAAGTTAACTATACTTCATTTAAAAAGAAGGAAGAGATATACTTTGCCTTAGTAGCAGCAAGATGAAAGATTCCAAGAGATACTGGGTCTGGGAGTGTGGCAGGTACAAGCATCCAAGCAGCAAAGAGTCCTAGGATGAGTGTGGAGACCAAAATGCCTGATCTGGAAATGAAAGGCATAAAGGAAACACCAGAGCAAGTAAAATAGCATCAAAGAGTGCAAGAAGCAGTGCAGCACCAATCAGAAATAAGACCAGGAGTCTAGATTATATGCAACATTCAGTTCAGTTCAGTCACTCAGTCGTGTCCGACTCTTTGCAACCCCATGAATCGCAGCACGCCAGGCCTCTCTGTCCATCACAACTCCTGGAGCTCACTCAAACTCATGTCCATTGAGTCAGTGACGCCATCCAGCCATCTCATCCTCTGGCGTCCCCTTCTCCTCCTGCCCCCAATCCCTCCCAGCATCAGAGTCTTTTTCAATGAGTCAACTCTTCGCATAAGGTGGCCAAAGTATTGGAGTTTCAGCTTTAGCATGAGTCTTTCCAAGGAACACCCAGGACTGATCTCCTTTAGAATGGACTGGTTGGATCTCCTTGCAGTCCAAGAGACTCTCAAGAGTCTTCTCCAACACCACAGTTCAAAAGCATCAATTCTTTGACATTCAGCTTTCTTCACAGTCCAACTCTTACATCCATACATGACCATTGGAAAAACTATAGCCTTGACTAGACAGACCTTTATTGGCAAAGTTACAGGAAGCCTAACAATGATGGGAGCATAGGCATTGGCTGACCCCAAAACAGGAAGAACTTAGAAATGGGCCAAATCCAATACTGTATGATAACAAGACGTAGGCACTTTCAGTTTAAAAACAAAAACAAAGGCAGGCCATGATTCAGATTCTGTTTGAAACTAGGCTTGGCTCACACCAGGACAAGGAGACCAAGTTGCAGATCCAGGCTGACCAATGTAGACGGTACTGCACATAACAGATATTCAATACTGTCTTGCTGAATGAAAGACATTCAAAATTATTTCTGGTTTTAACTGCATATTTTTCTCAGCCAGTGACCACTGTGTGTCTGCTACAGCAGGCCCTCACTCTATTAGAAATTAATCTATTGCAGCAGCTGGAGGTTAAAATATAAGTGTAGATGCACTTTGGGTTAAAAAACAAAAACAAAAACTCTGCACTACAGGCCAGTAAATCTGGATTTGGTCTCTAGTTCTGCTTCTAACTAACTTTGTGACTTTGGGCAAGTTCTTTATTACCTCTGCCTCTCAGGTCCTCATCTAGAAAATGAGGTAAGCAGGACAGAAATACTAGATGATCTCTAAAGTATGTTCAACTCTAAAAATTGCTGGGTCCACACACAAGTATATTCCTGAAAATCAATATCAAAAATTGGTTTATTATGTCCGTTATATGGGTACCTGCCTATCACTGACTTCCTGTTACTGGTGAGTTCCAGAACATTATCAAGACCTCCGCGGTCAACAGGAGGTAAATCTGATCTTTTAGGTCGTTGGTGGGAACAAAGTACATTTCTGTGGATACACTGAGGTCAGACTTAGAGCACATTTGCTGCTGACTAAATTTAACTGGAAGTTTTCTAAGTTCTCCCCAAGAAAAGCCCCTGGGCTTTGCCGTGACAGATAGGAAAGCAGAGATCAGAGGCTGTGAAGTTAGATGTCTCGTTTTAGCTTTGGTCTTTGCACAGTGGGGTCAGAGGTGGGGGTCCTGGGAGTAGGGCGGTGGAAAAAAGTATCCCACACACATGCAGAGTGTGGCATAAACACTCCCTTAAATCCTGCCCTTTTTCAGATTTCCCAGAGGACCACACCCACACCCCCAGTGGCTACGTGCTTTACTGCATCCTCGGCCAGAAGCAAGTTGGCCCAGAGGGCAGCCATCTGGACGCTGAAAGCCCATTACAGCCGTAACGGGCGGGTGAATCTGGTTACAGACGACAGCCTCTCCCAGCCTGACTGTCGCAGGTTTGAAATCACGCACTTATGAAGCATCTGCTTGGGACACGAGGCACCCCTCCCATGGGGACTACGGGAGGAGAGGAACGTGGAAACACAGGCACACAGGCTTCTTGGCAGACACAGGTCCCGGGCAAGGTGTAGACACTCCTTTCCTTCATCCCGCCCCCTGCTCTGTTATCATCTCTTGCTGCACTGTCAGGAGCACGTACGCACACACGAATCCCTGAAATCATTCTCTCACGATGTTGTTAGACTCGTGGTTTGATTTAAAGCAGGAACAGATGAGAGATACCAGAACATCCAGGAGAAAACAGCCGTTTGCACTGGTGGTAATCACATCTCCAGATGGCCCAAGCCCTAGACCAGAGGAGGCTGCCCTGAGGTCCCCAGGCTGGGGTCGTGGAGCAAACACTATTCTCTCTTCCACAGCCCTGTTCCTGGGGCCCTGGAGAAGGCTGCGCATGGCAGCACGGGGCTGACGGCCACTCAGGATGGGATGCACAGGAGCAAATTCCACCCTCCTCGATTCCGGAGCGTTCAGTGCCCACATGCGCATCCCTTCCTCAGGATGGGTCAGGGATCTGCCCTCAACTCAAGGCAACCTTACATCCCAAACAGTAGGTTAGGACAACAAATATCACCCCATTCCTCCCATGACTGGCTGTGCCCCACCATGCCTAACTGGGCCTTTGTGAAGACCTCATATGTTTTCTGGCTTCCTGGAGAAAAACAGCCTGTCCCCTCCTTCCCAGAACGCCCGCCTGCTCTACCCCACCTCTTAAACCCTGCCAGAAATGGGAGAGCAGTCCATGACCCAACCTCTGAGTGCCAGAACTCCTAGACCCAAATCCCACTTGGCCACCCTTAGCCAGGCACTTCCTAACCTCTCTTCTCTCACCTCATTTTCCTGTAATGTGAGGAGGATGATACAGCAGTTACTTCACACAATCACTGTAAGGTAGCATCTGTAAAGGGTTTAGAAACAGGGTCTAGTCGATATCAAACACAGAAGACGTCTCTGATTTTTCTCACATCATCTTTCACCATTCTTTCCAACAATTCCTGATTAAAGTGATCACATTGTTTTCAATTATTAGTTTAGATGCCTGTAGCTTGCCCTGGTTTTTGAGTTTCTCAAGGAAAGAGATCATGACATTAATTTTCATATCTCCAGTACAAAATGTTTAGCATCAAGCAGGCATTTGAAAAAGACATGTATTGAATTAAATTAGATGGGAAACTAATAATAATACCTTTCATCTAGTGGGAGTTATCTATGGGCTAGACTTGTTGCTAAGTAATTTATTCATACTCATGAGCAGTTTCTTTAAATTTCATCTATATTCTTCTCCTCATCGCTCACAAGTTTGGCTTTCAGAAGCATAAAGGAAAATTGCTATTATAAACTAAAATTCAAGGACTTACGGTGAAGAAAAAGAAGCAACTGGAGAAGTGAAAATAAAGACAAATATTGATCATCAATAGAGAGATGTAGAATTATCATCTTGGAGTCTGTGAGTACAAAGGAAGGTGATACTGTGTGCCTAACTGAGCCTTCAGAAAGGCAAGCCTTCAGAAAGGCAGGCTTAAGTCTACAAAAGAGAAGTGAACAACTCAGAAATGCATCTACTGGGGAAGTCCTTCACAAAAATGGAAAAATAAGAAAGAAAGGGGATCAGAATAAAAAGACCAGAGTACATGGACTACATTCTACATTATATAGATATGATAAATAGATAAAGATATAGAGCGATATATTTCTCTGTGCTTGCATATATACATATGTGTCTATATATATGCATATATATGTACTTATATTTCTCTCTGTGTGTATATATATGTACACATAAATGTACAAATAAATGCATACATGCATTAATATATATGTATACATGTATATGCATAAATATGCATATAACAGACTTGCCCAGTGGCTCCGTGGTAAAGAATCTGCTTGCCAATGCAGGAGATACAGGAGACACGGGTTCAGTCTCTGGGTCAGGAAGATCCCCTGGAGGAAGAAATGGCAAACCACTCCAGTATTCCTGCCTAGAAAATCCCATGGACTGAGAAGCCTGGTGGGCTACAGTCCATGGGGTCGCAAAGAGACTTGACTGAGTGAGCATGCATGCACACATATATATGTGTAGCAAAAACATGGAAGAAAAGTGGAAGAAACTCAGTCTGAATCCAATATGACCTGGGACTGTGAGGACTGATAACAAAAAGGCAAAATCCTAGAGCAAGCCAAGGCAGAGCAGATGAATGGGTAAGAAAGCTGTGGTACACAATGGAGTATTACACAGCCATTAAAAAGAAGACATCTGAATCAGTTCTAATGAGGTGGATGAAACTGGAGCCTATTATACAGAGTGAAGTAAGCCAGAAAGAAAAACACCAATACAGTATACTGACACATATATATGGAATTTAGAAAGATGGTAATGATAACCCTGTATGTGAGAGAGCAAAAGAGACACAGATGTATAGAACAGTCTTTTGGACTCTGTGGGAGAGGGAGAGGGTGGGATGATTTGGGAGAATGGCATTGAAACATGTATAATATCATATATGAAACGAATTGCCAGTCCAGGTTCGATGCATGATACAGAATGCTTGGAGCTGGTGCACTGGGATGACCCAGGGGGATGGTACGGGGAGGGCGATGGGAGAGGGATTCAGGATGGGGAACACGTGTACACCCGTGGTGGATTCATGTTGATGTATGGTAAAACCAATACAATATTGTAAAGTAATTAGCCTCCACTTAAAATAAATAAATTTAAATTAGAAAAAAAAACACTAAAGGAGAACAAATGAGGTTCTTTTTCTCAGAGGGAAGAGGTGACTGTCCAGTGTTCCAATAAACAGAAAAGAAAGTACCACGACTAAAGAAGGGACGTCATCGCGACAGCTGACAGAGCTGAAGCTCTTTGCTTCCTTCCTCTCCATTAAGGATAAGCACTGGCAAATCAGGAGATGGGAAACACACACTGTCCACAGGGAACTGGTGACCACAGCAAACAAAACAATAGTAAGAAAGCCCTTAACAGGTTAAAAGGACAAGTTAGACATTTTACCCAGACAAATTTGATACTACAACCATCACAAGCTTTTTATGGTTTTTAAAACATCTTTTCACGCTATTATTTTATGAATTTAGCTTCAAAATGACTTTGCAAGTTCAGAGTGAAGTGTTGGCATGAGCCTGAAGCAGTTTTTAAACTGATGCAGAAAATTCATCTTTATTTCATTTTCACATCAAAGAAAAGAGAATTAAAGCATGCAGCTTAGTTTTATCCTTTAACGTGTTCCAACTTCTATCATGAAAAAATAGGTTTTGGCAGAAGTCACAATAAAAAATGAAAACCCAAAATTTAAACAGGATTTGGGGGACTTTAGGAGAAGGCAATGGCACCCCACTCCAGTACTCTTGCCTGGAAAATCCCATGGACGGAGGAGCCTGGTAGGCCGCAGTCCATGGGGTCACTAAGAGTCAGACATGACTGAGTAACTTCACTTTCATATTTCACTTTCAAGCATTGGAGAAGGAAATGGCAACCCACTCCAGTATTCTTGCCTGGAGAATCCCAGGGACAGAGGAGCTAGTGGGCTGCCGTCTATGGGGTTGCACAGAGTCGGACACGACTGAAGCGACTTAGCAGCAGCAGCAGCAGGACAAGCAAATGTTAAATGTAAAGCAAAGGTGAAAGGAAAATGAGGGGACCATTTGTTGGCCCAAACGGGGCCTCTTGCTGTGTTCTCACTCACCATCAGAGCTCTTGCCCAGGCACCTGGCTTTCCCACTCCACCCAGGCCCAGGTCTGCAAGGCCGTGTGAGTGGTTGCAGAGTGAGTGGTTTAGGAGCGCCACCCTGTGTCAGATTCAGAAACTACACGTGTTCGCTGGAATAGCTTTAACTACTATCCAGCCGAAGGGCTTCCCAGGTGGCTCAGTGGTAGAAAATCCCCCTGACGATGCAGGAGATGCAGGTTCGATCCCTGAATCGGGAAGATCCCCTGGAGGAGGAAATGGCAACCCACTCCAGTATTCTTGCCGGGAGAATCCCATGGACAGAGAGCCTGCGGGTTATAGCCCATAGGGATGCAAAGAGTTGGTCACAACTGAGCAGGCATAGCATCCAACCATAACCTAACTTCAAGCTGATGGTTATTTCTGTAGCCCATGCAACCTAGATTTAATAGATCTGTATTGGATGGTCTTTTAGATTGTCTGAAACCAAAACAAAGTCATGGAACTGGATACAATCATCACAATAAAGTGACAGTAAGTATTCCCTTGATCCCACAAGTGGCCTAAAGATGCAGGTGCTTGTAAGTGGAAGCCCTTTCATTCACTGACACTTCAGTGTCCTTAATCTTTGTCTTTGAACGCTCCCTATCCCCATCTTTATGACCTACACCTCACAGAATAAGAAAGATTCACCCACAAATATTTTCTTTGCCTTGAAGGCTCTGCCTGCTCCAGCATCAGTTGAAACTCCAAGACAATCTTTTGGTCCAAATTTTGATGAATTCAATCTTGAAAGGACGAGGTCCTAGGGATGAAGAAAGGGAGTAGAAGATGGTTTAGGGAGTGTTGGGTTGAAATGTGAAGTGTGGTGAGATGGGGTGGAGAACAGAGAGGGAAACAGGTACTTCACCTTCTAGACACCTGTGCACCATATTTCCCTCTTAACTCACCTAAAATGTTAAAACAATTTGCTGCCTCATAAATTCATTTTCTTCCAATGACCTTATAGACTAGCCTGCATATTCTTTGCAAAAACCAACAAAAAATGTCTTTACTTGCAAAGTGATAACCTTGACGTTATTGGGTTAAAATTAAATTTGATCTCTTCTTTCCTTGGTTTTAATTACAAATAGCCCCCATATTAACTGAGATGCTTCTGCTGACTCCTGAACATATGGTCTAGGTTCCAAGTTATTTCTCTCTGGCCATAATTTTCGTAAACATGTGACTTCTTTTGTCTTTCTTGTTTATAAGATATTTTAAAGTGGCAAACAAATTTAATTTTGGAGTCACTTCATCTTTCTACTTGCTCCCTCTCCCTACTTAATTTTCACTTCCTTAAGGAAAGAATAATTTTTACCTTTAAAAATGTATCTCCTGATGGCACAGTTTAATGGTCAATGTGTATGTTGAATTAACCCAGAAAGAATAAGGGTTGATGTGGAAGAAAATTATTGACCATAATGGTGACAAAATTCCAAAATAAATGACCAAGGGTGGGACCCGAAACCTTAACTATGTTAACTTCCTTTTAGGAGCCTCAAAATTCAGCCATTTGCATATCCAAAGTCATTCCCAGGCTTCTCTTCTTAATGGAAGGAATGCTGAATGAAGCTCTGAAGACAGGAAAATATTTAATTTGTCAATTTCAGGAACTGGATCAGATGGGATAATTAAAAAAAGAAAGTGACATCATCTTTTTCTGCACAGAGTAGTTGAGTTCAAAGTTGAAATCGCCTCCCTTGAAGCAAGATGTTTGGAGAGGCCCTGGGTCTTGATGGAGAGTGGACATGACTCTCCTCTCTGATGCTATTCCATCCCACTCTTGGAAGATCTCTTCTAGAAGGTTCACAGGTGCTGCTAGTTGGTAATCTCTCTACTTCCTTTCTGTCCAGCAGGTGGTGTGATAAGATGGTTTAGAAAATCTTCAAGACCCAAATTCTCCTAAAGCCTGGGTTTGGAAGAAGAAGCCTCTGAAACCCAACTCTCAAGTATAAGAAGAAAATTTGTGAAAAATATCTGGCAAGGAATATACATGTATTGGTTAAGTAGAATACAGGCTGAGACAGAAGGGCTGGAGATGTTTCTGGTGGCCTGGATAGAGCAGTCTTTCATCAGAAAGATTTGCTCCTTAAAGATAAGACAGAAGTCTTACAAAATGTTAATAGGCTGATAAGATCACAGATTTTTTTTTCCCCACTATTTTCCCTATACTTTTCAAATTTTCCACACTGAACAGATCTCTTCATTTAATACTTGCCAAATATTAAATATTGACACAAAAATCTTTTGTATCAATATTTATTCAACCCTAAGTTATGCGCTTTTGTGACCAATCACATTAATTGTGTCCAACTTTGTGACCCTATGGACTATAGCCCACCAGGCTCCTCTGTCCGTGGAATTCTTCCAGGCAAGAATACTGGAGTGAGTTGCCATGCCCTCCTCCAGGAGATCTTCCTGACTCAAGGATCAAACTCAGGTCTACCTGTGTCTCCTGCATTGCAGGTGGATTCTTTACCCACTGAGCCAGAGCCACCTGGAAAGCCCTTCTAAGTTATATTGATTCCTATTTTCTACATTTGTACATAGATGGTGACAAAATGTAGCTTTTATTTGATTATTGGGCATGTTGGAGATGATTATGTACATTTGCTGTAACTAGAATTTTTCATGCTGTAAATAATTGCAAGGGATACGGATCAGGACCCCTTCTACCACCTACACCATAAAGTATGTTTCCCTGTTCAACTTTTAAATTCTTTCAGGTTAAAGAATTTTCATTACATTTCTCAAACAAAGGCGTATTATAGAAAAGCTTTTAACAGTGTGGTGGCACAAATATCAGTCTGGTATGTGAGGAGATAGCACAGTAGGGACATTAGTTAGGAGCTGATTATCATGGTTCAGGGATAAAGAGTCAAAAGGATGATAACAGTGAGTAGTAAGGAAGAAACGCAAGCAAGTGATACCTAAGGAAGGGGTATGGTAGATTTAGTAATGACATTCAAGTTACAGAAAAGGAAGAATCTGTGATGTGACAAGTCCAGGGACATGGAAAAATCTGAATATTGCATCAGAACAAGAAGTAAATCAAGTGGTGACAATGGTACATTAAGATACGTGTTACTGGAAATTTTCCAATAGACTAGTAGGATATGTTTGGTCATTAATGAAGGCTAACTCTCAATAGTGAATATAATAAACATTAAGAAAACACTAATTTTTTTCTTAAGGAACTAGAAGGCCTCTTGATGAGGGTGAAAGAGGAGAGTGGAAAATGCTGGCTTAAAGCTCAACATTCAGAAAACTAAGATCATGGCACACGGTGCCATCATTTCACGGCAAATAGATGGAGAAAAAGTGGAAACAGTGACAGATTTTATTTTCTTCGGCTCCAAAATCACTGCAGACAGTGACTGTAGCCACAAAATTAAAAGATGCTTGCCCCTTGAAAGAAAAGCTATGACAAATGTAGACAGCATATTAAAAAGCAGAGACATCACTTTGCTGACAAAGGTCTGTAGAGTCAAAGCTGTAATTTTTCCAGTAGTCATGTACAGGGGTTAGAGTTGGACCATAAAGAAGGCTGAGTGCCAAAAATTTGATACTTTTGAACTCTGGTGCTAGAGAAGACTCTTAAGAATCTCTTGGACAGCAAAGAGATCAAACCAATCAATCCTAACAGAAATATCAACCCTGCATACTCATTGAAAGGACTGATGTTGAAGCTGGGGCTCCAATCCTTTGGACACCTAATGAAAAGAGCCGACTCTTTGGAAAAGACCCTGATGCTGGGAAAGACTGAGGGCAAGAGGAGAAGGGAACAACAGAGGATGAGATAGTTGGATGGCATCATTGACTCAATGGATATGAGTTTGAGCAAACTGCAGGAGACAGTGAAGGTCAGGGAAGCCTGGCAAGCTTCACTCCAAAGGTCACAAAGACTCAGACATGACTTAGTAACTGAACAATAACAATAACAACAACAAACCCTAACAACTCCTGGTACGTGACCTTATTTAGAAAAGAATCTTTAATGATGTAATCAAATTAAGATCAGTTCATACTAAATAAGGCTGAGTGCTAATTCAATATGCTGGTGTCCTCATAAGATAGGAAGAGATGCAAAAACAGACCCAGGGTGAAGATGGCCATGAGAAGATGGAGGCAGGGATTAGAATTATGCCGTTACCTGCCAAGAGTGTCTGGAGCTACCAGGAGCTGAAAGAGGCAAGGCAGATTCCTCCTGCACAGGAGGCGAGAGAACACCCCGATTTTAAATTCTAGAACTATGAAAAATACATTTCTGTTGTTTTAAACCACATAATATGTGGGTCTTTGCTATGGTAGCCCTAGAAAACAAATGATTGCCCTCTTTAGTACTCAGTGCAGGAGAGGAGAGGTAGATGTCTAGTTTTTTTGGTGGAGTGGATATTACAAGACTATGTCACTATGGACATCCCCTGACTGTGTAAAGTTACCCATTAGGCAGATGGGGAGATTAGGAGTGTGTTGGTTCAATAACTCTGTGTACTTTTTCCTTGACAAAGGTGACCACTGCTGTTACCTGATCACGGTATGATGAAGACTGGACTTCAGTACCAGAAATAAAGAGGTTGTCCAGCCTGCTTTCCTGGCACATGTCATGCCCACTAGAGAAACATGTTCTCTGGGCATTTCACTGCACCCCTTCCTCTCTGGCAAAGTTCTGACAAGTTCACGAAATGTTTATTTCAATATAAAATGGAAAGACAAAGGACAAAGAGCTCAGCTATACATCAGGAATGATCCAGTTGAGGAGCATATAAGGGGGAAATGAGGTAGGTTACAACTAATATGGGGTAACAGGTACAAGCACGGGTATATCCTGTAGGCTATGAATTTCTCAGCTCTAAATATAATAATACAATTGGTGCTACTTTTTATTATTCATCTTTTCAGCTTGATGACAGAAGAACTAAAGTGCTCTTGGTTGTTAATTTAATAGGAAAATTAAAAGTTTGATTTGTGTAAGCTTTCAGAAGAGATTAACTTCCTGACTTTTTTTCTAATTTATCCTCAACTCAGCAAACATTTATTGAATCTTTATCATGAGCCATTCACTATGCTACGCGCTAAAGCTACCAAGAAGAATTTTTATTTTTAATCCTTTCTTGAAAGGATTTTGCACACGAGTGGAAGAAATAAACAAATACATAAAAAGTAATTTGGTTTTTAAAAAGTGCAGTGTAATAATGGTTACTGATAGTAATAATGATGATATTAGTAATAATAATTTTGAGTGTAGTGTATTATTACATTAAGGAGCAGAGAGAAAATTGTGCCTAATTCTCACTGGAGAGAGAATGTTGACTGCTTGCCCCGTAATCCTCCAAGGGAGACATAGGCCTAGGTGGGCAGAATGGCCAGGGAGAGAAAGAAAAGTCTGTCCAAAGACCACAAGCCTTCAACATCACTCATTATTAGAGAAATGCAAATCAAAACTGCAATGAGGTATCACCTCACACTGGTCAGAACGGCTATCATCAAAAATTCTATACACAATAAATGCTGGAGAGGATGTGGATAAAAGGAAACCCTCCTAGACTGTTGGTGGGACTATAAACTGATACAGCCACTATGGAGAACAGTATGGAGATTCCTTTAAAAACTAGGAATAAATCTACCATATGACCCAGCAATCCCACTACTGGACATATACCCTGAGAAAGCCACAATTCTAAAAGACACGTGAATCCTGATATCATAGCAGTACTTTTTACAATAGCCAAGACGTGGAAATGACCGAGATGTCCATCAACAGATGAATGGATAAAGATGTGATACATATATACAATGGAATATTACTCAGCCATAAAAGGGAATGAATTTAGGTTAGTTCTAGTGAAGTGGATGAACCTAGAGCCGCTTGTACAGAGTGAAATAAGTCAGAAAAAGAAAAACAAATGTAGCATATTAACATATATATGTATATATGGAATCTAGAAAAATGGTATTGATGAACCTATTTTCAGGGAAGGAATGGAGACACAGATATAGAGAATGCACTTTGTGGACACAGTGGGGGAGAGAGAGACTTGGAAGAATTGACGAAGTATTAATAGTATATACACTATCGGACACAGCTGAGGGACTTCTCTTTCACTTTTCACTCTCATGCATTGGAGAAGGAAATGGCAACCCACTCCAGTGTTCTTGCCTGGAGAATCCCAGGGACAGAAGAGCCTGGTAGGCTGCCATCTCTGAGGTCGCACAGAGTCAGACACGACTGAAGTGACTTAGCAGCAGCAGCAGCACACTATCAGATGTAGGGTGGATAGCTGGTGAGAAGTTACTATGTAGCACAGGAAGCCCATTCTGGTGCTCCTTGATGACTCAGAGGGAGGGACAGGGAGAGGGAAGGGAGGGAGCCGGGCATGTATAATTATGGCTGATTTGTGTTGTTGTATGGCAGAAACCAACACAACATTGTAAAAATTAAAAATCAAAACTAAACATTTAAAAAAGACCTCAAGCCTTGAGAATTCAAGATGAGAGTCTTTGGAGAAATGCGAAGAGCACAGGAGAGGTGGGGCAGAGTGTGGGAGATGAGGTGAGGGCCACACCTTGAAGTTTGTGCAATCATCCCTCTCTGCACTGCCTGCTTTCAAACTGGTGTCCATAAGTAGAAAGGGAAGAATTTTGAATTTCTCTTAAGAATATACACGTGTATGAGCATGAGAAATGGAATATCAGTAAGCAAATGATGCCACAGTCATCAGCAATTGCAGCCACCACGGATGGTGAGCTGGTGAGCCCTGAGGGAACTCAGGAAGGAAAGAATGCCTGCCATCTAGCACCCATCAAACTTGCATTCACTCCGCACAGTGAACCCCGAGGAAACTCAGGATGTGAAAACACAGGATACCGGTTCCAGATAGCTCAGGCACATATCAAAGGAATGATTTCAGTGCACCCAGACTCTTGCATCTTCCCATACATAGAAAATTGCTAATTTCTTAACTTGAGATATCTGGTTTTCTTTCTTTTCTTTTTTTAATTAAAGGATAATTGCTTTACAGAATTTTGTTGTTTTCTGTCAAGCCTCAACGTGAGTCAGCCATAGGTATACATATCTCCCCTCTCTTTTGAACCTCCCTCCCCACCCGACCCCTCTAGGTTGACACAGAGCCCCTGTTTGAGTTTCCTAAGCCATACAGCAAATTCCCGTTGGCTATCTATTTTAAATATGGTAATGTAAATTTGCATGTTGCTCATTCCATATATCTCACCCTCTCCTCCCCCATGTCCATAAGTCTATTCTCTATCTGTTTCTCCATTGCTGCCCTGCAAATAAATTCTTTGGTGTCATTTTTCTAGATTCTGTATATATGTGTTGCTGCTAAGTCACTTCAGTCGTGTCCGACTCTGTGCGACCCCATAGGTGGCAGCCCACCAGGCTCCCCCATCCCTGGGATTCTCCAGGCAAGAACACTGGAGTGGGTTGCCATTTCCTTCTCCAATGGATGAAAGTGAAAAGTGAAAGTGAAGTCACTCAGTCGTATCTGACTCTTCGTGACCCCATGGACTGCAGCCTACCAGGCTCCTCCATCCATGGGATTTTCCATGCAAGCGTACTGGAGTGGGGTGCCATTGCCTTCTCCGATATATGTGTTAGAATACTATATTTATCTTTCTCTTTCTGACTTACTTCACTCTGTATAATAGGTTCTAGATTCATCCACCATTAGGACTGACTCAAATGTGTTCCTATTTATGGCTGAGTAATATTCCATTGTGTATATGTACCACACCTTCTTTATCCATTCATCTGTCAATGGACATCTAGGTTGCTTCCATGTTCTAGCTATTATAAATAGTACTGCAATGAACAATGGGATACATGTGTCTTTTTCAACCCTGGTTTCCTCAGGATATATGCCTAGAAGTGAAATTGTTGGGTCACATGGTGGTTTTATTCCTAGTTTTTTAAGGAATCTCCATACTATCTTCCATAGTGGTTGGATCAATTTACATTCCCACCAACAGTGCAGGAGCATTCCCTTTTCTCCACACTCCCTCCAGCATTTATTGTTTGTAGACTTTTTGATGATGGCCATTCTGACCACTGTGAGGTGATATCTCACTGTAGCTTTGATTTGCATTTCTCTAATAATGAGAGATGTTGAGCATCTTTTCATGTTTGTTAGACCTCTGTACATCTTCTTTGGAGAAATGTTGATTTAGGTCTTTTTCCCACTTTTTGATTGGGTTGTTTGTTTTTCTGGTATTGAGTTGTATGAGCTGGTTGTATATTTTGGAAATTAATCCTTTGTCAGTTGTTTCCTTTGCCATTATTTTCTCCCATTCTGAGGGTTGTCTTTTCACCTTGCTTATAGTTTCCTTTGCTGTGAAAAAGCTTTTAGTTTAATCAGGTCCCACTTGTTCACTTTTGTTTTTACTTATGTTACTCTAAGGAGTGGGTCATAGAGGATCTTGCTTTGATTTATGTCATCGAGTGTTCTGCCTATGTTTTTCTCTAAGAGTTTTATAATTTCTGGTCTTACATTTAGGTCTTTAATCCATTTTGAGTTTATCTCTGTGTAGTGGAGAGTGAAAAAGTTGGCTTAAAGCTCAACATTCAGAAAATGAAGATCATGGCATCCAGTCCCACCACTTCATGGGAAATAGATGGGGAAACAGTGGAAACAGTGTCAGACTTTATTTTTCTGGGCTCCAAAGTCACTATAGATGGTGACTGCAGCCATGAAATTAAAAGACACTTACTCCTTGGAAGGAAAGTTATGACCAACCTAGATAGCATATTCAAAAGCAGAGACATTACTTTGCCAACAAAGGTTCGTCTAGTCAAGGCTATGGTTTTTCCTGTGGTCATGTATGGATGTGAGAGATGGACTGTGAAGAAGGCTGAGCGCCAAAGAATTGATGCTTTTGAACTGTGGTGTTGGAGAAGACTCTTGAGAGTCCCTTGGACTGCAAGGAGATCCAACCAGTCCTTTCTGAAGGAGATCAGCCCTGGGATTTCTTTGGAGGGAATGATTCTCTGAAACTCCAGTACTTTGGCCATCTCATGCGAAGAGTTGACTCATTGGAAAAGACTCTGATGCTGGGAGGGATTGGGGGCAGGAGGAGAAGGGGATGCCAGAGGATGAGATGGCTGGATGGCATCACTGACTCGATGGACGTGAGTCTGAGTGAACTCCGGGAGTTGGTGACGGAAAGGGAGGCCTGGCGTGCTGAGATTCATGGGGTCGCAAAGAGTCAGACACGACTGAGTGACTGATCTGATCTGATCTGATGGTGTTAGGAAGTGTTCTGATTTCATTCTTTACATGTAGCTGTCCAGTTTCCCAGCACCAGGTACTGAAGAATCTGTCTTTGCCCCACTGTATATTCTTGCCTCCTTTGTCAAAAACAAGGTATCCATAGGTGCATGTGTTTATTTGTGGGCTTTCTATCTTATTCCATTGGTCTATATTTCTGTTTTTGTGCCAGTACCATAGTGTCTTGATGACTGTAGCTTTGTAGCATAATCTGAAGTCAGGAAAGTTGATTCCTCCAGATCCATTCTTCTTCTCAAGACTGCTTTGGCTATTCGGGGTCTTTTGTGTTTCCGTATGAATTGTGAAATTTTTTGTTCTAGTTCTGTGAAAAATGCCAGTGGTAATTTGGTAGGGGTCACATTGAATCTGTAGATTGCATTTGGTAGTACAGTATATCATTTTCACAATATTGCTTCTTCCTACCCAGGAACATGGAATCTCTCTCCATCTGTTTATGTCATCTTTGATTTCTTTCATTAGTGTCTTATAATTTTCAGTGTACAGTTCTGGTTTTCTTTAATTTACAATAGTCTTTCGATGTTCAGACTACCTGACCTTTGTTGTGAAACTTCTCTATCACCTGGCTCCCTTGCTCACCTCAGTTCTCTCAGGGTTACTTGAGATACTACTTCCCTGGCTTTAAGTCCTCAAAATTTCCACCAAATTAAAACATAAGTCTCAACTTTACTATTGTGAATATTTGTATAAGTTTGTGTGTGTGTGCTTGGTTTCAAATACAACCTAAAAAAATTCAAATGCTAGCATATTCTAATATCTGGATTACCACCTTGTGAGTGAGAACTGCCATGTGACTTTAAGGGTTACTTTGGTAGTTATAATATTTGTATTGGTTAGTGTTTACTTGATTGTAGCGTGTAACATACCAGGGGCTTCCCCTGGTAGCTCAGCTGGTAAAGAATCTGCCTGCAATGCAGGAGGCCCCAGTCTGATTCCTAGTTCAGGAAGGTATGCTGAAGAAGGGATAGGCTACCCACCGCAGTATTCTTGGCCTTCCCTGGTGGTTCAGCTGGTAAAGAATCTGCCTGCAATGTGAGAGACCTGAATTTAACCCCTGGATTGGGAAGATCCCCTGGAGAAGAGAACGGCTACCCACTTCAGTATTCTGGCCTGGAGAATTTGATGGACTATATAATCCATGGGCTCTCAAAGAGTCAGACACGACTAAGCAACTTTCACTTTCACTTTCTGTCACATATTAAAGAACATTCAGTAAGTCTTGACTATCTGTCCCTGCGTAGAAGTATTTGTGGCAGAGATTACTGGTGTCTCTTACTGTAAGTTTCTCCTTTCAAAATAATGAAACCCCAAAGATTTAAATTATAGACAATCACGGAGAAAAATACCATATTGCCCAGTTTCCCTCGGAGCTAGCTGTAGTCTTGTAAATAAGTTCAAGTCAATGAATTATAGGGTTTCTCTGGTGGCTCAGATGGTAAATAATTTGCCTGCCTTGCGGGAGACCCAGGAAGAATCACTGGGTGGGGAAGAGCCCCTGGAGAAGGGAATGGCTACCCATTCTTGCCTGAGAATTCCATGGGACAGAGGAGCCTGTAAGCAGAAGTGTATTGTAGAAGCTTCTGGAAACCTTCCTTAAAAGCAAGATGATTTCCTGTATATGCCCATGAGGTTGAGTCTGCCATTGTGTTTTCAAATATCCCATGTCCTTAGTGATTCCTAATTTATTTTTTAAATTATTGATATAGGTAAATTAACATTTTTTACTGTAATTCTGGGTGTCTATTTTTTTCTATAGTTATTTCAATATTCACTTTATATATTTCAAGTCCACTATTTGGGGAACAATTTAATATATTTGGACTATCTGAGTAACATTTAATCAAGAAATTCCACATGATTTCATTTCATTTTTATTTATAACCATTTTGGTGTCAAGTAGCACTCCTGTTTTTAAAAATTCAATCTAGGAAACTCAGTTCAGTGTTCTGTGGACCTAGATGAATGGGGATGGAGGGAAGGGAGGGAGGCCCAAGAGGGAGGGGACATATACATACATGTAACTGATTCCTTTTTTTGTACAGCAGAAACTAATACATCATAGTAAAGCAACTATACCCCAATTATAAAAGTTTCAATCTGACAATTTAAAACTTAATTAGACAATCTAGTCATATGTATACATTTATATATAGCCATTTACATACATTTATATACTGATATATTTGGACTTAAAGTTCTATCTTATTTTGTACTTTACGATTCCTCCATATTTCTCACTCCCTTTTTATATTCAGTATTTTTGTTATGTCAGTACTTATCCTCTGCTAGTTTGTAAATCAATCCCTCTTATTTAATCCTTTTAGTATTTTCTTCAGAAATTATGGCATGAATCAATTTATGGAAGAACAATGTTAATTAATGTCTTTACCCTTCTCTTGGGAGATTGAGATTAAAAAAAAAAAAAAAACAACCTCAGAACACTTAACTGTTCTACTCCTTTGAAAACTCTGTGCTTTATTACTGTGCATTAAACATTTTATTTTCCAAATCCAAGTTTTATACAGTCAGTATTCATTTCGATGTACCCACTTAATCCTTTGTTACTTCTTGCATCTCAGTCCTACATCTAAGAACGTCTCTTTCTGCCTTAAGTACATTCTTTAGAATTTTATTTAGCAGAGAACAAACTGCTTTTTGATTATTTGCCTGAAAATGTCTTTATTTACCTGTGTAAAGCTGAGGCTGACATATTTTCTTTCAGGGTATTGAAGATATTCCACTGTTTTCTGATTTTTATTATTACTGTTTAAAGGTCAGCTAAAAGTGTAATTGTCACACTTTGGAATATAAGTTTTGCCTTCACTATAACTGCCTCCAAAATTTTTTTTTACCTTCTTATTATAGCGAATTTAAAACATATTGAAAATAAGAAAGAAACATCTAACATACCCTTTTGTGTTTATACCCCAGTTTCAACAATCATCTGCATTTTGCCACTTTTATGTCATTAATTCTGGCATTTGCAAACACTTGTACATCTATTTTAGTAGTTTATTTTTTGCAAGAGTATTTTAGAACCAATACAAAAAAAAAGTTATATTATGTCTTTTCATCTGTAAACACTTCGGTATGTATCTCTAACTGATAAGGACTTTATTAAAATAAGCAGCATGCCACCAACACAACCTGTGAATTCAACAAGAATATCTTGATACCTTCTAATATATATTCTCTGTGCAAATTTTCACTTGTCCAAAAGGTGCTTTTCATAGTTGCTTTGTGGGAACCAAAATCTAAAAAACTCCACACATTGCTTTGGGTTATTCCTGTTAAGATTGTTTTATTACAGAAGGCCCTGCATTGATGTTCTTTGTCCATTATTTTGATTTATCAAAGAAACCAGATAATCCCATAGAAAGATCCACATTCTCAAGAATTGGCAGTCAGACCTAGGAGTTTGATTAGATTCAGATTAAATATTTTAGGCAAGTATAATTTTGAGTGTATTAATTATGAATAAAATATTTGGTTTTACTGCTTTCAATGACTCCAGGATTGATCAATGAGTTCAGTTGGTGTCAGCTGTCACCTCCATTATGAAATTTTCCTCAACCTTCCACCTAAGATCTTAACAGCACTGAGGACTGTTGTCTAGATTCATGACTCAATTCAGTTCAGTTCAGCTCAGTCACTCAGTCATGTCTGACTCTATGTGATCCCATGGACTGCAGCATGCTAGACTTCCCTGTCCTTCACCAACTCCTGGAGTTTACTCAAACTCATGTCCATTGAGTTGGTGATGCCATCCAACCATCTCATCCTCTGTCATCCCCTTCTCCTCCTGCCTTCAATCTTTCCCAGCATCATGGTCTTTTCAAATGAGTCAGTTCTTTGCATCAGGTGGCCAAAGTATTGGAGTTTCAACTTCAGCATCAGTCCTGCCAATGAATATTCAGGACTGATTTCCTTTAGGGTGAGCTGGTTGGATCTCCTTGCAGTCCAAGGGACTCTCAAGAGTCTTCTCCAACACCACAGTTCAAAAGCATCAGTTCTTTGGTGCTCAGTTTTCTTTATAATCCAACTCTCACATCTATATATGACCACTGGAAAAACCATACCTTTGATTAGATGGACCTTTGTTGGCATATTAATGTCTCTGCTTTTTAATATGCTGTCTAGGTTGGTCATAACTTTCCTTCCAAGGAGCAAGCATCTTTTAACTTCATGACAGCAGTAGCCATCTGCAGTGATTTTGGAGCCCCCCAAAATAAAGTCTATCACTGTTTCCATTGTTTCCCCATCTATTTGCCATGAAGTGATGGGACCAGATACCATGATCTTAGTTTTTGCAATGTTGAGTTTTAAGCCAACTTTTTCACTCTCCTATTTCACTTTCATCAAGAGACTCTTTAGTTCTTCTTCACTTTCTGCCATAAGGGTGGTGTCATCTGCATATCTGAGGTTATTGATATTTCTCCTGGCAATCTTGATTTCAGCTTGTGCTTCATCCAGCCCAGCATTTCTCATGATGTACTCTGCATACAAGTTAAATAAGCACAGTAACAATATACAGCCATGACATACTCCTTTCCCTAGTTGGAACCAGTCTGTTGTTCCATGTTCCAACTGTGATTCTTGACCTGCACACAGATTTCTTAGGAGGCAGGTCAAGTGGTCTGGTATTCCCATGTCTTTCAGATTTTACACAGTTTGTTGTGATCCACACAGTCAAAGGCTTTGGCATAGTCAATAAAGCAGAAGTAGATATTTTTCTGGAACTCTCTCACATTTTCAATGATCCAATGGATGTTGGCAATTTGATCTCTGGCTCCTCTGCCTTTTCTAAATCAAGCTTGAACATTTGGAAGTTCATTGTTCATGTACTGTTGAAGCCTGGCTTAGAGAATTTTGAGCATAACTTTGCTAGCATGTGAGATGAGTGCAATTGTGCAGTAGTCTGAGCATTCTTTGGCATTGCCTTTCTTTGGGATTGGAATGAAAACTGACTTTTTCCAGTCCTGTGGCTACTGCTGAGTTTTCCAAATTTGCTGGCATATTGACTGCAGCACTTTCACAGCATCATCTTTCAGGATTTGAAATAGCTCAATTGGAATTCCATCACCTCCACTAGCTTTGTTCATAATGATGCTTCCTAGGAAC
Organism: Bos mutus; assembly: GCF_027580195.1. Taxonomy (NCBI): domain Eukaryota; kingdom Metazoa; phylum Chordata; class Mammalia; order Artiodactyla; family Bovidae; genus Bos; species Bos mutus. Next base: position 6,326,082 of record NC_091619.1, on the reverse strand, counting down.
CACTTGACTTCATATTCCAGGATGTCTGGCTCTAGGTCAGTGATCACACCATCGTGATTATCTGGGTCATGAAGATCTTTTTTGTACAGTTCTGTGTATTCTTGCCACCTCTTCTTAATATCTTCTGCTTCTGTTAGGTCCATACCATTTCTGTCCTTTATCGAGCCCATCTTTGCATGACAAGTTCCCTTGGTATCTCTAATTTTTTGAAGAGATCTCTAGTCTTTCCCATTCTATTGTTTTCCTCTATTTCTTTGCATTGATCACTGAGGAAGGCTTTCTTATCTCTCCTTGCTATTCTTTGGAACTCTGCATTCAAATGGGTATATCTTTCTTTTTCTCCTTTGCCTTTCACTTCTCTTCTTTTCAAAGCTGCTTGTAAGGCCCCCTCAGACAACCATTTTGTCTTTTTGTATTTCTTTATCTTGGGGATGGTCTTGATCCTGCCTCCTGTACAATGTCACAAACCTCCATCCATAGTTCTTCAGGCAGTCTATCTATCAGATCTAGTCCCTTGTATCTATGTCTCACTTCCACTGTATAATCATAACGGATTTGATTTAGGTCATACCTGAATGGGCTAGTGGTTTTACCCACTCTCTTCAATTTAATTGAATTTGGCAATGAGGAGTTCATGATCTGAGCCACAGTCAGCTCCCAGTCTTCTTCTTGCTGCCTCTATACAGCTTCTCCATCTTTGGCTACAAAGAATATAATCAATCTGGTTTGGGTATTGATCATCTGGTGATGTTCATGGGTAGAGTTGTCTCTTTTGTTGTTGGAAGAGGATGTTTGCTATGACCAGTGCATTCTCTTGGCAAAATTCTATAGCCTTTGCTCTGCTTTATTCTGTACTCCAAGGCCAAATTTGCCTGTTACTCCAGGTGTTTCTTGACTTCCTACTTTGGCATTCCAGTCCCCTAAAATGAAAAGGACATCTTTTGGGGGGTGTTAGTTCTAGAAGGTCTTATAGGTCTTCCTAGAACTGTTCAACTTCAGCTTCTTCAGCATTATTGGTCTGGGCATAGACTTGGATTACTGCAATATTGAGTGGTTTGCCTTGGAAACAGGGATCATTCTGTCATTTTTGAGATTGCATCCAAGTACTGCATTTAGGACTCTTGTTGACCATGATGGCTACTCCATTTCTTCTAAGGGATTCTTGCCCACAGTTGTAGATACGATGGTCATCTGAATTAAATTCACCCATTTCAGTCCATTTTAAGTCTCTGATTCTTAAAATGTCAGCGTTCACTCTTGCCATCTCCTGTTTGACCACTTTCAATATGCCATGATTCATGGGCCAGGTTCCTATGCAATATTGCTCTTTACAGCATCAGACTTTGCTTCTATCACCAGTTACATCCACAACTGGGTGTTGTTTTTGCTTTGGCTCCATCTCTTCCTTCTTTCTGGAGTTATTTCTCCACTGATCTCCAGTAACATATTGGGCACCTACCATCCTGGGGAGTTCATCTTTCAGTGTTCTATCTTTTTGCCTTTTCATACTGTTCATGGGGTTCTCACAGAGAAGGCAATGGCACCCAACTCCAGTACTCTTGCCTGGAAAATCCCATGGATGGAGGAGCCTGGTAGGCTGCAGTCCATGGGGTCGCGAAGAGTCAGACACGACTGAGCGGCTTCACTTTCACTCTTTCACTTTCATGCATTGGAGAAGGAAATGGCAACCTACTCCAGTGTTCTTGCCTGGAGAATCCCAGGGACAAGAGACCCTGGTGGGCTGATGTCTATGGGGTCACACAGAGTCAGACATGACTGAAGTGACTTAGCAGCAGTAGCATGGGGTTCTCAAGGCAAGAATACTGAAGTGGTTTGCCATTCCCTTCTCCAGTGAACCACGTTTTGTCAGAACTCTCCATCATGACCCGTCCGTCTTGGGTACCCCTACATGGCATGCCTCATAGTTTCATTGAGTTAGAGAAGGCTAGCCATGCCCGTGGGGCAACCCAAGACGGGTGGTTCATGGTGGAGAGATCTGACAGAATGTGGTCCACTGGAGAAGGGAATGGCAAACCACTTCAGTATTCTTGCCTCGAGAACCCCATGAGCAGTATGAAAAGGCAAAATGATAGGATACTGAAGGAGGAACTCCCCAGGTCAGTAGGGGCCCAATATGCTACTGGAGATCAGTGGAAAAATAACTCCAGAAAGAATGAAGGGATGGAGCCAAAGCAAAAAGAATACCCAGCTGTGGATGTGACTGGTGATAGAAACAAAGTCTGAGGCTGTAAAGAGCACTATTGCATAAGAACCTGGAATGTCAGGTCCATGAATCAAGGCAAATTGGAAGTGGTCAAACAAGAGATGGCAAGAGTGAATGTCAACATTCTAGGAATCAGCGAACTAAAATGGACTGGAATGGGTGAATTTAACTCAGATGACCATTGTATCTACTACTGTGGGCAGGAATCCCTCAGAAGAAATGGAGTAGCCATCATGGTCAACAAGAGTCCTAAATGCAGTACTTGGATGCAATCTCAAAAATGACAGAATGATCTCTGTTCGTTTCCAAGGCAAACCATTCAATATCACAGTAATCCAAGTCTATGCCCCAACCAGTAACGCTGAAGAAGCTGAAGTTGAACGGTTCTATGAAGACCTACAAGACCTTTTAGAACTAACACCCAAAAAAGATGTCCTTTTCATTATAGGGGGCTGGAATGCCAAAGTAGGAAGTCAAGAAACACCTGGAGTAACAGGCAAATTTGGCCTTGGAATATGGAATGAAGCAGGGCAAAGACTAATAGAGTTTTGCCAAGAAAATGCACTGGTCATAGCAAACACCTGCTTCCAACAACACAAGAGAAGACTCTACACATGGACATCACCAGATGGTGAACACTGAAATCAGATTGATTATATTCTTTGTAGCCAAATATGGAGAAGCTCTATAGAGTCAGCAAAAACAAGACCAGGAGCTGACTGTGGCTCAGACCAGGAACTCCTTATTGCCAAATTCAGACTTAAATTGAAGAAAGTGGGGAAAACCACTAGACCATTCAGGTATGACCTAAATCAAATCCCTTATGATTATACAGTGGAAGTGAGAAATAGATTTAAGGACCTAGATCTGATAGAGAGAGTGCCTGATGAACTATGGAATGAGTTTCGTGACATTGTACAGGAGACAGGGATCAAGACCATTCCCATGGAAAAGAAATGCAAAAAAGCAAAATGGCTGTCTGGGAAGGCCTTACAAATAGCTGTGAAAAGAAGAGAAACAAAAAGCAAAGGAGAAAAGGAAAGATATAGGCATCTGAATGCAGAGTTCCAAAGAATAGCAAGGAGAGATAAGAAAGCCTTCCTCAGCAATCGATGCAAAGAAATAGAGGAAAACAATAGAATGGGAAAGACTAGAGATGTCTTCAAGAAAATTAGAGATACCAAGGGGACATTTCATGCAAAGATGGGCTCGATAAAGGACAGAAATGGTATGGACCTAACAGAAGCAGAAGATATTAAGAAGAGATGGCAAGAATACACAGAAGAACTGTACAAAAAAGATCTTCATGACCCAGATAATCACGATGGTGTGACCACTGACCTAGAGCTAGACATCCTGGAATGTGAAGTCAAGTGGGCCTTAGAAAGCATCACTACGAACAAAGCTAGTGGAGGTGCTGGAATTCCAGTTGAGCTATTTCAAATCCTGAAAGATGAGGCTGTGAAAGTGCTAAACTCAATATGCCAGCAAATTTGGAAAACTCAGCAGTGGCCACAGGACTGGAAAAGGTCAGTTTTCATTCCAATCCCAAAGAAAGGCAATGCCAAAGAATGCTCAAACTACCACACAATTGCACTCATCTCACAGGCTAATAAATTAATGCTCAAAATTCTCTAAGCCAGGATTCAGCAATATGTGAACCGTGAACTTCCTGATATTCAAGCTGGTTTTAGAAAAGGCAGAGGAACCAGAGATCAAATTGCCAACATCCGCTGGATCATGGAAAAAGCAAGAGAGTTCCAGAAAAACATCTATTTCTGCTTTATTGACTATGCCAAAGCCTTTGACTGTGTGGATCACAATAAACTGTGGAAACTTCTGAAAGAGATGGGAATACCAGACCACCTGAACTGCCTCTTGAGAAATCTGTATGCAGGTCAGGAAGCAACAGTTAGAACTGGACATGGAACAACAGACTGCTTCCAAATAGGAAAAGGAGTACATCAAGGCTGTATATTGTCACCCTGCTTATTTAACTTCTATGCAGAGTACATCATGAGACACGCTGGGCTGGAAGAAGCACAAGCTGGAATCAAGATTGCCAGGAGAAATATCAATAACCTCAGACATGCAGATGACACCACCCTTATGGCAGAAAGTGAAGAGGAACTCAAAAGCCCCTTGATGAAAGTGAAAGTGGAGAGTGAAAAAGTTGGCTTAAAGCTCAACATTCAGAAAACAAAGATCATGGCATCCGGTCCCATCACTTCACGGCAAATAGATGGGGAAACAGTGGAAACAGTGTCAGACTTTATTTCTGGGGGGCTCCAAAATCATTGCAGATGGTGACTGCAGCCATGAATTTAAAAGACGCTTACTCCTTGGAAGGAAAGTAATGACAAACCTGGATAGGATATTGAAAAGCAGAGACATTACTTTGCCAAAAAAGGTCCATCTAGTCAAGGATATGCTTTTTCCTGTGGTCATGTATGGATGTGAGAGTTGGACTGTGAAGAAGGCTGAGCGCCAAAGACTTGATGCTTTTGAACTGTGGTGTTGGAGAAGATTCTTGAGAGTCCCTTGGACTGTAAGGAGATCCAACCAGTCCATTCTGAAGGAGATCCGCCCTGGGATTTCTTTGGAGGGAATGATGCTGAGGCTGAAACTCCAGTACTTTGGCCACCTCATGCGAAGAGTTGACTCATTGGAAAGGACTCTGATGCTGGGAGGGATTGGGGGCAGGAGGAGGAGTGGACGACAGAGGATGAGATGGCTGGATGGCATCACCGACTCGATGGATGTGAGTCTGAGTGAAGTCCAGAAGTTGGTGATGGACAGGGAGGCCTGGCGTGCTGCGATTAGTGGGGTCGTGAAGAGTTGGACATGACTGAGCGACTGAACTGAACTGAACTGTGGTCCATGTGATCAGATTGATTAGTTTTCAAAATCACCATCTGCAGTGATTTTGGAGCCACCCAAAAATAAAGTCTGACACTGTTTCCACTGTTTCCTCATCTATTTCCCATGAAGTGATGGGACTGGATGCCATGATCTTCATTTTCTGAATGTTGAGCTTTAAGCCAAGTTTTTCACTCTCCACTCTCACTTTCATCAAAAGGCTTTTTAGTTCTTCTTCACTTTCTGCCATAAGGGTGGTGTCATCTGCATGTCTGAGGTTATTGATATTTCTCCTGGCAATCTTGATTCCAGCTTGTGCTTCTTCCAGCCCAGCATTTCTCATGATGTACTCTGCATAGAAGTTAAATAAGCAGGGTGACAATATACAGCCTTGACGTACTCCTTTTCCTATTTGGAAGCAGTCTGTTGTTCCACGTCCAGTTCTAACTGTTGCTTCCTGACCTGCATACAGATTTCTCAAGAGGCAGTCTCTCTGCCCTCTGATGGAGGATAAGAGGCTTATGGAAGCTTCCTGATGGGAGAGACTGAAAGTGAAAGTGTAAGTCGCTCAGTCTTGTCCGACTCTTTGCAATCCCACGGACTTTACAGACAATGGAATTCTCCAGGCAAGAAAACTGGAGTGGGTAGCCTTTCCCTTCTCCAGGGGATTTTCCCAACCCAGGGATTGAACCCAAGTCCCCTGAGTTGCAGGCAGATTCTTTACCAACTGAGCTATTAGGGAATCCGGTCTTGTTCTGGTGAGTGGGGCCATGCTCAGTAAATCTTTAATCCAATTTTCTGTTGGAGGGTGGGGCTGTGTTCCCTCCCTGTTATTTGATCTGAGGCCAAACTATGGTGCAGGTGATGAAGATAATGGAGACCTCCTGCAACACTCAGTGCGCCCAACCCTGCAGCAGGCCACAGCCGACCCACCCCTCCGCCAGAGACTCCTGGACACTTAGGGCAAGTCTGGGTCAGTCTCTTGTGGGGTCACTGCTCGTTTCTCCTGGGTTCTGGCATGCACAAGGTTTGTTTGTGCCCTCCCAGATTCTGTTTCCCAATCCTGTGGAAGTTCTGGCAGTTCTGTGGTGGGGTTAATGGCGACCTCCTCCAAGAGGGCTTATGCCATACCCAGGTCTGCTGCACCCAGAGCCCCTGCCCCCGCGTCAGCCTACTGCTGACCCTTACTTCCTCTGGAGACACCCAAACACAGTTCCGTCTCAGTCTCTGTGGGTCTCTGGGTCCTGGTGCACACAAAGTATGTTTGAGCCCTCTGGGCATCTCTAGCAGGTATGGGGTTTGATTCTAAATGCAATTTTGCCCCTCCTACCATCTTGCTGAGATTCACTAATAGCTCAGTTGGTAAAGAATCCGCCTGCAATGCGGGAGACCTGGGTTCGATCCCTGGGTCAGGAAGATTCTCTGGAGAAGGAAATGGCAACCCACTCCAGTACTCTTGCCTAGAAAATCCTATGGATGAAAGAGCCTGATGCAGGCTACTGTCCATGGGGTTGCAAAGAGTCGGACATGACTAAGCGACTTCACTTTCACCATCTTGCTGGGGCTTCTCCTTCGCCCTTGGACATGGGATATCTCCTCAAAGTCACTCCAGTGCCACACAGCTGCCATTCCAGTGCCAAGCAGCAGACGTGGGATATTTCCTCACAATCGCTCAAGCACCACGCAGCCACCATTAGAGGTTGAGAAAATGATGTTTGCCTTACTTCTATACTTCTGCTTCTATTAACTGCAAGTTTTACAGAAATCTTTCCTTCATCTACTCTTTAATCAGAAAGACAGAATAGATGCTTGATTCTTTCTCTTGATTAACTTTTAGGATAGTGAGTTGTTGTCTAAGCCACTTCCAAAAATAGTTGGCCTCTGGAGCCTTTCATAATGTTTTTTGTGTCCCTTTTATTATTTTTTTTCTTATATGATATTATACATGTTTTAATGCCATTCTCCCAAATCATCACCCCCTCCCTCTCCCACAGAGTCCAAAAGACTGTTCTATACATCTGTGTCTCTTTTGCTGTCTCGCATACAGGGTTGTTGTTACCATCTTTCTAAATTCCATATATATGCGTTAGTAGACTGCATCGGTGTTTTTCTTTCTGGCTTACTTCACTCTGTATAATAGGCTCCAGTTTCATCCACCTCATTAGAACTTATTCAAATGTATTCTTTTCAATGGCTGAGTAATACTGCATTGTGTATATGTGTCCCTTTTAAAAATCAGTTTTTTTGAGATATAATTTACATTCAGTAAAATTCATCCATATTAACTACACAGTTTGAAAGGTTTTGACAAATGAAAACATTCATGTAAACATAACCACAGTCAAGAAATAGGACATCTCCAGGACCCCAGAAAACTTTTTTTCCATCCTTTAAAGTCAGTTCATTCTCTTCACTCCAGTCCTAAGCAACTCTATCATTTACAAAATTTTTTTCTATAATTTCCTATAAATGAAATAATATGGATTTAGTCTTTTGTATGGGCACCTTTCTCTTAGCATAATGTTTTTGAGATTAATCCAAGTTGTTTCATGTATCAGCAGTTCTTTTCAGTGTGGAGTAGTTTTAGATCATATGAATGTATCACATTTTATTCATCGATTCACAATTTTATTGGACATTTCATCCCTGAAGTGTGGATCAGTACTAAGCGGAAAGGATTGCTCTGTAGATCTTTGGAGGTCATTCCTCCCCCCTCCCCCACCCCCTCTGTGTATATGTGTTTGTGTGTGTGTGTTTACCTTCTACTTGACACTCTGTTCTACTAGATCCAGCCACCTCCTCCCGCTAAAACTCCATTCTTCAAATGGTCAACTCAAAGAGACAGATGGGCTCTGCTTTAGTTCCCCCTTCCTGCACCACAGACAGAAAACTGCTTCCAGGTACTAACCTGGGGCAATCATAGAGTTCACCTTTTTTGTTTCTTATCTCAAAGTGATCACAAACCTGCACTGTCTATGTTCCAGTGTCTGAAAAGAAGTGTTTTAAAAATATTTATTTTTTAGCTTTCTAGTTTTATAAGACAGGAGGGCAATTCCCACAGAAGTCAGTCCTTCATAATGGAAGCAGAGTTTCCTGAATCTTTATCATAAGATAAAATTAGGTTTTTTTCCAATCAACTTTCTGAAGTATAATTTATATACTTTAAAATTCACAGTTTAAATCTATAGATTGCTGGTTTTGACAAATGTATGCAGCATATAATCACCACCTCTATTTCCCTCAGGGAGTTTCCTCAATTCTTTTTGCAATCAGGCTTCATTCACCTCTCTCAGTCTGAGCAACTAAGCATCCAATCTCTGTCAATATAGATTAATTGCATCTGTTGTAATATTTCAAGCATATGGGATCAGTTTTGCTTTGTGTCTGACTTCTTTCAGTAGTATAATGTTTATAATGTTCATTGATACCCTTGCATGTGTCAATGTGTACTTTTTTGTTGCTGAGTTGTAGTCAGTTGTATGGATGAACCAGTTTCTTTATCAATTCATTTGTTGACGATCATTTGGAGAGTACTCAGTTTGGGACTATTATGAATAAAGCTGCTATGAACATTCCAATACAAGTCTTTTTATGAGTACATGTTTTCAGTTCTCTTGATTAAATATCTAGCAGTGGAATATTCAGTCATGTGTAAGTATTGATATATGTTGAATTTTATAAAAAAAACAAAATTTCCAAACTCTTTTCCAAGTGACTGCATCATTTTACATTTCTAATGGTAATGTATGAAAATTCCAGTTGCTCTACATTATCACCAACACAAGGAATAGTTTTGTCATTCTTTTTAATTTAATTTATGCCAGTCAGTAGAAAGATATATTTTGTTGTGATTTTCATTTCGGGTTCCTGATGACTACACTGAACATATATTCATTTGCTAATTGCCCATTTGTATTCTTTTGGATTGTCTATTTTAGTGTTCTGCCCTTTTTAAAACAAGGTTGTTTGTGTCCTTGCTGCTGCTGCTGCTGCTGCTAAGTCGCTTCAGTCGTGTCCGACTCTGTGGGACCCAATGGACGGCAGCCCACCAGGCTTCCCCGTCCCTGGGATTCTCCAGGCAAGAACACTGGAGTGGGTTGCCATTTCCTTCTCCAATGCATGAAAGTGAAAAGTGAAAGTGAAGTCGCTCAGTCGTGTCCGACTCTTCGAGACCCCATGGACTGCACCCTACCAGGCTCCTCTGTCCATGGGATTTTCCAGGCAAGAGTACTGGAGTGGGGTGCCATTGCCTTCTCTGTGTTTGTGTCCTTACTAAGTTATAAAGTCATTTGTACAGTATGGATACAGGTTCTTTGTGAGATATATGTTCTCAATATATTCTGAGAAACTTTTTCTTGGAATCCCACTTCTGGGTATTTATTTAAAAGAATTGAAATCAGAATCCTGAAATGACATTAGCACTCTAATGATCATTGCAGTAGTATTCACAGAGGGTAGTTGTTGTTGTTCAGTCACTTAGTAATGTCTGACTCTTTGTGACCCACAGACAGCAGCATGCCAGGCTTCCCCGACCTTTGCCATCTCCTGGAGTTTGTTCAAACTCGTGTCCATTAAGTCACTGATGCCATCCAGCCATCTCATCCTCTGTCATCCCCTTCTCCTCCTGCCTTCAATCTTTCACAGCATCAGGGTCTTTTCCAATGAGTCAGCTCTTCACATCAGGTGGCCAAAGGATTGGAGCTCAGCTTCACCATCAGTCCTTTCAATGAATATTCAGGGTTGATTTCCTTCAGGATTGACTGGTTTGATCTCCTTGCTGTCCAAGGGATTAGCAAGAGTCTTCTCCAACACCACAGTTCAAAGGCATCAATTCTTCGGCACTCGCCCTTTTTTATTCTCCAGCTCTCACATCCATACGTGACTACTGGAAAAACCATAGCTTTGACTATACAGACCTTTGTAGGCAAAGTAATGTCTCTGCTTTTTGGGTAAATCACATATTAAATGTTCTTAACACACCAAAATTAAAATTTAGAACTTTTTAAAAACAGTTTCACCAATTACTGATTTCATTTTCAATCTGGATTCATTTTGTTTCTTTTTAATTTTGTTTTATTGCACTGGCTAGACTTCGGGTGCAATGTTGAATGGAAGTGGTAAGAGCAGACATCCTTGCCTTGCCCCTCATCTTACCAGAAACAATTCAGTCTTTCACAATTAAGCATGATGTTACATTTCAACTTTTCATATATACCCTTTATGAGAATGAGAAAATTCTCTTCTAGTCCTAAGTTGCTGAAAGATTTTATCAAAAATGGATTTTGGACTTTGTTATATCCTTTTATTAAACTTATTGAGCTAATCATGTACTTATTTTTTCAGTCTGTTACTATGACCCACATTGATTTTTTTTCAGTATTAAATTACCCTTGCATTCTTGGAAAGGTCATATTTGTTCATAATGTGAATGAATGAATTATTCTTTTTATATATTTTTGTATTTGATTTGATAGATTAAAATCTTTGCATCTTTGCATTCATGATTATGAAAAAGGTTCTATAGTATTCATTTCTTGTAATGTCATTTTCTGGTTTTGGTAGCAAGGTAATGCTGACCTCTGTGTAAAAATAATTGGGAAGTATTTTCTGCTCTTCAATTTTCTGAGAGATTTTCCATAAAACTGGTATTATTTCTTCCTTAAATATACGGTGGAATAGCCCAGTTTTCTTCGTGGGAAGGTTTCTTTCATCTGTATAAGGACATTTACATGATCTATTTTTTCTTGAATGAACTTTGACCTAATACATTTTTTTCATCTAATATGTCAAATTTATTGGTATAAACTTGTTTATAATATTCCCATATTAGCTTTTAATATCTGTAGAATCTGTAGTGATGTTCCCTCTCTCATTCCTGAAATTCCTAATTTTTGTTTTCTCTCTTTTTTTTTTCCTGATCAGTCTAGATAGAAGTTTAAAACTTTTTAAAATTTTCTTTTATATTAGAGCAAAATTGATTAACTTTGTTATATTAGTGTTATGTTAGTTTCAGGTGTACAGCAAAGTGCTTCAGTTATACATATACATTTTCAGTTTTTTCTCACTTAGGTTATTTTTCTCATTTAGGTTGAGCTGATTTCCCTGTGTTATACAGTAGTTCTTTATTGGTTATCTATTTTAAATGTAGTAGAGTGTACATGTCAGTCCTAAACTCTGAATCTATCCCTCACCTTCATTCTTCCACCCTGCTAATCATAAGTTCATTCTCTAAGTCTATGAGTCTGTTTCTGTTTTGTGAATAGATTCATTTGTATCATTTTAACAATATGATATGTATCAGATAAGCAATATCATGTGATATTTATCTTTCTCTGACATACTTCACTTTAGTATGATAGTCTCCAGGTCCATCAATATTGGTGCAAATGGCATGATTTCATTCTTTTTAAAGGCTGAGTAATATTCCATTGTATATATTAAATACACCTTCTTTATCCATTCACCTGTCAATGGGCATTCACCTGTGTTCCTGTCTTGCCTATTGTAAATGGCTCTGTAGTGAACATTGGGATGCATGTATCTTTTCAAACCATTTTTTTCTCCAGATATATGCCCAAGAGCAAGATTATGCCCAAGATTCTTCAAGTCAGGCTTCAGCAGTATGAGAATTGAGAACTTCCTGATGTACAAGCTGGATTTAGAAAAGGCAGAGGGACCAGAGATTGAATTTCCATCATCTGTTGGATCACCGAATAAGCCAGGAAATTCCAGAAAAACTTCTGTTTCACTGACTGTGCTAAAGCCTTTGACTGTGTGGATCACAACAAGCTGCGGAAAATTCTTAAGGAGATTAGAATATCAGATCACCTTACCTATCTTCTAAGAAGTCTGTATGCAGGTCAAGAAGCAACAGTTAGAACTGGACATAGAACAACAGATGATTCCAAACTGGGAAAGGAGTATGTCAAGGCTATGTATTGTCACCTTGCTTATTTAACTTTATGCAGAGTACATCATGCAAAATGTCAGTGTGAATGACTCACCAGTTGGAATCAAGGTTGCCAGGAGAAATATCAACAACCTCAGATACGCAGATCACACCACCCTAATGGCAGAAAGTGAAGAGGAACTGAAGAGCCTCTTGAAGAAGGTGAAAGAGGAGAGCGAAAAAGCTGGATTAAGACTCAGCATTCAAAAAACTGAGATCATGGCATCTGTCCCAACACTTCATGGCAAATAGATGGGGGAAAAAAAATGGAAACAGTGTCAGATTTTATTTTCTTGGGCTCCAAGATCACCACAGATGGTGACTGCAGCCATTAAATTAAAGACACTTGCTCCTGGAAGAAAAGCTATGACAAACCTAGACAGTGTATTAAATAGCAGAGACATCACTTTGCTGAAAAAGGTCCGTATAGTCAAAGCTTTGGTTTTTTCAGTAGTCATGTACAGAGGTGAGAGCTGAGCAATAAAAATTGCTGAGCCCTGAAGAATTGATGCTTTTGAACCGTGGTGCTGGAGAAGACTCTTGAGAGTCCCTTGGAGAGCAAGGAGATCAAATCAGTTAATCCTAAAGGAAATCAGTCCTGAATGTTCATTGGAAGGACTGATGCTGAAGCTGAAGCTCCAATCCTTTGGCCACCTGATGCAAAGAGCCAACTCATTGGAAAAGGCCTTGATGATGGGAAAGAGTGAGGACAGGAGGAGAAGGGAGTGACTGAGGGCGAGATGGCTGGATGGCATCACCAGCTCAATGGACATGAGTTTGGGCAAACTCCAGGAGATAGTGAAGGACAGGGAAGCCTGGAATGCTGTAGTTCATGGGGATCAGCAAGACTTAGCAACTGAACAATAACAAATGCCCAGGAGTAGGATTGCAGGATCATATTGTAGTTCTATGTTTACTTTTTTAGGAAATGATATTGCTCTCCATAGTGACTGTCACGATGTACACTCCCACCAACACTGTAGGAGGATTCTCTCTTCTCCACACCCTCTCCCACATTTATTGTTTGTAGATTTTTTTGATGATGGCCATTCTGAGCAGTGTGAGATGTTATCTCATTGTAGTCTTGAATGGATTTCTCTAATATCAAAGTCGAGCATCTTTTCATGTGCCTCTTGGTCATTTGTACATCTTCTTTGGAGAAATGTCTATATAGGTTTTCTGTCCAGTTTTTGATTATGTTGTTCGTTTGTTTTTATATTGAGCCACATGAGCTGTTTGTAAATTTTCAGGATTAATCCACATCAGTCATATAGTTTGCAAATATTTTCTCCCATTCTGTAGGTGGTCTTTTCAGTTTGTCTATGGTTTCCTTTGCTGTGCAAAAGCTTTTTTGTTTAATTAAGTCTCATTTGTTTATTTTTGTTTTCATTTCCATTACTCTAGGAGATGGCTTGAAAAAGTTACTGCTGTGATTTATATCAAAGAGTGTTCTGCTTATGTTTTCCTCTAAGAGTTCTATAGTATCTGGTCTTACATTTAGGTTTTTAATCCATTTGTGTTTATTTTTGTATATGGTATTAAAGAATATTCTAATTTATTTTCTTTTACATGTAGCTGCCCAGTTTTCCCAATATCATTCATTGGAAAAACCGTCTTTTTCTCATTGTATAACATTGCCTCCTTTGTCATAGATTAATTGACCATAGATGTGTGGGTTTATTTCTTTCTATCCTGTTCAATTAATCTGTAATTCTGTTTTTGTATCAGTACCACACTGTTTTGATGACTATAGCTTTGTAGTATAGTCTGACATCAGGGAGCCTGATTTCTACAGCTCCATTTTTCTTTCTCAAGATTGCGTTGGCTATTCAGGGTCTCTGTGTCTCCATTCAAAGGGCCAAATATGACAAATTCACATTTAACATCATACTCAATGGTGGAAAGCTGACAGCATTTATTTTAAGATCAAGAACAACACAAGAAAGTCCACTCTCACCACTTTTATTCAGCATAGTTTGGAAGTCCTAATCATATCAATCAGAGATTTAAAAAAAATAATAAAGAGAACACAAATTGGGAAAGAAGTAAAAGTGTCACTGTTTGCAGATGATGTGATACTATATATAAAAAATCCTAAAGATACTACTAGAAAACTATTAGAGCTCATCAATGAATTCTGTTGCAAGATATGAAATTAATACACGGAAATCTGTTGCTTGTCTGTGCACGACTAATGAAAGATCAGAAAGATAAAGAAGCAATCCCATTTACCACCACATCAAAAAGAATAAAATACCTAGGAATAAACCTACCTAAGGAGACAAAACACTTATACTCCAAAAACTATTATATAAGATGCTAATAAAATAAATCAAAGATGACATAAACAGATGTAAAGATATAGCATCCTCTTGGATTGAAAAGTCAATGTTATCAAAACGACTGCACAATCCAAAGCAATCTACAGATTCAAAGCAATCTCTGTCAAACCACCAATGGCATTTTTCATAGAATTAGAACCAAAATTTAAAAGTTTTATTGATCTTCTCAAAGAATCAGCTTTTTATTTCATTGATTTTTTTCTATTGTTTTTCTTTTAATTTCATTGCTTGATATTCTTTATTATTTCATTGGTTCTTCTACTTTGTGCTTAATTTTCTCTTCTTTTTGTAATCCTACAAAGTATTAACTAAGCTAATTGACCTGAGAGCTTTCTTCTTTAAAATATAAGCACTTTTGTGCCATAAATTTCCTCCCAAGTACTGCTTTATTTCATCTCACAATTTTCATTTGCTTGTTATAACTCACTCATATCAAAGTGTTCTAATTTCCTGTTTGATTTAATTTTTAATATATGGGTTATTTACTTATTTTACTGGAGTATAGTTGATTTAAAATACTGTGTTAGTTTCAGGTGTACAGCAAAATGATCCAGTGAAAATTTTTCATATTATTTCCCATTGAATATGGTTCCCTGTTCTATACAGGAAATCCTTAGTGCTTGTCTCTTTTATGTATGAGGAGGTGGGACCAGCAGGGCCTCCGGTGCTCTCCATTCAGTTCTCTGGGGGAGGCCTTCCAGGGCAGGTGCCCACCCTAAGAGTGGCACCAGCCAGATTCCCCACACATAGATCAGCGCCATGGCTGGTCTATGGGTTATTTAGAAGTATATTATTTTATTTTCAAGTATTAGGGGAATTTTCAAGATATCATTCTATTTTGATTTATAATTTTGTTTCACTGTGGTCAAAGAATAAACTTTGTTATTTCAATACTTTTATTAAAACATTTTATGACCCAGAATATGATCTATCTAGATAAACATTCCTGTGCACTGGAAAAGAATGAGTATTCTGTGGTTTCCAGGTGGAATATTCTATAAATGTCAATTTGGCCAAGTTAGTTAGTAGTGTTATTTGTTTCTTTAATCCTTACTAATTTTCTTTGTGCAAATTCTACCAACTACTGAGAAAGAAGTGTTGAAATCACTGACTATAACTGTGGATGTATAGATATTTCCACACAGTCCTATCTGTTTTGTGTTATGTATTTGGGAGTTGTGCTATTAGAAGCAAAAATATTATGGATTTTCAATATTTCATGGTGCATCACTGAGATTCATCATCATTGAGAAATGACTCTGTTGATCATTGTTTATATTCTTGGTTCTGAAGATCATCTTTTTATGTATTAGTGTGTGTGTGCACTCAGCCACTCAGTCGTGTTGGACTCTTTGCAACCCCATGAACTGTAGCCTGCCAGGCTCCTCTTTCTGTGGGATCTTCCAGCCAAGGATACTGGAGGGGATTGCCATTCCTTTCTCCAGGGATCTTCCTGATCCAGGGATCAAACCCACATCTCCTGCCTCTCCTATATTGGCAAGTGGATTCTTTACCACTGAGCTACCTGGGGAGCCTGTGTATTAGTATAGCTAACCCTAATGTCTTTGGAGAAGGCAATGGCACCACGCTCTGGTACTCTTGCCTGGAGGATCCCATGGACAGAGGCACCTGGTGGGCTGCTGTCTATGGGGTCTCACAGAGTCAGACATGACTGAAGCAACTTAGCAGCAGCAGCAGCAACAGCAACCCTAATTTCTTTATATTAGTGTTAACCTGGTATATCTTTTCCCACTTCTATTCTTCATCTATTTGCATCTTTATACTGAAATTTTGTTTTGTTTTGACGTGTTCTCAGCATTATATATTGTGGCTCTTGTTCTTTAATTTGATCTGACAATTTCTGGTTTTTTATCAAGTGTTTATATTTATTGTGATTCTTAATAAAATTAAGTTTAAATCTGCCATCTTGCTTTTTCCTTTTTATCTACACTCTTCCTTATTTTCTCATTCTTTTTCTGACTTATTTTAGATCCAATATTTCTTATGATTCCATTTATCACATTTGTTCATTAATTAGTTATAATTCTTTGATATATTATTTTAGAGGCTGCTTTAGAGTTTAGAGTATACAGCTATGACTTATTACAGTCTGCCTTGAAGAGATTTTATACTGTTTCATACATAGTAAGAATCTTATAACAGTATACTTCCATTTCTTCCCATTTGAAATTTATACTATTGTTGTCATGTGTTCTACTTCCTTACATACTATAAATCTCACAATACATTATTGCATTTTGCTTTGAACCATCAATTATATTGGTTTAATCCAAGCCTTCTAATGTATTCCCCCCCTTCTTCACCTTTGGTAATCATAAGTTTGTTTTCTGTGTCTGTGGGTCTATTTCTGTTTTGTAAATAAGTTTACTTGCATCTTTTCTTTTGTACCTTTTTTTTTCCCTTTTAGATCCCATATATAACGATATATATTTGTTTTTCTCTGTCTGGCTTACTTCACTTAGCACAATAATCTCTAGGTCCATCTATGCTATGGGAGTGTTATGAAACACAAGTTCAGGTCATTTGCCCAACGTACAGTGAGGCCAAACAAACCAGTGTCAGAGCTTAGAGCAAAGGAAGGTTTATTGCAGGGTCAAGCAGGGAGGACAGGTAGCTCATGCTAGAAAAACCCAAACTCCCTGATTGGGAAGAGAAGTCTTTTTTTTTTCAGTTGTGTTGGGTCTTTCCTTATTCTAGTGCAGAGAGGATGGGTACTCACCAACTGTGGTGAATGGGTGGATTCTGGTGGCTTCTCTTGTTGCAGAGCATAGGCTGTAGGTGCACAGGCTTCAGTAGTCAAGGCACACAGCCTCAGTAGTTGCGGCTTGTGGACTCTGGAGCTCAGGCTGGAACTATGGCATACGGGATTAGTTGCTCTGTGGCAGATAGAATCTTCCTGGACCAGAGATCGAAGCTGTGTCCCCTGCATTGGCAGGCAGATTCTTATGCACTGCACCACCAGAGAAGTCCTGGGGGTAGTTTTTATAGAGAAAATTTGGGGTGCGAGCTGCAGAGTATGTGACTGTCTTCTGATTGGTTGGTAGTGAAGGGAAAAGGCCATGTTCCAGGAACCTTGTGATCAGCCTGAAGTTACCATTCTCCACCTGTGTGTTAGTCACTCTGTTGTTTCTGACTCTGCAACCCCATGGACTGTAGCCCACCAGACTCCTCTGTTCATAGGATTTCCCAGGTAAGAATACTGGAGAGGGTTGCCATTTACTCCAAGATTGACTACGCCAAAGCCTTTGACTGTGTGTATCACAATAAACTATGGAAAATTCTGAAAGAGATAGAAATACCAGACCATCTGACCTGCCTCTTGAGAAACCTGTAGGATCAACCTAGACAGCATATTGAAAAGCAGAGATATTACTTTGTCAACAAAGATCCGTCTAGTCAAGGCTATGATTTTGCCAGTAGTTATGTATGGATGTGAGATTTGAACTATAAAGAAAGCTGAGTGCCAAAGAATTGATGCTTTTGAACTGTGGTGTTGGAGAAGACTCTTGAGAGTCCCTTGGACTGTAAGGAGATCCAACCAGTCCATCCTAAAAGAGATCAGTCCTGGGTGTTCATTGGAAGGACTGATGCTGAAGCTGAAACTCCAATACTTTGGCCACCTGATGTGAAGAGCTGACTCATTTGAAAAGACCCTGATGCTGGGAAAGATTGAGGGCAGAAGGAGAAGGGCACAACAAAGGATGAGATGGCTGGATGGCATCACCAACTCAATGGACATGAGTTTGGATAAACTCCAGGATTTGGTGATGGACAGGGAGGCCTGGCGTGCTGTGGTTCATGGGGTCGCAAAAAATTGGACAGGACTGAGTGACTGAACTGGACTGAAGCCATCAACTGTATTTTACAGAGACTTAAGTGATAAGAGAAACCATCTTTATATTTACCCAAGTGATTTGCCTTTCCTGGACTCTTCATCCCTTTGTGTAGATTTGAATTTCCATCTAGTGTAATTCTCTTTCTGTTCAAGGACTGCTTTAACATTTCTTGGACTGTACATTTGTTGATTAAGAATTATTGATGCTTTTATATGACTGAAAAATTCTTCAATCTGCCATTGATATTAAAGATATTTTTGTAGAGTACAGAATTCTAAGGTTCCCCCCACCCAAGAGCTTTAAAAATCTTGTTCCACTAGCTTCTGGCTTGAATTGTTTCTGACAGAAAGTCTGCTATAATTCTTACCTGTGTTCTTGTATAATGTGCCTTTTTTCTCTCTTGTTGTTTCTAAACATATTTCTTTATTACTTTTCTAGAAATTTGATTTTATATGCCTTGGGGTAGTTTTATTCATGTTTCTTCTACTTTGATTCCATTGTGCTTCTTTGATCTGGTACTCTCCCCTGCTCCTAGCTGCCTTGGTCTTTCTGGACTTCCATTTCTGGTCTTCTTAGGAAATCCATTGCTTGGCTGTCCCCTCTCCATGATGTGATCTGGAAATTCTTTCTAAGCAGTAAGCTGGGGCAATAATAAAGGTCCCTTGGTTTCTTTCTACTTTCTCAGGGAGCATCATTCCACTGCTTCACATCCTGTGTTAAAAATAGACCACATTGGGAGGAGGAGCCAAGATGGCGGAGGAGTAGGACGGGGAGAACACTTTCTCCCCCACAAATTCATCAAAAGAGCATTTAAACGTTGAGTAAATTCCACAAAACAACTTCTGAATGCCGGCAGAGGACATCAGGCACCCAGAAAAGCAACCCAACTCTTCGAAAGGAGGTAGGAAAAAATATTAAAAACAAACAAAAAAAAAAAGAGACAAAAGAGGGAGGGACGGAGTTCCGTCCCGGGAAGGGAATCTTAAAAAGAGAGAAGTTTCCAAACATCAGGAAACCTTCTCACTGCCGAATCTGTGCCAAGCTTTGGAAGCACAGAGGGCAACATAACAGGGAGAAAAAATAAATAAACAATTTAAAACTCGCAGATTGCGAGCCCTACGGTAACTCCCCCAGCAGAGAAGCAGCGCAGACGCCTGCATCCGCCATTAGCAAACCGGGGCTGGGCAGGGAGGCGCGGCGTGGGCTGCATCGCTGAGAGTAAGAATCTGGCCTGAATACCCTGAGCGCTATCTGAGCGAAATAATTTGGGCTAGCAAACCAGACTGTGGGATACCTACCACGCGAAAAGCCAGCCCTAACCTAAGACCGCCAGGCCCGCACACGGAACAAAGGACTGAACAGAGATAGCCGGCTGCAGACCTTCCCCCTCCGGTGACAGGCAGCCAGAGCCGGAAGGGGGCAATCGCAGCCCCAGAGAGACATTATCTATAAAACTGTAAGCAGGCTTCTTTGCTAACTAAAACTTCTTGGGGGTCTGGACGGTCAACATCTGCCTGAGAAGGTGCGCCGGTTTTACATCCAGATAACCGAGTGGCGGGGAGGCGATAAGTCGCAGCATTGGCGCTCGCCTGGGAAGAGCAAATTGGCGCTCGGACCTGGGAAGAGCACAAAACGCAGGCCCAACTGAGTCTGCGCCTCTGAGGACTACCCGAGTGCCTGAACCTGAGCGGCTTGGACCTGGGAGGTGCATGCAGCCCAGGGCCAGCCTCGGATTGTTCCCGGCAGAACAACCTAGAGTCCGAGCAGTGTGGACAGGGAGGCTACACGCGCCGTGAGCGGGGGCAGACCCAGGGTGGCTGAGGCACTGCAAGCCCACGCCAGTGTTATTTGTTTGCAGCATCCCTCCCTCCATCCCCACAGCGCGACTGAACAAGTAAGCCTAAAAAAAAAAAAAAAAAAAGTGTCCTCCACCGTGCCCTTTGAGTCAGGGCGGAAACCAGATACTGAAGAGACTAGCAAACAGAAGAAGATATAACAGAGGGAAACGCCTTGGAAGCTACAGGCAATAGATCAAAACCCTGTGGTTACTACGGACTACATAGGAAGGGGCCTATAGATCTTGAGAAATATAAATCTGACCAAGGAACTAGCCAAAAATGAACTGAACCCACAACACCCACAAAAAAAAAACCAAAAAGTCCTAGATATATTTTTATTATTTTTACGATCATTCTTTCTTTCTTTTTTTTTTTTTTAAAAAAAAAAAAAAAAAAAATTTTAAGTCCTCTATTGTTCCTTTAATTTTCACTTTTATAACCTATTACTTTGCAAAAAAAAAAAAAAAAAAAAGACCTATTTTTTTCTTCTTCAGCAAACTTCACATATATATATTTTATAATTTTTTGACCTTGTTTTTTTTGTTTGTTTGTTTTTGTTTTTGTTTTTTTTTTTTCTTTTCTTTAACATTGTATTTTGAAATTCCAAACTCTATTCTAGATTTTTAATTTTCGCTTTTTGGTATATGTTATCAATTTTGTACCTATAGTTTTTTTATATAATTTCTGTGACTTTTTTTTTTTTTTTTCTTCTTCTCTGTTTCTTTCTCTTCTTCTTTTATATAACATTGTATATCTGAAATTCCAAACTTTACTCTAGATTTTTAATTTATGCTTTTTGGTATTTGATATCAATTTTGTACCTGTATTTTCTTTATAATTTTGTGACATTGTTCGTATTTGTTTGTTTGTTTTCTCTCTTTATTTTTTTCTTTTTTTTTTTTTTTTTTTTTTTTTTTTTAACATTGTATTTTTGAAATTCCAAACTCTACTCTAGATTTTTAATTTTTGCTTTCTGGTATTAGTTATCAATTTTGTACCTGTACTTTCTTTATAATTTTCATGACCCTGTTTGTTTTTGTTTGTTCGTTTTTCTCTCTTTCTTTTCCTTCTTCTTTTCTTTAACATTGTATTTTGAAATTCCAAACTCTACTCTAGATTTTTAATTTTCGCTTTCTGGTATTAGTTATCAATTTTGTACCAGTACTTTCTTTATAATTTTCATGACCTTGTTTGTTTTTTTGTTTGTTCATTCTTTCTCTCTTTCTTTTCCTTCTTCTTTTCTTTAACATCGTATTTTTGAAATTCCAAACTCTACTCTAGATTTTTGATTTTTGCTTTTATGTATTTGTTACCAATTTTGTACCTTTAAGGACCCAATCTTCAGGACCCATTTTTCACTAGGGAGTGAGATTACTGGCTTGACTGCTCTCTCCCTTTGGACCCTCCTTTTTCTCCACCAGGTCGCCTGTGTCTCCTCCCTAACCCCTCTCTACTCTACCCAACTCTGTGAATTTCTGTGTGTTCCAGATGGTGGAGAACACTTAGGAACTGATTACTGGCTGGATCTGTCTCCCTCCTTTTTTATTCCCCCTTTATCCTTCTGGCCACCTCTGTTACCTTCCTCCTTCTTCTCTTCTCTGTATAACCCCGTGAACATCTCTGAGTGGTCCAGTTGTGGAGTGCACATAAAGAAGTGACTACTGGCTAGCCCACTCTCTCCACTATTGATTCACCTCATCTCATTTGGGTCACCTCTAACTCCCTCCTCCCTCTTCTCTTCTCCATGCAACCCTGTGAACCTCTCTGAGTGACCCTCACTGTAGAGAAACTTATCATCTTTAATGTAGATGTTTTATCAATGGTGCTGTATAGAAGGAGAAGTTTTGAAACTACTGTAAAAATAAGACCGATAATCGGAAGCAGGAGACTTAAGTCCAAACCCTGACTCCAGGGAACTCCTGACTCCAAGGAACATTCACTGACAGGAGCTCATCAAATGCCTCCATACCGACACTGAAACCAAGCACCACACAAGGGCCAATAAGTTCAGGGCAAGACATACCAAGCAAATTCTCCAGCAACAAAGGAACACAGCCCTGAGCTTCAAGATACAGGCTGCCCAAAGTCACCCCAAAACGATAGACATCTCATAACTCATTACTGGACACTTCATTGCACTCCAGAGAGAAGAAATACAGCTCCACCCACCAGAACACCGACACAAGCTTCCCTAACCAGGAAACCTTGACAAGCCACCTGTACAAACCCACACACAGTGAGGAAACACCATAATAAAGAGAACTCCACAAACTGCCAGAATACAGAAAGGACACCCCAAACTCAGCAATTTAAACAAGATGAAGAGACAGAGGAATACTCAGCAGATAAAGGAACAGGATAAATGCCCACCAAACCAAACAAAAGAGGAAGAGATAGGGAATCTACCTGATAAAGAATTCGAATAATGATAGTGAAATTGATCCAAAATCTTGAAACTAAAATGGAATCACAGATAAATAGCCTGGAGACAAGGATTGAGAAGATGCAAGAAAGGTTTAACAAGGACCTAGAAGAAATAAAAAGAGTCAATATATAATGAATAATGCAATAAGTGAAATTAAAAACACTCTGGAGGCAACAAATAGTAGAATAACAGAGGCAGAAGACAGGATTAGTGAATTAGAAGATAGAATGGTAGAAATAAATGAATCAGAGAGGATAAAAGAAAACGAATTAAAAGAAATGAGGACAATCTCAGAGACCTCCAGGACAATATTAAACGCTACAACATTCAATCATAGGGGTTCCAGAAGAAGAAGACAAAAAGAAAGACCATGAGAAAATACTTGAGGAGATAATAGTGGAAAACTTCCTAAAATGGGGAAGGAAATAATCACCCAAGTCCAAGAAACCCAGAGAGTACCAAACAGGATAAACCCAAGGAGAAACACCCCAAGACACATATTAATCAAATTAACAAAGATCAAACACAAAGAACAAATATTAAAAGCAGCAAGGGAAAAACAACAAATAACACACAAGGAATTCCCATAAGGATAACAGCTGATCTTTCAATAGAAACTCTTCAAGCCAGGAGGGAATGGCAAGACATACTTAAAATGATGAAAGAAAATAACCTACAGCCCAGATTATTGTACCCAGCAAGGATCTCATTCAAGTATGAAGGAGAAATCAAAAGCTTTTCAGACAAGCAAAAGCTGAGAGAATTCTGCACCACCAAACCAGCTCTCCAACAAATACTAAAGGATATTCTCTAGACAGGAAACACAAAAACGGTGTATAAACTCAACCCAAAACAATAAAGTAAATGGCAACGGAACATACTTATCAGTAATTACCTTAAATTAAATGGGTTGAATGCCCCAACCAAAAGACAAAGACTGGCTGAATGGATACAAAAACAAGACCCCTACATATGTTGTCTACAAGAGACCCACCTCAAAACAGGGGACACATACAGACTGAAAGTGAAGGGCTGGAAAAAGATTTTCCATGCAAATAGGGACCAAAAGAAAGCAGGAGTAGCAATACTCATATCAGATAAAGTAGACTTTAAAACAAAGGCTGTGAAAAGAGACAAAGAAGGTCACTACATAATGATCAAAGGATCAATCCAAGAAGAAGATATAACAATTATAAATATATATGCACCCAACACGGAGCACCACAGTACGTAAGACAAATGCTAACAAGTATGAAAGGAGAAATTAACAATAACACAATAATAGTGGGAGACTTTAATACCCCACTTACACCTATGGATAGATCAACTAAACAGAAAATTAACAAGGAAACACAAACTTTAAACGATACAATAGACCAGTTAGACCTAATTGATATCTATAGGTCATTTCATCCCAAAACAATGAATTTCACCTTTTCTCAAGCGCACATGGAACCTTCTCCAGGATAGATCACATCCTGGGCCATAAAGCTAGCCTTGGTAAATTCAAAAAATAGAAATCATTCCAAGCATCTTTTCTGACCACAATGCAGTAAGATTAGATCTCAATTACAGGAGAAAAACTATTAAAAATTCCAACATATGGAGGCTGAACAACACGCTGCTGAATAACCAACAAATCACAGAAGAAATCAAAAAGAAATCAAAATTTGCATAGAAACGAATGAAAATGAAAACACAACAACCCAAAACCTGTGGGACACGGTAAAAGCAGTCCTAAGGGGAAAGTTCATAGCAATACAGGCACACCTCAAGAAACAAGAAAAAGTCAAATAAATAACCTAACTCTACACCTAAAGCAAACTAGAAAAGGAAGAAATGAAGAACCCCAGGGTTAGTAGAAGGAAAGAAATCTTAAAAATTAGAGCAGAAATAAATGCAAAAGAAACAAAAGAGACCATAGCAAAAATCAACAAAACCAAAAGCTGGTTCTTTGAAAGGATAAATAAAATTGACAAACCATTAGCCAGACTCATCAAGAAACAAAGGGAGAAAAATCAAATCAACAAAATTAGAAACGAAAATGGAGAGATCACAACAGACAACACAGAAATACAAAGGATCATAAGAGACTACTATCAACAATTATATGCCAATAAAATGGACAACGTGGAAGAAATGGACAAATTCTTAGAAAAGTACAACTTTCCAAAACTGGACCAGGAAGAAATAGAAAATCTTAACAGACCCATCACAAGCATGGAAATTGAAACTGTAATCAAAAATCTTCCAGCAAACAAAAGCCCCGGTCCAGACGGCTTCACAGCTGAATTCTACCAAAAATTTAGAGAAGAGCTAACACCTATCCTGCTCAAACTCTTCCAGAAAATTGCAGAGGAAGGTAAACTTCCAAACTCATTCTATGAGGCCACCATCACCCTAATACCAAAACCTGACAAAGATCCCACAAAAAAAGAAAACTACAGGCCAATATCACTGATGAACATAGATGCAAAAATCCTTAACAAAATTCTAGCAATCAGAATCCAACAACACATTAAAAAGATCATACACCATGATCAAGTGGGCTTTATCCCAGGGATGCAAGGATTCTTCAATATCCGCAAATCAATCAATGTAATACACCACATTAACAAATTGAAAAATAAAACCATATGATTATCTCAATAGATGCAGAGAAAGCCTTTGACAAAATTCAACATCCATTTATGATAAAAACTCTCCAGAAAGCAGGAATAGAAGGAACATACCTCAACATAATAAAAGCTATATATGACAAACCCACTGCAAACATTATCCTCAATGGTGAAAAAATTGAAAGCATTTCCTCTAAAGTCAGGAACAAGACAAGGGTGCCCACTTTCACCATTACTATTCAACATAGTTTTGGAAGTTTTGGCCACAGCAATCAGAGCAGAAAAAGAAATAAAAGGAATCCAAATTGGAAAAGAAGAAGTAAAACTCTCACTATTTGCAGATGACATGATCCTCTACATAGAAAACCCTAAAGAGTCCACCAGAAAATTACTAGAAATAATCAATGACTACAGTAAAGTTGCAGGATATAAAATCAACACACAGAAATCCCTGGCATTCCTATACACTAATAATGAGAAAACAGAAAGAGAAATTAAGGAAACAATTCCATTCACCATTGCAACGGAAAGAATAAAATACTTAGGAATATATCTACCTAAAGAAACTAAAGACCTATATATAGAAAAAACTATAAAACACTGGTGAAAGAAATCAAAGAGGACACTAATAGATGGAGAAATATACCATGTTCATGGATTGGAAGAATCAATATAGTGAAAATGAGTATACTACCCAAAGCAATTTATAGATTCAACGCAATCCCTATCAAGCTACCAACAGTATTCTTCACAGAGCTAGAACAAATAATTTCACAATTTGTATGGAAATACAAAAACCTCGAATAGCCAAAGCGATCTTGAGAAAGAAGAATGGAACTGGAGGAATCAACCTACCTGACTTCAGGCTCTACTACAAAGCCACAGTTATCAAGACAGTATGGTACTGGCACAAAGACAGAATTATTGATCAATGGAATAAAATAGAAAGCCCAGAGATAAATCCACGACATATGGACACCTTATCTTCGACAAAGGAGGCAAGAATATACAATGGATTAAAGACAATCTCTTTAACAAGTGGTGCTGGGAAATCTGGTCAACCACTTGTAAAAGAATGAAACTGGACCACTTTCTAACACCATACACAAAAATAAACTCAAAATGGATTAAAGATCTAAACATAAGACCAGAAACTATAAAACTCCTAGAGGAGAACATAGGCAAAACACTCTCCGACATACATCACAGCAGGATCCTCTATGACCCACCTCCCAGAATATTGGAAATAAAAGCAAAATAAACAAATGGGACCTAATTAACCTTAAAAGCTTCTGCACATCAAAGGAAACTATTAGCAAGGTGAAAAGACAGCCTTCAGAATGGGAGAAAATAATAGCAAATGAAGCAACCGACAAACAACTAATCTCAAAAATATACAAGCAACTCCTACAGCTCAACTCCAGAAAAATAAACAACCCAATCAAAAAATGGGCCAAAGAACTAAATAGACATTTCTCCAAAAAGACATACAGATGGCTAACAAACACATGAAAAGATGCTCAACATCACTCATTATCAGAGAAATGCAAATCAAAACCACTATGAGGTACCATTTCACACCAGTCAGAATGGCTGCGATCCAAAAGTCTACAAATAATAAATGCTGGAGAGGGTGTGGAGAAAAGGGAACTCTCTTACACTGTTGGTGGGAATGCAAACTAGTACAGCCACTATGGAGAACAGTGTGAGATTCCTTAAAAACTGGAAATAGAACTGCCTTATGATCCAGCAACCCCACTGCTGGGCATACACACTGAGGAAACCAGAAGGAAAGAGACACGTGTACCCCAATGTTCATCGCAGCACTGTTTATAATAGCCAAGACATGGAAGCAACCTAGATGTCCATCAGTAGATGAATGGATAAGAAAGCTGTGGTACATATACACAATGGAGTATTACTCAGCCATTAAAAAGAATACATTTGAATCAGTTCTAATGAGGTGGATGAAACTGGAGCCTATTATACAGAGTGAAGTAAGCCAGAAGGAAAAACATAAATACAGTATACTAACGCACATATATGGAATTTAGAAAGATGGTAACAATAACCCGGTGACAGCAAAAGAGACACTGATGTATAGAACAGTCTTATGGACTCTGTGGGAGAGGGAGAGGGTGGGAAGATTTGGGAGAATGGCAATGAAACATGTAAAATATCATGTAGGAAACGAGTTGCCAGTCCAGGTTCGATGCATGATGCTGGATGCTTGGGGCTGGTGCACTGGGACGGCCCAGAGGGATGGTATGGGGAGGGAGGAGGGAGGAGGGTTCGGGATGGGGAACACATGTATACCTGTGGCGGATTCATTTTGATATTTGGCAAAACTAATACAATTATGTAAAGTTTAAAAATAAAATAAAATTGGAAGAATAAAAAAAAAAAATAGACCACATTATTTCATAAATTTTGTCTGATTTTTCAAATTGTTTCATATGGAAGAGTGAATCCACTCCCTGTTACTCCATCTTTGCTAGAAACTTGGACTAATGCTTACTGAACATCTACTATGTACCAAACACTTTGCATTCATTCTTTCATTAAATTCTACCAGAATCCCTATGATGAAGATATTATTAACCCTTTTCATAGATAAGGAGACTAGGGGATATGGCAGCATTAATGAAAAAAAGTCATATAACTTATTAAATGACAGAATGATTATTTGATCTCAGATGTATTTGACTACAAAAGAATGCTACTTCCATATAATACAGGGACAGAAAAGTATATGAATGTGAATAAATAACATCCATTCTGTAAAATTCATTTTAATGGGCAATTTAAACTTCTTTTCCCTAGTGATGACAGCAGGTCCATGATATAGGAATTAGAGCTTTATAATTCAAATCATTATCTTTTTCATTTGTTCTTGTCCCTTAATGATATCAGAGACAGATTCTACACTTTTCTGGCCACGTTGGCTGTAAAAAAACATTCCAGTCCACTTTGAAGTTCCAATCTCAAATAAAGTTTAAAGCCTTTGCTCAGTGGACTCCAAGGGACTTGGAGAAGGGGAACAATATAGTTTTTGTATAGCTAATACTTTTGCAGTGCTGAGGTATTACCGGTCTTTCCTCGATCAGTCATAATCCATGTGCTCCTGCTGTGCTCTGCTCTTAAGATACGTTGCTTTTGTCAACTTAAAAAATATTCACAACCTAAAAGTTGACAGTTATGTTTTATTCAATGAGAATTTTTAGGACTTCAAACCCAGGAGACAGCATCTCAAGTGAGCCTGAGAGATCTGCTCTGAGGAGGCAAGGGGAAGAACAAGGTTACAGAGATGTTTTTTAACAAAGGGCAGGTGATCTGAACATCAAAAGATTATTGTTAATGAAAGAAAACCAGATATCCCAAGTTAAGGAATTTAGCACTTTCCTATGTATTGGAAGATGCAAGAGTCTGGGCTCACTGAAATCATTCCTTCTCAGTGCTCCTGGGTCAGGGTCCTGTGTTCTTTCACATCCTGAGCTCCCTTGGGGCTCACTGTAGGGACTGGCTGCAGTCTGATGGTTGTGAGATTGCAGCTATTTTTCTCCTTTCCAAGAGCCCGAAGAGCTCACTAGCCCACACTGGAGAGCTGCTGTCACTGATGACCGTGACATCCATATTTATTGATATTTTTATGAGTGAAAAATCACCTTTAAATGGATTCCTTCTGTCACTACTCTCCCTTGCCCTGCCTGTGGTTCTATGCCTGCTCTGAGTAAAGAACTACCTTATCTGACCTAGAGTCTTCCAAGGGCAATGCCATGGTTTCTGCTCCCTACATAACCTCTGTGCTCCTTCACATGAAGCAAGGAAATGCTAGTGTCCTCTTTGACACACTAAGGGCCAACAGGAACTAAGATGGGTTTGGCTACCATTCCTTTCGCAGGCTCACACACTAATGTTCGTTCTTGAATTATTTCTGCATGCCTTCCCTTCTCAGCTCTTTCTCTCAAGATGACATGAAGTAACCAAGGTTTTCTAAGAATCCCTCACTATCAGCTTTGGTGGCAACAGATGGTTGGGGTGGGGGCTGATCTGTGGTTCTGCAATTCACCAAGTCTCCAGCTGGGGAAGGAGGTGTCTGTCTCTTCTTGTGTTCAGTTCAGTTCAGTCACTCAGACATATCCAACTTTTTGCAACCCCATGGTCTGCAGCACGTCAGGCCTCCCTGTCCATCACCAAATCCTGGAGTTTACTCAAATTCATGTCCATTGAGTCAATGATGCCATCCAGCCATCTCATCCTCTGTTGTCCCCTTCTCCTCCTGCCTTCAATATTTCCCAGCATCAGGGTCTTTTCAACTGAGTCAGTTCTTCACTTCAGGGGGCCAAAGTATTGGAGTTTCAGCTTCAGCATCAGTCCTTCCAATGAGTATTCAGGACTGATTTCCTTTAGGATGGACTGGTTGGATCTCCTTGCAGTCCAAGGGACTCTCAAGAGTCTTCTCCAACACCACAGTTCAAAAGCATCAATTCTTTGGCATTCAGCTTTCTTTATAGTTCAACTCTCACATCCATACATTACTACTGGAAAAACCATAGCTTTGATTAGACAGACTTTTGTTGGCAAAGTAATGTCTCTGCTTTTTAATAAGCTGTCTAGGTAGGTCATAACTTTTCTTCCAAGGAGCAAGCGTCTTTTAACTTCATGGCTGCAGTTACCACCTGCAGTGATTTTGAAGCCCCCCAAAATAAAATCTGTCACTATTTCCACTGTTTCCCCATCTATTTGCCATGAAGTGTAGGCATGACATTTTCTGGAACCCCATTCCATTCATTTAAATTCTGGAGGTGAGAGAATTACCTCATGGGAAGAAATGGGAAAGGCATTACCTCCTACAGAGAGAATAATAGATTTCCTCTCCATTTTGCCAGTAATCTCCTTATAACAGCTTGTTTGCTAGGTGATGACTGTGGGAAATAGGGTCTGTTTAGCTGCCTCTCAGTAAGCTCTGGGGGAATTAATAGGTCCCAGTGTTGGCAGTTCTCTTTAGACTGTGGCACATTAATGCCTCTCGTTTTCAGACGAAGCCTTAAGGCAACAGTGAGAATCCCATTTAATATCTTGTTCCACAATCAATAGTTCAGCTTGCCTTCTATCACAGAGTCCAATCTATGATAACAAAAGTTGATTTAAGTTTCAGTTTGCTTGTCTGTTGTGACAACTCTGAAAACCTTAAATAAGCACTGAAGAACACTCATGGTTAGAAGGCTGGAGAAAGTCAGTACAGAATGTGATAATACAAAATAAACAAATTAGTCTCCTGCACAAAATGTGTACAATCTGACAAAAAAAAAAAAAAACAGAGTGCCTTCTTTTGGAACCTGATCTTGTTTCCAAGAAGTAAGGACTGGACACTGTGAGGGAGGTGGGGAATAATATGGCCAAAGAAGAAGGAAAAGAGTGGAAGGGGGTGGGGAGAGAGAGAGAGAGATTCTGAGAACACAGTAAGACACTCCTTGGTTCCATTCTTGGCTCCCATGGATACAGCCGAGAAGGAGCACTGTGGGCCCGTCAAGGGGAGGGCTGGAGGCTGGCAGGCTTCCTTAGCTCACGGAGCTATTTCAAGCTCTGGGATCGGTGCCCACATTCAGGAACTTAGCATTCCTGATGAGGGAGGTGGCATGGAAGAGTGCTTTCAAGTGTGTTCAGCATTCTCCCCACAGCCCTCTCCAAAGTTCCCTCTAACCTCCCCACCTCCCTAACACCAAGCTCCTAAATTTATTGAAGAAAAACAAGCTCATTTTCAAAGTTCAGCCGGGCATAGCAAAAGAAGCAGGCAGCATTCTCACAGTGAGAACCCTGGATTTGTAGGTAAGTGCTACTCACTATGTTCTTTAATAAAAGTTTAGTCTACATTTTAGACTAAAAGCTAGCTGTCTTAAAAATTTCTCTCCTGTGTCCTGACCTTATCCTCCCTTGTAATGCTAAGATTTTTCCTCTGTTATTATCAACAAAGCTTTATTAAGAGTAATCTATTTGTATCCTGGGCACATATTGTGCATCTAGTCTGAGATGCATATTGAGAAGGAAGCAAAGAGGAGGAAAGATGTGTCCCTGCCTCTTAGCACAGCACAGTCCGAGGAGGAAGATGAGCTCCTTTCAGCTACACAGACTACTTGTTGGATGCTCGTACTGTTTTGTAACCAACAGGTCCCACTTTCCCCACTTTTTGAAATAGTGATTGTTTACATTTGGCATGTACCATTTGACTCCAAATGACTCAGTGATAAAGAATCTGCCTGCCAATGCAGGAGACACAAGAGATGTAGGTTTGATCCCTGAGTCAGGAAGATCCCCTGAAATAAGGAAACGGCAACCCACTCCAGTATTCTTGCCTGGAGAATCCCATGGACAGACGAGCCTAGCAAGTTACAGTCCATGGTGTCACAGAGTTGAACATGATTTACCGGCTATACAACAACATTAGACTCCAGAGTTGTAAATCTGAAAGTTCTTTGAAAGCAGGAACTGTGTCTCATTCACCACTACCCTCGGCCCTCAGCATAGCACTTGGCACATGGTAGGATTACAGGCCACATGGACCCTCATGTACATAAATTAATGAATTGAAGGGGCTCCAGAATGGCTCTGTCCTAAGTCCCCAGATCCTCCCCAGGGCCCTGAGAAGGCTTCTGGGGAGTCTTTAAAGAACAGTAGAAGGAACTTATCTCATAGGGTGAATAATGGCTTATATCTGTAAGGTGTTTAATTTTTGCCCTAAAATTTATTCATGTACTTTTCACTTGATCTTTATAGCAAACTGATTGGGGGTTGTATACAGAGCCTATCTATCACTCTTTTATTGACAAGGAGACTGAGGCTCAGAGAAATGACTTTGCCCTAGATACTTCCATGTCACACTAGAAAATCACATTATTGTAGGTCTGATAAATAAAATATTATCTGCTATATCAGTAAACAAAGATTGCCACAGTTATCAGAAATTGCAGTCAGCGCCACTAGTGAGCTGGTTAGCCCTGAGGGAACTCAGGAAGGAAAAAATATCTGCTATCTAGCAGCTATCAGATTGCAGTCACTCCACACAGTGAGCCCTGGGGAAACTCAGAACATGAAAACACAGGATACTAGCCCCAGATAGCTGAGGTGCAGAGTAAAGGAATGATTTCAGTGAGTCCAGGCTCTTGAATCTTCCCATACCAAGAAAAGAGCTAAATTCTTTAGCTTGAGATATCTGGTTTTCTTTTATTAACAGTCATCTTTTGTTCCCACTACCTGCCCTTTGTTGCAGACTCCTGTGTACCTTAGCGATATATTAGGATATATATATAGTTATATAGCACCTCCTCTTCGAAGCAGCTTTCTCAGGGTTACTTGAAAGGCTGCCTCCCAGGCTTGAAGTTCTAAAAATTCCCACTGAATAAAATATAACTCTCAACTTTAAGGCTGTGAATAATTTTTTAGTTGACAGGGAAAAGTTTTCTAACAGTGTAACTTAATCTGACTGGGCAGCTATGTATTCAGAAATACTCAGGATTCAAACACTGATTTCCGATAAAAGCCAGGGTCAGGGTCCCCATTCTGCTTTATCAGGTCTGACACAGCACCTGAGAGAATCTTGTTTTATTGCCTCTAGATCATGAAGAGAATGGAGAGGCATATGGTCAGGGGACCACTGCATAAGCACTTCGATCTGGAGAGGAAAAGTGCAAAGCAGGCTGAAGCCAGACTCAGCCAAAGACTGCAGAGACTAGAGGATATATGCCTGTACCACGTGAAGTCACTGACCAGGGAGCAGAGACAGCTCCAGAAAGAACTGCAGAGGCTGCAGCAAGGTAAGGCTTCCAGGATGGGGAGAGGCAGAGCAGGACAGCTAGCCATCGCTTGGCTGAGGCGAGAGTAATACCCCCTACTTGGTGATGAGGGCCCTTTCAGAGACTGGACACTCAGTAAGAGGACTTTTGATCTCAACTTGGATTTTAGGCTTCCCACCTTTCTCTCCCTCAATGATACAGCTCCCTGGAGCAGTGCGCATGCAAACCTTCCTCAGCTAACACTTCTCAGGCTCCCAGTTTTTCAAATGAGCTCTCTCTACTTAAAGCTTTAGTGTTCTACTTTCTTATATCTGGGTTGATTTGGTTTCATTTCTTTTTTATGCCTGGTCAGCAAACACTCTCTGAGTAACTATTAATGTGCAAGTCATCTTATGAAAAGGAAGTAAAAACAAAAAAATTCCCCGGGATTAGTAACCAGAGAGCATGTTTAACAGTGGCTGACCTCTGCTATGGCTGAGCACAGAGCACTTGGCTATTTCCAACACACCAGACTGAGAGTCAGATCTTCCCTTCTGCAGAAAGTGAATTTCTCAACTTATCCTTCTTGTATTCCAAAGTGTATTGACACGAGAGCTTGCAGATTTTGCTTAGATAAGAAAATTTTGCAAAAGCAATTGCTGTGTATTGGTACTATGATTTCATTGTCTTCTTAAGCCAAAGAGCAAGTATTTCTGTCATTTCCCCAAAAAGGTGTCTTTACCCAGAAGCTGCAAGTTCACATTCTTTATAATAATTCCCTCCCATAAAACCTTCTGTTGCCAATGAATAATCCTTTCCAAATGTACACGTTACTTAGAAGACTATCCAATGAACATAGACTATACAGTTTAGTAATTATAACAAAATTAATGCTACTAACTTCAAACACCAATTTCTGGTTAGTACGCTATTGATCTTCACAGAGGGAAGGGCTACACAATGATATCCAGAATCTCAGACCTTCCAAAGCTGTCTACACCATTCAGTAAAAAAATAAGGAAATAAAACTGGCTGCTCAGTGATTGTATCTTTGTCCATTAAACTGTGGTGGCTGAGAATACAGACTTTGGACCCACACTGTCAGGGTTGAAATCCTGACTCTATCACTTACCAGCAGTGAGACCTTGAGCAGCTTACTGGACCTGCCTCTGCCTCAGTTTTCTCCAACATAAAATGTAATTGATGTTTCTTACCTCATGGAGTCATTTGAGGATACAGTGAGCATTTGAAACAGTACCTAAATACAAAATAAGTGCCATGTAACTGTTTGCTGTTATCAGTCAATCAGTAAAAGATTGTTACAGGATTAAAACTCTTCCACGGTTTTCTTGAAAGTTGCCATAGTTATACAATTTATAGAAACTGTTTTTATTTTTCCCATAATAAAATAATCATATTTTAATATACAGCATAGAATGGATCTATCTCAGCTCTTCACACTATAATCCCTTCTTACTTAAGGCAGGGGCAGGAGCCCTGAAAACGATATAGCATGTTCTAGAAGAAAGTCAGGTATCACAATTCAATGTAAAATCATTTAGATCTCCATAGCTGATATATGGACACAAGGGCCAAGAGTAATATCCAGAGGTCTAGCCTATGATTTATTTCTAACCTCCAGCTTTGGGTTTTAAAGAGGAGTAACTGAGCAAGTGACTGAACTCCTCTGGTTTAAACCTCCCTGTCTGTAATAAATGGTTAAACCAAACTAAGGATGAGAGCTCACAGGATGGAAAGGAATCTCAGAAACCATTTGGTCGAATCGCACTTCATTTCTCAAAAAAGTTATTGAAGACCAGATACTTATTCTCAAAGTGGTGTTCCAAAGATCATGTTTGAGAGAGGTGGCTGTCTTTGGTGACTAGAGAGTTTGCCTGATAGACAGGGGGTGTGAAAAGAGTCTGGGCAGAAGGCAGAAAGCTTTGATTCAGGGGTCTCTGTCTCTGTGTACTTTAGAAAGTCACATCCTCTCTGTGCCTCAGATTCCTTGAACATAAGACTAGAGAAGAAGGAAGAAAGCAATATGAATTAAGTCTCAGTATTTATCAGGCACTGTATTAGACAATAAATTCCCATGATTCATTTAATGACCTTGATGTTGCTGCTGCTGCTGCTAAGTCACTTCAGTCGTGTCCAACTCTGTGCGACCCCATAGATGGCAGCCCACCAGGCTTCCCCGTCCCTGGGATTCTCCAGGCAAGAACACTGGAGTGGGTTGCCATTTCCTTCTCCAATACATGAAAGTGAAAAGTGAAACTGAAGTCGCTCAGTCGTGTCCGACCCTTAGCGACCCCATGGACTGCAGCCTACCAGGCTCCTCCGTCCATGGGATTTTCCAGGCAAGAGTACTGGAGTGGGGTGCCATTGCCTTCTCCAAATGACCTTGTTACTGAGTTTCAACTATATGCTAGTTGGTGGATTGCTTCAAATACATATTCCCAGTCCTCATCTAGAGAGATTTGCATCAGTAGGTTAGGAATCAGGCTCAAAGTCCACATTTTTAACTGAGTTGACACTAAGGCAGATTACTCAGGAACAGGTGATTCATGGGCCAAACTTTATAAAACATTGTTACAGCAACCCCAATAGAGGCAAGAATGCAAATATGAAAAGCATGGTCTGTGCCCTCAAGATGCTCACATGTGGACTAGAAGGTAACTATGCTCACAAAAAATTATATCAGGAAATACTAATTGCTAAATTTGTTTACAAAGTAGAAGAGAAGCATGGGAAGGTTCCCATGTCTATTAAAGGGGCTCAGGCAAGATGTCCCAAAAGACGCAGGGTATGAACAGAATCTCGGAGGAGTAAGAGGATGAAGATGAGTGGAGGAGGGGTGGTGGGCAGTTTGTCATGAGAAGACATGGAATGTTTCTACACACGGTAAGAACAGTATGTACGAATGTGCATACATGAGGATGACATGCTACAAGTCGCTCAGTACTGGAGGGGTGTAAGGGGTGACCAGAAGGGACAGGTGTGATATTTAGAGGCAAAGCAGAGCAGGCAGGGTCTCCAATCATGAATAGCTCTACAGATCTTACAGAAGAGTTTAGATTTCACCCTATGGGGTTTGGAAATGGGGAGATTACATGTCCAAATGAGGTAAGGATCACTCTGGCAGCAAACTTTAAGGTAGACCAGATAGAAGGATTCCAGAATTCAGACCAGGGTTTAAAAGCCTAAACTAGGCATTCGTCACGTAGGAAAAAAAGTGAGTATATTAAGATATTTGGAAAGTGAGATAGCATCTTAAGGGGGCCGGCATTTTGAGATATTTAGAATGCAGAATTGTCAGAGCTTTATGATTAATTACATGTCCAGCATAAAGAAAACCAGAGTCAAGAATATACTCTCTGGCAAAAAGTAGGCACCCAAACATTCCTGTTAAATTGGATAACTAGATGGGGACACACACACAGACACACACACTCAAGACAACAGAAGAAGAGGGACCCCAAAAGGACCCCTCTTGCCTTGACTACCTCACCAAGAAGTTATCAGATGAAAGAATATTAGGAGTTTAATATAATTTAGAGGCCCTTTATCTGGTCACATTTCCTTTGCCTGGTGCCTACCAACGCCAGTGTTGGTTTAGGGAACTCACTTTCCTTAGAGCAAATGAGTGCAAGACTTTCAACTCCAAGTGACCAGCTCATGAGATGTCTTGAAAACAAACCAGGTCCTCTACAGCAGCTATGACTACAAGATTCTGAAACACTAACTCAAAGAGAGAATAACCCACTTACTCACGGCCAGCAGTTGCAACTCTTGGCTCAGGTGGGTAGGAGGTCACACAGTCGAGGCGGATGTAACAGCAGGACCCCAGCTTTGTGTACGGCTCACACCCAGTCATTTTGATTTGAGAACATCATGCTTGCCAAGTCAAACATTCAGACAAAACCTCCATGGTCCCAGCCAGTTTAAACCTCTGACCTCAGTGTTTCTAAATCCTCTATAACATATTCTAGGTAAACACTGGAGAACTGCCTTAGGTTTGCCTGTTTCCATTCCTCATGCTAGATCAGCCTGTTGGGTAATGTGATTCAGTGGTATTCATATATGGTTTCTTTGCCCAGAGAACCAGGTCTAGGCATTCTTTTCCTTCTTCTCTTACTGTGTTAGTTTTTTAGGGCTACCCTACCAAGTTGCCATTAACTAGGTGGCTTAAACAACAGACCTGTGTTCTCAGAGTTCTGGAGGTCTACAGTCCAAAACTAAGGTACTGACAGAGTGGTGCCTTCTGAGGCTGGAAAAGAAGGCTCTGTTCCAGGCCTCTCTCTTTGGTTTGTATGTGGTCACCTTCTCGCCATGTCTCTCCGCTTCACCTTCCCTCAACCTGTGTCTATTTCCTAATTTCTCCGTATTATAATGACACCAGTCATACTGGTCAACAGCTCACCCGTATGGCCTTATCTTAATTATCTCTGTAAAGGCCCTGTCTCCAAATAAGGTTACATTCTGAAGTGCTGAAGATTAGGACTTCTACACGTGACATTTGGGGAGGATACAGTTCAACCTGTGTATGTGTGTGCCAAGTCACTTCAGCCATGCCCGACTGTTTGCGACCCTATGGACTGTAGCTGGCCAGGCTCCTCCGTCCATGGGGTTCTCCAGGCAGGAATACTGGAGTGGGTTGCCATGCCCTTCTCCAGGAGATCTTCCTGACCCAGGGATCAAATCTGTGTCTCTTACGTCTCCTGCATTGGCAGGCAAGTTCTTTACCACTAACACCACATGGGAAACCCACATTTCAACTCATAGCACCTATTAATTAACTCAAAGCAGATATCATCAAGAAAAAGCTCTGCTCTTACTTTGGGAATAGAAGTCAGAAGAGACCAGAAGATGTTCTCACGCTTTCATCACAGGGAGGGCAGAAGCACAGAGCTCTGCAGGCTAACAAAGCTAGGTAAGACGATGCTTATTAAACTAATGCATATGCCATTGAGTCCTTCTTTCAACTGACCTCTTTAAATCATCCTCCCCCTGAGAAAGTGCTGCCCTTTCCTTCTTAAGGAAAATGCTGCATTTAAAATAGATAACCAACAAAGAACTCCTGTATAGCACAGGGAACTCTGCTCAGTGTTATGTGGCAGGCTGGAAGGGAGTGGAGTCTGGGGTAGCATGGACACATGTGTATGTATGGCTGTGTGGCTTTGCTGCACACCTGAAGCCATCACAACACTGTTAAAGGGCTATACTCCAATCTCCAATATAAAAAGTTTACAAGAAAAAGAAAAATCATTTCCCCACATTGTTGCCATCCATTCTCACCCTTCATCCTCTGTTCACCCACGTTATTACCTCAGTTAATATCACACAAAAAGGAGTCAGGGTCTAAAAATTTGAAAATGCTAAATATTAGC
This sequence comes from Bos mutus, assembly GCF_027580195.1. Lineage (NCBI taxonomy): Eukaryota > Metazoa > Chordata > Mammalia > Artiodactyla > Bovidae > Bos > Bos mutus. The sequence continues at coordinate 6,287,811 of NC_091619.1, read as the reverse complement.
TCTTCATCAGTTTTGAGAGAACTTTTTTCTTATCTCCTTTCCCAGCGCACTGACAACAAATACGACCCAACGAAGATCCAAAACCAAGTCCCAGATGCCTCCTTTCCATCACATTGGTCCCAAGGACCCCATGAAAAGCAAACAGCAGGCACTATCTCAAAATAACAGAACTTCCCACTTCATAGAAGAGAAGCTGCAAGCCCAAGGGAAAGAGTCCATAAACCCACCAAAAGGAAAAGGCTCCAACGAGAGCATCTCTCTTCTCTGTCACAATCAAGACGTCTCCACCCACACTGTAGACGGGGGCCCCGGTTCCGGCCCAGCTGCTGACAGTGAACCAGGGCACAGTGATGAGACCAGATCAGATGATGCCAGCACAAGGCCAGACCACACCCCTGCAAAACAAACGCCCCTGGATCCCGTGGAAGGTGGAGGAGACTTCAAAGATAAGCCCCAAACGTCAACCTACTTGGAGTTGTTTGAAAAGGCCAGAAAAGCTCATTACCTCCGGCACCGGATCCCCCCTGAGTCTGAGAGATTGCTCAGCATTGCGGAGATCTTCGGGCACAAGGAATCCTCACAGTCCAGGGCAGAAAAGGGATGTGAGAACAGGGTGACCATCTAAGTTACTTCATCTTTAATCGTCCACTCTATCCCCATAGTATCATGTGTCATAATTACTTTAGCAACTGAAGCAAACAATACAAATACATAGATATAGATTTTATTTTAAACCTTAGTCTTTTTTGCCTTTTATGGGAGTATAATGTTTCACTAAATGAGCAATGCTAGGATGAAAAACGGAGAGATGAATCTTCTGAAGCCATTTAAAGCAATATACGCATATTGCTAACGTTACCAAGAATATGAATCTACATTGATCCCTAGACTTTTCCTGAAAGGTAAAATATTAAGGGACCTGCTTACATTTGCCACCCTTTTCTTTTTTTAAATTATAAATGTATTTATTTTAATTGGAGGCTAATTACTTTACAATATTGTATTGCTTTTGCCATACATCAACATGAATCTGCTACAGGTGTACACGTGTTCCCCACCCTGAACCCCCTCCCACTGCCCTCCCCATACCATCCCTCTGGGTCATCCCAGTGCACCAGTCCCAAGCATCCTGTATCATGCATCGAACCTGGACTGGTGATTCGTTTCACATATGATATTATACCTGTTTCAATGCCATTCTCCTAAATCTTACAGGAGGTTCTTACGGTGCCACCTGCTGGCAAAATGGTGTGGCTCTTCTGTTTGTTTCAGTTTTACATGTAAAGGTAAGGCTAGGAGGTCAGTTGAAAATATGTACATAATACAGTCTATAAATAAACTTTCTCTCCCATACAGTTCTATGTTATTTTTTGAAGCCCTTTCCTTACTTCTTTTATTTCCAAATAGTTCCATTTTGGTTTTCTCATTCCCAGTTTCAACCTGCTCTTATCAACCTTTTTGGATCCTAATAAAAAAAATAATTAACAATTTATAAGAAATGTGCCCCCTCTAACATTTTCTTCCAAAACAATGGGAGGAGGCAGGACAGGAGCAATAGAAGTGACTGACGAATACCTGATTTATTTACACTGGCCATGACCGGGCTGACAGGGTTAGGAACACCAGATGTGGAGAACCTCCTGTGCAAACTTCCAAGCCCTTTATTGTGCTCTTTCTCCTTGTCTATCTCCATTACAAGCACCCTCCGCAGGGGTGGAGTTCTCAAAATGATTTATCCCACTTCTGAAAGGCTCTTTTCTCTGTGCTGACCATAACTTCAGTACAGAGCTATTACCAAGGCAGCAAGGACTTAGCCAGAGCCCAGCCCTCTCCTCCACTTGATTAACTATCCCTGTTCCAAGTAAACCTCAGTCTCATGAACTTGAGAAATAAGCATTTTGCATGTTCCTCCTTGTTACCCTGCTTGTATATCTTTATATATCCGATGGACCTAGATTTGCTGGTAGCTCTACCTCCAAATTTTTTACATTCTATTTCAATTTAGATTTCATGAGTTGCAACAAAATTGTGCATTTACAAATCTTCTGCTCAGTTGCTTCAGTCGTATCCAGCTCTTTGTGACCCCATGGCCTGCAGGCTCCTCCTTGCAGGGATTTCCCAGGCAAGAATACGGGAGTGGGTCGCCATTTCCTTTTCCAAGGGATTTTCCCAACCTAGGGATCAAATCCACATCTTCTGTGTCTCCTGTATTGCAGGCGGACTCTACCACTAGCGCCATCAAATCTTCTACATACATTGATTTTATTCTTATCATTTTACCAGCCTAATGTATTTTCCTTCTTCAGTATGAAGGATACAATACTTTTATTGATAAAACTCAACACAACCACAGGGAAAGCAGCTGCAGAGGACGTTGTTGTCTGACCCATTAAATTCTACAGAATAGCGTAAATCCTTAATCTTTTCAAACCACTCTGAGACCCAGGATGGCTCTCACCCAATCAGCTTAAAGTCATTCAATCATTCATTCCAGTGGTCTCACCTAGTGATAGGTGTGCTCCCAAAAGACATCTGAAAATGCCTAGAGATACTTTGGGGATTGTCACAATCCAAATGAGCGGGCGTTCAAAGACACCAACCTATATACCATTGCATTAAATCTTTGTAAAACCCTCTCAGGTAGGAAGTCAATGAGATAATTTCTCCCATTTTACAGACAGAAAAACTGAGGCTCACAATAACTAAAATGACTATCTCTATACCAGAATGTGAATGAGGAATAAAGACCAGAATACTGCTCTCCTGTACTGTCCTTCTCTCTCAAAGAGAAGCGGGCACAAACACAACGCCCAAAGGCTTATGCCCTCATTTTCAGCTACAAAATACGTCTCAAACCTATAAATTACAATGTTTAACGATAAAAATTAGAAAGAAATGGTAAAAAGAAAATTCATGCTTCCATTTTAAGGGAACATGACATTTTTTTTAACATACATTCATTTATTCAGAGATGTATTGAGGAGAGATAATGTCTTCTCCATTTACTGCCTCATGAGGAAGTCTATCTATTGCTGCTAAGTCGCTTCAATTGTGTCCAACTCTTTGTGACCCCAAGGACTACAGCCTGCCAGGCTTTTCTGTCCATGGGATTATCCGGACGAGAATACTGGAGTGGGTTGCCACGCCCTCCTCCAGGGGATCTTCCCAACCCAGGGGTCGAACCTGAGTCTTACGTCTCCTGCGTTGACACCCAGGCTGTTTGCCACTGTCACCACCTAGGAAGCCCAAGGACGTCTAAAAATGTTTATAAAGTGGGCTTTCACATCGTTACCTGAATCCATCCAGTGGACAGGGAATTCACTGTTCGCCTGGGAGCTGAGGCATCCAGGAACTCTCAGACGTGGTGTCTCAGCCTCTTATCCAGGGTCCCAAGGTTCTGAAGATAGCTGATGGGAAGGGACTCTGAAGGTTCCCACAATCCTCAGTGTCGGGTACAACAGGGTAAGTTGCTACCAGTAACACTGGAGAGACTAGCTCCTCTGAAGGTGAGACAGCCCTGAAGGCAAAGCCCAGGGAATCATATATGAGAGTGTTTTGCCTCAGCACCAAAAGCACTGGGGCAATGGAAGCCTGGGTCCAGTCTAAACAGAGGTCAAAAACCCCACTTCACCAACAACAGCCAGCACAGCAAGGAACCACTGCCCTCAAGAGGGGAGTCCCTGATGTGTCCACCGTTGCCTTCCCTCACCGCATCCTCATCCCTGAGGGACTGGGGCAGAAGAACTTGCCGGGGTCCAGCCCCGGTGGATCCAGGGAATTCGAAGCGGGGACGGTGTCGGCGAGGATCAGGAAACAACTGCTTAATTAAACTTTAATTAAGGATATAAAGAGTAATGGAATAAGGATAGCTCAGTGAGGAAATTCAGTGGAGAAAAGAGGCTGAATAATTCAGCCAGAAGGTAAGAGAAAGAACGACACGGTGAGACCAAGTTTCGGTGAACAAGGCCCGCACTTTATTTTCCAAAGTAGTTTTTATACCTTAAGTTATGTATAGAGGATAATGGGGGAAGGGGTAGAGTCATGCAGCAAGCCAGGCTTTCTTCCTGCAAACTTATCATATGCAAAAGCTTAGGTGATTTGCATCATCTTCTGGCCCGGAGGTCTGTTAACATTTTAAGAAACTTATTTTTCTCTAAAGGTGATTATTCTAAAGTCAGGCGCCAGCCTCCAAAAAGCATTAGATAAAGTTGCATTCCTACAGAGCAAAGGTGTGGTGGGCTATAACAAGAAAAAGAATTAACTCAAGGGTCCCAGGTTACAAACATTAAAGCCGATGGTATGGGGAGGGAGGAGGGAGGAGGGTTCGGGATGGGGAACACATGTATACCGGGTGGCGGATTCATTTTGATATTTGGCAAAACTAATACAATTATGTAAAGTTTAAAAATAAAATAAAATTAGAAAAATAAAAAAATAAAAAAATTAAAAAATAAAGCTACTACTTACACCAATTATATTAATCAATACACTGCCAGGGACACAGCAGGTAAGGGATATGGAAACTTAGCAGCAAACATTGGCCCAACAAGTGAAAATCCCTTCACCAATACAATTTCTAATCAATCTTTTTTAACTGCTCAAAGGAATCTGTATTTAGACAGTTTAGAACATCTCATGCCTCTCACAGTTGGGAGGCTCTGAGCAATCACATGTGGCGGAAAAACCTATTCAGGCAGGCTAGAGGATTTCCAAAGGAGTTTGTAGGTTGAAACACTGTCACACCCAGGAATTATTAACTGGAGCTGTAAGCTAACTCTTTTCAGAGAGGTAGTGGGGACAGCCCCATAAAGTCAGAGGTGTAGGTGAAAGCACAAAGCAGAAAGTAGGCAGACTCTGGTTTTGGGGGTAGATGCTCAAGAATTTCCAAGGAGACTCCTGAGGCTTGATCCCGCCTTTGCTTACGCCAAGCCTCCTTCCTCAAGACCTTTGTCAGGGGCGGAGCTCGCTCCCCGAAAGAATTGAGACCGGGGAGCCTGAGGCAAGCTGCAGCAGAGCAGGAGCTCCACAGGGGTGGAGAAGGAAGACTTTCAACCAGGAAAAGGTTATAAATATTAGTACCTGAATGTGGCAGAAAGTGTATCTACCAGAAATAAAACTTTTAAAACTGAAAGGACTGGATGTTATTGGAACAGATTGAGATGGTATTAAACAAAGTTGGTAGCAGTTACTGAGAGAAAAATAATACCCACCCCATGTTTTATTCCTCACCAGGCTGGAGATTTCTCAGTTTTATCTGCATGGAGAGGCATTGCACTATGAAACATTTACAGTAAGCCCTTACACACAAACTTTGAAGTTGCAAGCTTTCAAAGATGTAGGTGTGAATGTGCATCTCATTCCAGCAAGGAACCAGAACCTCTGCCATCAACGTCAGGCGTGATTGACATTACAGCTTGCCCTCTGTCTCCTACTGCTGACGATCCTTCAGCTCTACCATCTCCCACCTCTTCTTCCTCCTCCAACCAGTAACTCTTCTTGCCTGTTCACTCAATGCCAGCCCCTGTATGCCAGGTGTTGTACTGTACTACTGCACTTTTCAGGGTATTGGGCTGTAAGATTAAAAACGTTTGTTGTGTGTGTGTGTGTGTGTTTATATATTATTTCTGTGAAAAGTATTATAAGCCTATTACAGGATAGCACTATATAGCTGATGTATTATATGGGTACCTAGGCTAACTATCCGGAGAAGGCAATGGCACCCCACTCCAGTACTCTTGCCTGGAAAATCCCATGGATGGAGGAGCCTGGTAGGCTGCAGTCCATGCGGTTGCTAAGGATCGGACACGACTGAGCAACTTCACTTTCACTTTTCACTTACATACATTGGAGAAGGAAATGGCAACACACTCCAGTATTCTTGCCTGGAGAATCCCAGGGATGGGGGAGCCTGGTGGGCTGCCATCTATGGGGTCGCACAGAGTCGGACACAACTGAAGCGACTTAGCAGCAGCAGCAGGCTAACTATCAGAGAAGGCAATGGCACCCCACTCTAGAACTTTTGCCTGGAAAATCCCATGGATGGAGGAGCCTAGTAGGCTGCAGTCCATGGGGTCACGAAGAGTCGGACACGACTGAACAACTTCACTTTCACTTTCATGCATTGGAGAAGGAAATGGCAACCCACTCCAGTGTTCTTGCCTGGAGAATCCCATGGATGGAGGAGCCTGGTGGGCTGCCGTCTATGGGGTCCCACAGAGTCAGACACGACTGAAGCAACTTAGCAGCAGCAGGCTAACTATGTTAGGCCTACAAATAAATTAGACTTAGGAATGTGCTCTCAGAATGTGCTCTCATTTGCGTGTAGGGGACTTACTATACTAGAGCCACACTTCAGAAATATTTCAGTTTTGGTTCCAAGCTACCACAATAAATCAAATATCAAAATAAAGTGAGTCCCTAGTACACATAAAAGTTACATTTATACTATTTACAGTCTATTAACTGTACAGTAGCATTTTGTCTTTAAAAAAACTACATGCCTTAATCTTAAAATATTTTATTGCTAAAAAATGTCAAGACTATTGCAATAGCAACATCAAAGATCACAACAGACTACCATAACCTGTACAATAATAATGAAAAAGTTTGAAATATTATGAGAATTGACAAAATTTGT